>NC_039248.1:19362777-19696277 GCF_003368295.1 Carassius auratus | reverse complement strand
CTGCTGCAGTTACTGAATGCACAAAAGAGCAACCTCAGGTAAGTACACACAAATTTGTTGTTAAATTATTTAAATATTCAGTTCGGGGGCTACTTTAAGCAAATAATTTAGGTTGAAGGGGTTCTGCTGACAAAAAAGTGGGAATCACTTAGTTAGGGGATAGATAATCTCATGAAAAACAATAGAAGTCAATGGAAAGTGTCCAAAATGATGACAAATGTGTTTGTGTGTGTCACAGGTGGTGGTCACCTCCTCATATGGAGACTACAGTTCCTACATGCATGCTGTCAGTCAGTACTATTCTCAGACGCAGATGAGCCAGACAGCTGCTCAAGTCTACCAGCACCGAGATGTCAGCAAGGTACTGTACAAACACACTCACACCCAAACACATCATGCTTAATCATGCTCACTTTACAGTGTACATGAACTATCTCTGTCCATCTCAAAACTCCACACTGAAAGGGGATTATACTGTGCAGAAATACACATATACTGCAGCAGAAATGCTAAACAGATAACATACTGCCCAAACATCACACACTCTCTGGAGGTATTGAATACTCCAGTCCGTCATACTTCTGACAGATGTCAGAAAAGTCAAATGCCTGGACTTCCACTGTGTCTAAGTATCTCGTGGCTGACACGAAATCTCTCTCTGACAGATCACTCTGTGACTTACTGCAGATCGTTTGTACTGTCACAAACCAAAATAGATCAGAAATTAGACTTTAATTTCTCTGTGGACATGTATAGTATGCATGCAGAATGTATGCATTTAGCAAACACAAAAATATCTACTGATTGCATGTTTTCTTTGCATATTGTAATGCATGCATATTAAACTAAAATGTGTGTAAAAAAAACAAAAATGTAAATAATAAGGCTGTGCAGAAATTTGTAATAAAAAAGCTTAGCTTTTACTCATGCTCTTTTTTAAGATGTGATTCACTACTATAAAAGAATTAGGGGTCTGTAAGATTATTTATTTATTTTAAATAGGTCTCATATGCATTTATTTGATAAAAATGCAATAAAAACAGCAATATTGTACAAATATTATTACAAATTAAAAAGAAGAGTTGATCCTACAGAAATCATTCTGATCACAATTTGACTGAAACAATGAGAAATGATCTTGAATTTCAGAACAGAACTTGAGCTGCACGAACTCTATTGTTACAAATGAGCTTTTTTGATTATTGGCCAAGTGCTGAATCCTATTTACATGTTCATTTCAACAACAAAAAATTATAAAATACATATAAAACACTACTAGCTGATTCATGTCCTGACTTTATGGCCTGTATACACACGCGTTGTGAAAGGAATGAGCTCATGTTCGTGTTTTGATGGTATTTGTGTGGGGTGTTTGAGCTTATGTAAATGTAGTGGCAGGTGGTGTTTCAGGTCAGACACACATTCCTCACTCAGTCTCATGACACTCTCAGGACATGAGATCCTGCTGAAAACACTCCATCACTCCTCAGCACAGCAGCTGGGCCAGTGTGTGTGTGAGAGAGAGGAGAGATCTGTAATTTGAATAGTGTGTGTTGCATATGGAGGGATACAGTGTAAGTGTATGTATAAATGTTTGATGGTGTCTCTCTATAGGAGGTGGAGGTGGTGAAGACCCCATTGAGTGGGCCTCTGCACACCTCTCTGAACGGCACTGCTCAGACCCTGCTGCCCACCTACAGTGCCCTACCCATCATGCCTGGCTTCATCACATCAACACACACACCCAATCCTGCCACACACACACCTGCCGCAGCCACGGCCACTGACTGGAACAACTATTATTATGTGAGTGTGTGTCTTTCTATATAAAGTGTGTGTATTGTTGTGTGTGTGAGAAAGAGAAGTGAAACAAACCATATTGCATGTGAAACATTAGACACCTGAAAGATAACGTGTTTAAATTCCACGAAAACAAAAATTCAAATTTAATTCGAAAAGGTTTAGGTGTGAACACATTAGTGAAATGTTGTGGGCAAAGAAAGTCCATTGTCCATTATGTTTAGTGTAGCAGCAGAAAACATGCACGATGCTTACTGAGACATCGCTTCCAAACTAAGCAGCTTATAAATGCAGCAAAAAGTTTTATTAAAAACTTAACCAGAATCTGATGATCCACATGAACCACAAAAATTTTGCCATACAAAGTATCACACCCTTGTTGAAATGTAAAAAATATATTGATTTTGTCCAAACTCAGGCAAAGAATCAATTTTACAATTGCAACTGTCACATAATTTGGAGTTCATAACTTACAATGTGACTACTATATTCCCAATTGTGAATTTATATCTCAGAGTATAACTTTTTATAAACTTAACTTAAGCGCAAAATTTGAAAATTGCGATTTACGAATAAGCACAGTTTACATCCAACAAATCTAAAGAGAATAAAATCATCACTTCCTGATAAACTGGCACTAAATATCACTAAGAAAAGTAGAAGCCACTGAAAATAATACTTTTCATATTTAATAATAATGACTTGCACCTCAAAGCAACCAGACGAAATTCAATGACCGCATTCATTGTGTTTCGTCTGGTTGCTTTGAGGTGCAAGTCATTATTAAATATGAAAAGTATTATTACGCCTTTTTTTGGCGTATCCATAATTTGATACTTCAAAATGCGCATAAAAACAGGTTTATGGAAACAGCTATTGTGACTTCAAAACACACAATGTGACTATATACGACTCTGCCACTGTTTCTTGTAACTTTATAATTCATAATTTTATCTGTGTTTTCTTTTTCTTATTTTAAACCATGCTTGCAAATACTGCAAATTACTTTTTTACTTTGAGGCAAAAATGGGTTTTCATAGATCACAGCCTCACAAAGTGCCAATAGTTATTTATCATTGCTAACCATAAGGTGATCCATCACACAAGTACGGAGCCCCGCACATGACATGCAGGAAATAATATAAGGCTAAATCGCGTGCACGATTTACTAATTTGTTCCCTCAATGTACTAAAAAGTGCACAAGATTACTATAGCATTACCTCGATTTACTATTACATTCACGCAATTTATAAATTGTACACATGATTTACTAATTCGTTCCCACGATTTGCTAAATCGTGTGCACGATTTAGCAAATCGAGCGAATGCAATAGTAAATCGAGGGAACGCAATAGTAATCGTGTCCACGTTTTAGTAAATTGAAGGAACAAATTTGTAAATCGTGCACACAATTTATTTATTTTTTCTTGCATGTCATGTGCGGGGCTCCGTACTAAAGGTTTTGAAATGATAAATAAAAACATTTATTACCTATGAGTCCAAAATATCTAGTAATGGCCTCTAATATTAAATATTCTTGTGTTTGGTGCCAAAAACAATAGTTAGGTTAGTTTAACAAGGCCAATAAAAGTGTACACAATTAAATATCAAGCACAATTTCAATCAAAAATGGTGTATGCATGAAATTTTTTACATTCATAAGGCCAACATTTTAATAGATTTTTTTAGAACCTCAGTTAAAAAAAAAAACTCTGTAACTTCTAATAAAAATATTTTAGAAAATAACAACAATATATGGAATGATATGTAGAATGATTGATAGGTCAACTGAATACGTACGTGTATGTGTGTGTGTGTGTGTGTGTTTCTGCTCTGCCTGATGGTGAAGAAGCCGGTAGGATTCTGGCACAAACTTTATTCTTCAGTTGGAAGTATTCTTCGGTTGGAAGTAGAAGAGTGACACATTCGAAAGATAAACATCTCTAACGGTGCTTCACTGATTCAACAATGGGCGCTTTATCCTAGTGCAAGAGTCAGAGAAAATTCCTCAGACGTGTGTGTGGGCTGAGGGAGACGGCGTCAGTCATTTACTGTATGGAACACAAAAAACCCGAATGCCACTCAAACTCAAGCATACAGTGAACAATGAGTCACGAACATCATCACCAGCATCAAACAGGTGCAATCATTCTAATCACTGTAATCACTTCTCTTAAAATCAACCTCTCTTTCTTTCCTAGAGTCAGGCTAGAGGGCAGAAGCGAGAATACCCCGCACTGCCCACACAGGAAGTGACATCAGAGTATGTAGGCCAGCACTCACAGGGTCTCGGGGGCCAGTATGCCGACTACTTCAAGAAGAAGAGGATCTAACTCGCACTCGCTCTCAACTGCCCACTGTATGTTGCCCTTTGTCATGTCCAGGCCTTAACTTTTAGTCTATAACTGATATTTATGAAAAGATTGTACATTTTACTCTTCTGTGGATGTGGGTACTGTTGTTATTTCTGTCCGACGCCAGGCAGGACCTCTTAAATCCCAAATGATCTGTTACGATAATTGATATTTCTCTTTTTCTGTTCTGCTATTTTACCTCTCTCCCAGGCGGGACGTACCATTCCACTCCAGAAGGGGGGGGGGGGGGGGGGTTCTGTGTCCGTGTTTTACTATACTATACAACGGTTAAGGGCTGATAAAGATTGAGCTACACTCAGAGAATAACAGTTTTCAAAGATTTTTTTTTTTTTTCTGACAGGGTAGGGCATAGCCAATGTATATTGTATATTCCACGAAATGAGTGTATTTTTTACCATGTACAGACATTGAGAATATTATTAATATTAACGTCTTGCTTAATGTGTCACTGTTTATCTTGACTATCGATTGGCTTTCCGAAGTGTACAGGAAACGTGTGTTTGAGGATTAATCTTTAACGTGTGTTTCTGTACATACTGCTGTATCTGTAGGAACGATCAGCCATTCTGAAAACTGCAGGAGCCTTAAAACACGGCGCTCAGAGAAGGCATGGCTAAGGCAATAACCCCACCACATACGTCAAGGTGACTTTACCCCCCAAGTGTCGGTGGGGTGACCTCCAAACAACTTTCAGCTACAATGCTGCCAGTGGTTGCTTTTTAATAACTGTACGAGTAATAATAAAACATTAGTATAGTAGTAGTAATAGTCTGCTGGTAGGGCAGTCAAGGGTTAGAGTGGTTATGTATTGGATTAAAACAGCACTCATGCAAACACCCACATAGTAATAATCTAACGTAATGCCTTTATATGGATATTAGTGGTCTGTTATTCTGTGATTTAAACTCCTTGCTTCTTTAAAAGGAGAGAGTCTGTATTTTGGTCATTTTACGCTGCAAAAAAAAAAAAAAAATCCTGTTTTTAATTCATATCAGTCTTTTTTATTTTTGCTAAAATCTACATAAAAAAAGATTAATATACACTAGAGGCAAAATATGTGAGGTATTAAATTAATCGATGTTGAAGTTTTTTTGTCTTAATTTAGATTCTTAAAACAAGTGACATAAATCTCCCAATGGGACAAATGAAGTCTTAAAGAGATAGTTCACCAAAATTGAAAAAATCTGTTTTTATTTACTCATCCTCATGTTGTTCCAAACCATTGGAACTCAACAGGTGTGTGTGTGTGTGTGTGCTCTTGTTTTTGTGACATATCAGGACACAACTCTGTATAATGACATGGTTATGACACAGGTATTACAAGGAGAGGGTGACTTATGAGGACATAACCCATGTCCCCATTTTTCAAAACGGTTAAAAATCATACAGAATGAGTTTTGAGAAAGTAAAAATGCACAAAGTTTCCTGTGAGGGTTAGGGTTAGGGGTAGGGTTGGTGAAGGGCCATAGAATATACAGTTTCTACAGTATAAAAACCATTACGCCTATGGGATGTCCCCACTTTTCACAAAAACTAACATGTGTGTGTGTGTATACAAACACACATACCTTGATATTCCATTACATTGTAGTATTTTTAATATTTTTAACTAATTTATATTTATATATATAATATAATTTTACTAAGCTTTTGTCATTTTTCACACACATTCACAGACAAACACACACACACACATACACACATATATATATATATATATAATTTAGGGCTGGTAATTTAATGCTTTAATTAGAATAATTAATTATGGAGAAAAATAACTTGTTAAAATTATTAACACATTTAACGCAGTTAAATGTCCCAGCCCTGTCCCAGACCGGTGTGGATCACCTGCCATTTCATACAGATGACTGATGACTATTATGAGGCCTGGCAACAACTTATCGCATGATGGGGCCTAGAGAATATCCCTAAAATTCAAGATATGGCTGTCTCGTATTTACATCACACGAGCTGTAGGCTAAGTGCAATATCACACAAGTGCAAATGTGATACTCATCTCATACAACATCTCATTAAAAAGTTAATATTGTGTTATTTTAGACACAATGTTGTCTGTTTTGATCAATTTTGCTAACCAAAATATAAAGACAAATCATAACTGTGCCCCACAGCGGCATTTAATTTTTTACAAATTTAGTGAACCATTTGGCACGCTGAATCATTGGCAATAGTCGCGATGGATTTGTAGTGGCGCTGCACAGACCGATTGGTGTATGACAGGGATCCTCAAATCTGGCCCACGAGATCCACTTTCCTGCAGAGTTTAGATTTGAGGAACCCTGGTGTATGACATCAAAGTACCGCGAGAGCGATTCAGAAGTACAAGGAGTCGTCTGTTCTCTAAGCTCTTGCGGCTCTTTGATCTCTGATGGTGATGATCCGCTTCAAGTCGAACAAGCCTAATGATTCAATGAACCATTCATAATGAACCCCTTTACTTCACTCCTAAATGAATCCGCCATTTGAACAAATCAGACGAATAAATGACTCGCTGACTTAATCATTAAGACATTTACCACCACCTACTGGCAGTTTTAGTTTATTATTTAGAGTGTCATTTCATTAAAGAAATAATTATTTTCCTAGTAATAATAATAAAATTAAGAAAATAAATTATTAAAGTTATAGTTCACCCAACCAAAAATGACAATTCTTGGCATTCATTTACTCACATGGTCCAAAAGTTCATTCTTTTAAATTTCATAATTAAGTGTGTACCAAAGGGACGAGTAAATTAATAAAAAAGATTTTTCATTTTCGGATGAACTATCCCTTTTACTTTGCACTGAGCTTGTTTTAAGCATGTTTAGATATTATTTGTGGTAAATGAGACAGATAGTCATAAAAGGAGCCATTGTTTGGCTTTGTTGCCACAGCACATCCAGGTGTCTGCCTGGCGTGTTCGTCCGTTAGTGATTAAGGCTGTGTGCCTTCTTTTATTCTACTCTTTTGAAGTGATTTTCTCTTGGTTGTCCTCTCTCTAAAAGCCATTCTCTCACCTCCACAACAGACTGACAACACATCTGTGGAGGAGCCTCTGTTGTTGCATCCTATTTATGATGCCTTTTTTGTTTTATGACGTGTATAAAGACAATCCCAAATTTACATCGTTACCTGAGGCTCTGCGTCCCACTTTCAGCACAAAATCACCGTTTATAAACACAGAGGCCTTTTTTCCAGGAAACAGTAGAATAAGTTGAGAACAGAACGTTAAATGTGAGTGTTCAGTGTGCTCTAGTTCAGTTCAGACGGGTGCCGGTTGTTTCTAGATAATCTGACATGGGATTTGTTGCAAAATGATTCTCTACAGGGATTATTATAAAGCACATGTACTTCTGGTCATCTTCCCATGAGTCTCTCCTCTCCCTGTTCTCCAACCGATCCACTGCTCAATCAAGGCGACTCGGACTCTTTTACCTTGAAAAGAGAGGTTGAGTTCCTAAATAAAGTCAATTCTCTCTTTAAACTGTTCTTGTTTCTTTAGAAAGGTGAAGGGTGGAAAATTGTGCCTATTTTGCATTTATGAACCTTGTATCTCTTACCATTTTTGCTGATGTTCCCCTTGTATTTCAAGTCAAGACTGTAATGCATCTTTTCCAATTCTGCACTTTTACCCCTCTGAAAGTCCCGAACGTGTACGTGTGTGCTTGTATCTCAAAGCTTTGCAATACTAAAGTGTCTCTTATTGATGTAGAAGGTATAGTTGCCTGTTCAAACACGCAGGGTTTTCAACACTATTGTGCTTTGGACTCATATTGCAGCCTGTTTTTAGTTGGAAAGTTTGTAGTTTTTTTTTTTTTTTTCACCTTGAATTAACATTTTGCAATATTTTATAATCCAAACTCTATTGATATTGCTTTACTGTGAATAAGCTATTTTTAGAAACAGTGGAATTTAAGCATGCCTATACTCCTGCAATACAAGACAAACAAAGTTTTTCCTTTTTTTCAGTAGATGTTTTCAATGCTTTTGAGTATTTAACAGCAAAAACATGTATTTATTTTATGTGAATTTATGTACATTTTACCCTGTTGGACACAATTTTGTGGTCATTCTTTTTGAGGGGAATAGGTTTGGGTTTAATTTTGAGCAGATGAAATTGTTTTGCATTCCACATTAAAGGACAGGAAAATTACATTTCTCGTTGTTGTTTTTTTCCTCTTACCATTCTCAACTCCAATGTGGCCGCCGTGGAGGCGTAGGTTTGAACACAGCGACCACAATTCCTTCAGCGCTAAACCACCTGGGAGATGAATCATTTTCTCTTTTCAGGAACCATGTGTGAGGATTAACCATAATCTGATGGGAATTAGTGCGTCTTTGAATATTTAGTCTTCTTTTAGCTGTATGAATAACAGCTAAGGCTGTTAAGAAGCTAAACTAATTTTTATATACACACCCTGATCCTTTTCTTTACTGTCAGCGTCCATCTTTTAGACAGTGACAAAATTTCTCCGATAGAAACGTTTTATTTTTTAATTACATTTTGATAAAAAAGAAAAAGGAACAAATAAAATACTAAGGTATTCTCCTTACACGGTTAATTCAGTTTTGGAAAGTTAGCAAGTCTGGAATATAATTTGCACAAAATAAAATCTTTTTTTTTTTTCTTCTTTTTTTTTGTGGATATTTCATTTGCTCTGCTGCCCCCTAGTGCCCATTTTAAGCATTTACTTAAACATGTTCTCAGAATCATCCTCTTTAGTTTTCTGTGGCATTTGTGAAGCTCAGAGAAGAAGTGCAGTTATGATAATGCGGCAGCATAGTACATCTTGACTGATTATGCGGTTTCAAAGTTCTCCGGTAATCCAGCACGTTTGGAATTTTCCAAGGAGGAAATCTGTCCGCTCCAAGTCAGACAAACCTACAGTCTTAGCATACTTTGCACGTCAATTGTCTCAAGAGAAGGGGCACAATCCACTCGACATCCACTCATCAAAGCTCCAAACCCTCGACCACACATATAAATCTACATTCCGACACTTTCCTCGTCTTCCAAAGAACAGGGTTCAGTCATTGCAAATGATGGACAGAATCCATACAGCGCATGCTGTAATGCACCTTGGGAAACGATGGGTTTTTCATACATGCATCACGGTGGCTGCTGAGGCACAGTATGAAGCTGAGAGTGTCACGAGTCAAAATTCACCTTTTGCACCAATCCGGCTTGCATTTGAACTTGAAGAGAAGACTGGCAGTTACATATTTGCATATTCAGAGAGCGAGTCCAGATAGCGTCTACGGTCTGCTTCAGTGGTTCCAGCGCTTTCTTTGTGGCTATTTCAAAAGTCTGCAGTTTATATATGAGCTCATAACACGAGGGAAGGAGAGTATATTGAAAGAGTGCTACACTGCACAGTTATAGGTTTTTTTTTTGTTTTTTTTTTTGCCTCTCTGGAACTTTCTCTCGCAAAAGAGGTGGAGTCTGCGTCCCGTCTTATTTCCATGGTTACTGATTCTCCAGCATCTGCTGAAAGTTGTCAATCAGGCCTTTGAAGTCGATCCGTTTTTCAGGTGTCGCCTCCCAGCATCTCCTCATCAGACCGTACAACTGTCAAAACACCAAAGATTAAAATCACACGCGAGCCCTGGAGCGCAGCTCATACCTGCTGTTTAATCATCTAGCCCTGAACCATCATAAAAGAAACGTGGGATTCTGCCATTCATGAAGCAGGGGATATCCTATGGCAGGATTTACAACCAAGGCATGGCTACAAGGGGTTTTGTAAAAATGCAAAATGTTAATAAAGCGAAAATATGCATACCATTATTAAACTAAGTAAATAAAAAAATTCTAATATTATTTTAAAGAATATGTTTTAAAGCAAGCAATATACTTTTAAATAAATGTATACTTCACCAAAAAAGTGCACATACTTTATGTAAATAATTGAAATTGAAGAATTACATTTGCTCAAATATAAAAGACCTATTCCCGTGTATATGTTACCAGCAGCAAGTCTTGACAGTTAAAAAACAAACAAAAAAAAGGTCTTTTAGGCAACGGTTGCTCCTTTAGACATGTGTGGTTAGGGACTAGAATTCCTTCGAATTCTCTATCATTACTTAAGATCTCAGAGGTTACTTGAAGTAAAATATTATTACATCAATATGATCTGTAAGATTAGGTTAGTAATGATTTATATTGCTTTGTTTTTGAGATTTTTTTCTCTCTCTCTCAAAAAAACAAAAACAAAAAAAAACAGTTAATATTAAAATATATTTTAATATATACACTAAAATATATAATAAAAAAAAAAAATCTTATTCCTGTGATGACTAAGATTCATTTTCATTTAATTTTAATTGTCTTAACTCATGATCCACATGATCCTCAGAAATCATTTTAATATGCTCTTTTGCTGCTTCAGAAACATTTCTTATTATCAATGTTTGTAACCGTTGTGCTGCTTCATATTTTTGCAGAAGCCATGATATATTTTTTTTTAGCATTTTGTTAACAGAATTAAAAACAATGGCATTTATTCTAAACAATCTTTTTAAACATTGTAAATGTATTTACTATTTATTTTATAATCATGATAAATTTAATATATCCTTGCTAAAAACATACAAATATTTTTTCTCTTGCTGACCTGAAACTGTAATATAAATCCAGACCATTTTGTTTTAGTAAAGCTTTATATTACCCTGTCTGAGCAGCCGTCTGGTTTTGGAAGTCTCTTTCCCTCCTCCAGGGCTTTGACCAATCGTGTAACAGTCATCTGGCCTTGTGTTGGACCAATCATCTTAAGGAACACCTGTGGGGGTGGAGAAAAGTGGGGTCACTGGACTAATCTTCAATTAAGCGCTGAGTTATTAAACATTCATCCACGTCTCCTCTAGTAAACCACCTCTAACGCTTTCAGTGGGCGAGGAAGCATTACACTGTGCGTCTGCACTGTAGTCGATCTGAAAATTTGACAAATCCCTCAAAAACGACGTTTCCTTCAAAAGCGGCATACAGAAAAAAGTGGGGATGGTGTGCAGACATCTACCGCAGCCATTGGCTAAGACATCTGCCTCAGACTGACACCATCTGATTAATGTCTTCTCAGAGACACAGACTCATCGTAACCTCCCAAACAAGGGCTTCTCTCAGCATACACAAATGAACATGGGCTTTCTAAAAAGTGCTTCGCAACAAATCTGTATTACCCTCCTGCTGCTCATAATCATACACTGAATTAGAAATGCAATCAAAAGTAAAATACTTACATAAGGAAATATTTACATAAAAATAATTACATAAGTCTGTTCTTAGTGCAGCTGTTATATTTCGTGGTATTACTGATCCCCCATATTTCTTTTGAAATTCTTTTCATTGTATTTTTATTCATTTTTTTTAACCATTACTATTTTTTGTGTATACTATAGCACTTTGAATTATCTCTGTGTGAAACGTGCTATATAAACTTGCCTTGCCTACTGACAGGAAGCTCTAATGTTATTGTGATAAAACATTTTATTTGATACCAGGGTTACTATAGTTACTAAACTAAAACCATAAAAACATTTTCCTTACAGTAAAAATACATTTAAACTGAAATATCTCTGAAAAATACATTTCTTGTTTTCATTTATAACTTGACATACTAAAATAACTTAAACTAAAATAAAAATCAATAACTTCTTATTAAATTAAAAACATAACAAAAAACAAACACAGCAAAAAAATATATATATAAAAAAAATATTAACCTGAAGGCAGAAAATATAAAGATACTATAATAGTGTATTTTATAAAACTATCTCAGAGATACTAAATGATCACTGTTTGTTTGATACCCTATCAAGAAAATCAGGATACTAAATTAAGAAACTAAACTAAAGTGCTTTTTTTTTTACAGAATGTGTAGGGGACTTTTATGATTTCAAATGGGTGTTCATATGCTAATTACAACACCAAAGAGCATGTCTGCAATGTCTTAAGGCTTTTGGGACAAGGCTAAAAACATCGGACTGGCCACTTACTGGCATAGGGCTGCAAGAGGTATCACAGTATGTGAGCAGCTCATACAGGGTCACTCCAAAAGACCAGACGTCAGACGCCCTGTAGAATTTGCAGTGGATCAGGCACTCTGGGGCATACCTAAGAAAACAAGGAAAAGAATCATTACAAAGTGGATTTCCCAAAGGGAATTTAAAATTACACGCACTAATGGATACATGACATCACCCACGCACATGGTTCATATTAGATTTAATGGAGATCTAGGTTAATGTCCTTGGTCACTGCAAGGCCTCTAAATGAGTTATTCTTACCAGAACACTGGACTGTCCAGATCATCTTTCACAGTGTAATAACCCTCGTTATCCTTAATGCTTTTGGTCAGGCCGAAGTCGCCGATCTTTACCGTGTTTTCATTCTCCACCAGAACATTCCGGGCCGCCAGGTCTCTGTGGATGTAGTTGCGAGAGCCCAAGTAGTCCATGCCCTGGAGTTAAGAGGTCAGAAAAGGCAAGGGTGAGCACAATGTTACAGCGCGGGTCTGGATTTCAAACAGAACAAATGGGCTCAGGGAGCACAAAGGATCTCTGTAAGCAGCTGTTGTTATTGTTGGTCTCTGAGGACAACAAAAGAGCTGAGCAAAAACAAGCAATGCGGAAAGCAACTGTTGACAAAACGGACACAATATTTAGGAATCACTGAGTATAATTTTTAATGAGAAATTAATCATTTTATTTAGCTAGGACACATTAAATTGATCAAAAAGGACATTAAAGCCTTACATTGTTAAAAAAAAAATTATATATATATATATATATATATATATATATATATATATATATATATATATATATATATATATATATATATATATATATATATATATGATTTAAATGAGTTAAAATAGTAAGATTTCACAATAATACCTTTTTACTGTATTTTTGCTCAAATAAATGCAGCCTGAGAGAATTCTTTAAAAACACAAACTATATCCAATAACTCATAGTTTCACAATCTACCGCTATTATTTTTTAATATACTACATCGTATTTCCATATCACACCTTCACTTACTATGTCACTGCATTAATGCAAATTATATTTATTTTATCAGATTGCAACTATTTTGCATTAAAGTGAATGTGTAATGATCTGATGAGTTTACAAGATGTTTTACTTTAAGTGCAGTCTTTTTTCATCGGCTGTGCCATTTTCTTGTATTAGTGAACAGGAATGAATATAACACTTTTTTCTTTTGCTCTTATGTGTTTGTTTGTTATTGTTTCTTTGTGTGGTTTAGGGGTAAATACCACAAATAGTCCCTATCTTGGATATCTACTGAAGCATCATAAACCACACAAACATGATGTTACCTGGCAGATCTGTACAGCATAGTTGAGCAGGGTTTTAAGGTCTATGTGAGCTCTGTTTCTGGGGAGGTATTCCTTCAGACTGCCAGCCGGTAAAAACTCCATGATGAGCTTAATAGATCTCCCACCTTAAAACGAAAACAAGATTTACTCAACCAATCCATGCACTTGGCACCAAAAGCCATTACAGTGTTATTATTTATGATGTTTAGATTTGTGGTCTACCTTCTTCTTGGCAGATGCCCTTATATTTGACAATGTTCTCGTGGTAAAGTTCTCTCAGAATGTGAATCTCACACCACAGGTTACTGCTCTGCTCTTCTCGGTTCTCCGGCTTTAGAGATTTGACAGCCACCAGCTCTCCGGTCCGATCTCCCCGGGGATCATACCTGCACAACTCCACCTTTCCAAAGTGACCCTGAAAACAATGAGGATGTACTTCAGTCCAACCAGCAGATGGACAGCGAAACGATAAGCAGTTTGTTCTTGATGAGTTTAAAGACACAACACACACAAACACACACACACACACAGAAAATACCTCTCCAAGATCTCTGATCTTTTTGAGGAACCTCTTCTCAAACACTGTAGGGTCCACCTCTAGCATGGGAACAGGTTGAATGGAAGGATCTAGAGAGAAAATATTAAAGAGGATATTAAATAACACTGAGTAATCTACAACAGCACATAGAGAACAGTCAATCCTAACAGAGGTCTTGAACATAGATATCTTAAAGGTACAGTAGAGGTAAATTAGAGTAGAAATAGTCATAAGCCAAACTACAACTGATCTACATCACCGGTCAAAGGTTTTGGGACTTTAATGATTTAGAATCATTGTAATGATGTAATGTTTAGAATCTCTTATGCTCAGCAATGCTGCATTTACTTAATCATAATTAGAGTATAACAATGATATTGAGAAATTGTATTATAATTTAAAAGAAGTGATTTCTATTTCAATACTGCATATTTTCAAATGTCATTTTGGCCTGTGATGGCAAAGTTGACTTTTCAGCGGCCATTACACCAGTCTAGAGTGTTATATTTTTTCAGAACTCTTTGAAGAATAGAAAATTCAAAAGAATTTGAAATGTTTTTTGTAACATTAGAATCTGTTTATGTCTTGGAACGGACCATTTTGATAGGTTTAATGTGTCTTTACGAAGTAAAAGCATTATTTCTTAAAAAAAAAAAAAAAAAAAAAAGAAAGAAAAAAAGGTGAAGGTGAAAGAAACCTTAACAAACACTCAAAATAGACTTCGTAGGTACTTTCACCAAGATGACTGTAGCACTTGGTACTAACCACAAGAGGGCAGTATGGAGAATAAGGAAGGATATAAATCTATTATTTTGGTATATTTTTAATAACTAATCTAGTGTTTATCTCTGCCGATTCCTTTTCCTTACTCTGTTTCTCCACCATGTCAATGTCTCTGACGATGGCCCTGAAGAAGAGTCTCTGGCGAGGGTCGTAGGTCATACAGTGGGTCATGAGTTTGGCCAGCTCCTCACAGTCAGGTGAAGCCAACTGACACTGCGCTGCGTAAAACCTCTCCTTCTGCTCAGAGAGATGACAGACGAGAAAAATGCATCATTTATCAGCACAAAAAAGATCATGCTTACACCTACGAGTGTCCAACAGTATAAATAAATGTAATGTATGCTGTTACCTCTGTGAGCTTTTTATCTTTGAGCGGTATCTCTCCGTTGTAACAGATCTCCCACAGAGTTGTCCCAAAGCCCCACTTATCCGCTGCTATGCTCAGATTAGCCGTGTCCTGTACACACTCGGGAGCAATCCAAGGAATCCTGTCCACACACTCTGCAGACACGCACAAAAAGTAATGAAGAACAACATTCTAGACTGATTTTTTTTTTTTTTTTTTATCAAGTAGCTTAAAACTAACACTCAAACCACCAAGCTGGATTTTATTTGGTAAATAATCTTCATTTTAGGGGGTTTCCACAACCATTTCCTCGTTCAAAAACACCCTGTAGTTTCAACAGTCATCTTTGCTGTCATCTTTACAAGCTGTTATGTCTTTTATAAAGACATTTCATCGAACACGTGTTCTCTCTGCTCAACTCAATACCTCTCGGAGCCCCTTTCTGGAGCACACACACCCACCCAAACCCCAGATAAACACACAACCAGTCTTTCCTGTAACAGTCCCCGGCACACAGCTCACAAAGAGCTTTTTTGGTTTCTAAAAGTGCTTCAGGGATCGGAGCTGGATCTCAGCCAACAAAATTCCTGTCAGTTATCTTTTCCAAGCAGTCCATTTTCACAGTCCAATAAAGCTCATCCATTAGATCCCCCACACTGACACAGATGCATTCATCCTGGATAGACACTCCATAATAGTTGACATTTTTACCCATATTACTTTTTCCATATACAATATTCTTATAAATGCATATATGGTACAAAAATATCATTTGGACAGTATAATAATATTATTTACATTATTATTAGTTCATTTATAGAAAATATGTAATTGTTGTATCAAACACCATGTTAAAATAACAATAAAAAAATTACAATAACTATAAAACCTTTCAGATTAATATGTAATCTTCTAGATATTACATACAGCATTAATAAGATGAACTTGAGGTCTATATGAATGCCGATAATATGCTAACAAGCTGAAAAAGTGGTCATGCCTATAAGCAGGATGATTACATATTTATAAGCAGGCCATAATGCTTATATAAAGACAATGCATTAATGTCACATAAGAGGTGTTATTTTAAGGTTATGAAGGCATTTATCAATTCCTTGATAATGTGTTAACATGCTGTTAAGGAAAAACTACAGTAATCCCTGTGTGAATGTTTATAGTGTGTTAATGAAGTGGTCCTAATGAATCTCTCACCTTCTCTGCTCAGGACAGTAATGGGTATGCCAGCGTCACTCAGCTTGATGAAGGGTCCTCCCTCTCCATCCAGACCATCTCGAGCAACCAGAATGTTCTTACTGCACACATAACCATGAACCAGCTTCTTGTCCTCCTACAGGATACACACAGCAGTCACATTATTCACATTTGACAAGAACTTTTATTGATATGTTACACTATGTACAAGTTCAAACATGAGTAAGTGCAAAAATATTAATACACAAAATATTATACAAAATACAGAAGACAGTCACACTGTGAAATATTATTACAATTTAAAACTCTTCTAGTTTTCCATTTGAAACTATTATGTAAATGTTATTTATTCCTGTTATGGCAACACTGAACTTTCAGCAGCAATTACTCCAGTCTTTAATTCTGATCTGGTGCTGATTAAGGATTCCTTGATGAATAGAATTTCAAAAGAACAGCATAAATGATAAATGATAAATGTCATTACAATCACATTTGATTAATTTAGATCAAAAGTAATTAATTATTTATTAAAAAATCATATTGACCAGAACCTTTTGAACAAGCTGTGTATTTTATACTTTTGTGAGTTCACTTGTACCATATGAAACATATTTAACATGTTTAAGCCTACAGAATATAGATAGGAATAAAACTTTTGAGTCTTACTGAAGTTAAGAATCTCATTTTGAGAAAACAGTCTTTGAAGATATGTATTGTAATTGAAATCTGGTGCTATAACAAAGTGTATTTAGCATGTCTTCTTTCCACTAGTCTGAAAAATACTTCAAGTAAAGACAAAAAGCCCAAAATCTCAAAAATAATTATGGTTTCGCCTGTAGTGTCTCGCCTTAAGATTGGCAAGGTTTTGTGCATTTGTGTTTGTTTCTTTACCAGATAGCTGAGGGCACTAGCCAACTGTTTAGCAACCTGGAACTTCCAAGCGGTGCTGAGAGGTGTGCTCTGTCTGCGCATGAACAGATCCAGAGGACCATACTGAACAAACTCCTCCACCATGATATCTACAGACAGAGAGAGGGAAGAGAGAGGCACATGGTGTTTTATGCAAATGAGAACCGTTATCAAATTCTCTTTCTCTCTGACACACAAACACGGTTCCTGCTTGCATATGCAAATTCTTCTCTTCAGACACACCCATCGCGTGCACATAGGCAGTTACCCTCAGAGTATTTAGGTTTGTCGTTCAGTTGACAGGAAGTGTGGTTTGCAATTAAGTGTTGTTTAACTCATAAGTGCTGCCATTTCTGTTGCATTTGTGAAACATCAGACGAAACTGAAAGCATAACAAAACCACGCTACTCGTTTGAACGGGGCAGTGCTTCAAAGCACGAGCGTGAAGGTGCGCGCAGCAAAAACTAATCATCTGTGTTAATGTTAATAAACGTTAGGTATGCTTGTTTGTCATTGCATCATCATTTTTTATTGTTGTTGTGCTTTTTAATTAAGAATAACAATATATCCGTCTTTTGTTTTGGTTTTAAAAAGCGAAAGGCATAGATGTAAGAAAAACAATTATCTTTTCTTGTAAAATGTGACAACAGGATCCTAAATTCAAGAATTAAAGTATGCAAAGCCCTCAGCTTATAACATAGTAAAAGAGGAACTTCCGTTCACAAAATTCTAATCACAAATAATACTACTTATGAAAAAGAACAGGTTGAATGTTAACGTCTTTCGTTTCCATATAACCATAAACTATGGTAAAAGTTCATCAGCATGCATTGATTAATCCCACGTTGAAGCAAAAAAACTAAACAATTGCAACCAAATCATGTGCTCATGAGCTCAAATGAGAAAGTTGCAAAAGAGCGACCAGTGGGAAGAATGAGTCTGGAGCACTGAAATACATAACCTGCAGACTTTACTTAACCTTCGAATGGAGCTTTGTGCTTGTTTTCAGCTTCCTCCTCACATAATTAGCATTTATGAAACATTACATGGCACAGAAGCATAAAGCAAAAATTTCATCCAATTAGACTCAGTTCTATGTTAATATTTTCTAATATACGCTATGTTGCTACCAAGGCGATGATTTAGTTTTTGATTACCGTATTTTCCGGACTATAAGTCACACTTTTATTCATAGTTTGGCTGGTCCTGCAACTTATAGTCAGGTGCGACTTATTTATCAAAATTAATTTGACATGAACTGAGAGAAATGAACTAAGAGAAAACATTACCGTCTACAGCCACGAGAGGGCGCTCTATACTGCCAGAGATGCTGCTCAGTGCTCCTGTCGTCTACACTGAGCAGCATAGAGCGCCCTCTCGCGGCTGTAGACGGTAATGTTTTCTCTTGGTTCTTGGTTCTAAATAAATGCGACTTATAGTCCGGTGTGACTTATACATGTTTTTTTCCTCATCATGACGTATTTTTGGACTGATGCGAATTATACTCAGGTGCGACTTATAGTCCGAAAAATACGGTACTCTGTGATTTTCTAGCAACAAGGAAGTTGCATATGGGCTTAGGTATGACAATATGGAAAACACCCACACACATTTGTCTTTATATATCTATAAATACGTTTATTTATAATTGTTTGTTTTCTTGTAATGATTGTGCTTGTTTTTTATTGGGTTGTTTTGATTTTATGTAAAAGCTGCAAACTAGCTTTATGCTATATGCCCTATGTACATAGCATCGGTTGTCTCCGTGTAGCAATGCCTAGTGTACTGTTCCTGTTAAATAAACAAACAAATTAAAATAAGATGAAATATAACAGTACCAGTGTGCCAGATCTACATGCTCAGGCAGAGAATGACGGTTTCTATGTTCTCATTGTAAATAAATAAATGACTTTTGCACCAGTAACTATGATTGCTGGGTACAACTCTATAAGTGGAATAAAACAGAATGACCTATTTCTCATTCTTGTCATGCAAAACCACAACAACACTGAATAAAAGAAAACCAAATGTTCTAGTTCTAAGACCTTGTCTTTAAGATTTATGCCCTCTGTCTGGAAACAGATGTTAATTACTTAAGGCTAGAACACACCAAACAACTTTTACCCAAATTTACAGCGTGCTAGAATTTGAAACCATGTACTTACTCTCCTGATGGCGAACACACACTCCGTACAGCAGGGCGATGTGTTTATGAGAGATCTGGCGCATCATGCTAGCTGTCTCAAAGAAAGCCTGAGAGATGACCGAGAAAGACATACTTTTAACTATTTAAAAAGTACCCGCACATTACAACAACTGAAATCAATAATCTTGTTTGCTAAACTTCATTTAGAAATGAGCAAGCCATGTAATTCCACATGTGCTTCTTACCAGAGAGATATCTCGATGTCCAGAGCCCAACACTTTCAAGACCACTTTCACCTCCTGTGAGTATCCCCCCATGTCATCATCATCCTCAGTCTTCAGCTTTAAAACACCAGCATAGATGTTGGTCCTCGTGCCCCTCCCCAAATGCTCACCCTGAATAAAAAACACAATGTAATTTAAAGACAAGGTTAACACATGAGTAAGCAGGTAGTCATTTAACTAACTCTTATTCATAGCATACAATTTTAAGTCAATTTCAGAGACAAACCCTTCACAGCAACCTATAGTGAAACATCTACTCGTAGTTTACACACCAAACTGCATTTTGTTCAAATGTTTGGGGTTGGAAAGATCTCTTAAAATGATTTTGGGGAAAAAATAAGTATATATTTTTATATATTTGAGCAAAAATACATTTAAAAAATATTTCTGCAATTTAAAATAACCGTAATTTGAAATGTCATTTATTCCTGTCATGAAAAATCTGAATTTGCAGAAGCCATCCTTCATAATATACTTCAGAAATTATTTTAATATGTGGATTTGGTGCTCAAGAACCATTTCGTATTATGTTAAAAAGTTGAAACTTAACTTTTCATCAATTTTTATTCATTCGTGAGAAAAGTATACATTTCTTATACAATAACTTTCATGTCTAAATACCTTAATAAAAAAATATATAAATAGTTCCATAGCCAGTACATTTTCACTCACCAACTATGCAACCCCCTTTTACGAATGTGTACAGTAGATTTTAAACCATTTCTGTATTTAATTTTATTTTTTTAAAAGCATGCCATGCAAAAAGTCTACAGTGAGTTTGGTTTAAACTGCATGAAAATATCACCTGTACGATCTCCTCCTTAAGGATCCGGTGGAAACTCAGCTGGCTGACTTGAGGTTGTCTCTGTGAGTTGGGCTCTCGATCTCTGGTCATCACTAAAAGGTTGGAAATTTCTGAAGGATGGAAGAAAATAATTTGTGATTCATGGGCACCATATAAAAAGTTGAGCCTCTGTTTTGATTGTCCATGGATGTTTATTTTGAACACATCTTAATTCACGTGTTGGTGTACAGACAGGGTATAACAACCCCCACCTAAACACAGAATGGGGAAGAGGAAGCTGTGCAGTGACAGTGTGCAAGTTCAACAAAAACATCTCACTTGCTACATCCAAACAATGAGCATGTGTGGGGCCATACGTGCAGGTATATTAAATGTCATTTGTGTTTATGTAAATCTGTGTGTTGTTATGTTCATTTTGCAGCATCAGCTGGTCTTTTGTCTACTTGCTGACATCATCTTGATACAGACCTACAGAGCTCTGTTTTTATGAGTGCAAATAAAGAGATCAAGAGATGTGAACAACGGAAACCCACATTTACTACATTTCCTGCCTGTCACTGATGCCTCAGCATGTACTCTTAGAGAAGCAGATGTAAACAAGCCTTGATACAGTCTCTAATGTGCGATAAGAGGGCGTTTTTTTAACAATTAAAACTTTCCTGATGTTTGGGTTCGCATTAGTATAGAGCTGTTGCACAACTGCAAATACTGATGGAGCACTCAAAGGAGGTTATGTAGTTACTCAGGATTCATATGTACCAGTAAACCAATACAAAAATCTCAATAAACTGCAATATTTACTTCTATATAAATTCTTCCAAAAAAAAAAAATTAATACCTGAACATTTTTGAGTAATGACAGATTCGCTGAATCACAATTTAAAGACAAATATTAACATTAATTGATCAGAAATTGGAAGAAGTGGCGAAAAGTTACATTAGGACCCTGGTTTCTCTGCATTTTACAGACATCTGTCACACTCTCTTAGGAGCATTTAACTCGGTCAGGCTGGGGATCCAATTGATGGTTAACTGAATAAAAGATCTGGTCCTGGCTCGGTTGGCTGAAATATGAGACCACAAAGCTATTAGCTGCCAGATGCACACACAGCTGCCCGAGGTCATATGAGGATATGACTGCATGCTGATATCAGACTTCTCTAGAGAGCATTCTGACACTAACAAAGCACTACAAAAAAGAGAATTCCTCTTTCAGCTTGAACCACTTAAAGATTCTTGTAGGGATGTTCATGTTCCGGAGACTTGTGGTTTAGTTAGATGAAGGTGTAAAACAAAAATGCATATTCAAGAAGAGAAGGTCATTCCACATCTACAGAGTGCACGCATACATTACGTGACGAAGGTTAAACTAGTGCACGTTTAGAGTGTGTTCTTTCAGTTCATGATTCAGTCTGTTAAAATGCATTTAAAACAATTACAATATTCAAGACATCAGGGCAGAAAACTTATTCATTTAAACATTTCATTTAGTAAATCAATAAATCAGATGCAGAGTGCTGTTTTTCTCCCAAATCCAGCATGATTACAAATGTGATATTGATTTTATACAACAGTTCAGTAAACAAGATGTCAAAGGGTTAGTTCACCCAAAAATGAAGATTATGTCATTAATGACGTTCCAAACCCGTAAGACCTCAGTTTATACAGTTTAAGATATTTTAGATTTAGTCCGAGAGCTTTCTGTCCCTCCATTGAAAATGTGTGTACGGTATACTGTCCATGTCCAGAAAGGTAATAAAAACATTATCAAAGTAGTCCATGTGACATCAGCGGGTCAGTTAGAATTTGCTGACTCATTGAAAATACATTTTGTGAGCGCGTTCACAACACTGCAGTGATGCTGCTGACGTACAACGCTGCTGACGTGTTATCTTGTTATGGGCGCACCAGAAAACACGTCAGCAGCGCTGTGAACACATTCACAACAGACCCGGAAGAGAAGACAATGCTAAATAAAGTCATAATTTTTGTTATTTTTGGACCAAAATGTATTTTCGATGCTTCAACAAATCCCAACTGACCCTCTGATGTCACATAATAACAAAATATCCTAGGCTAATTATCATTATCGATAAAATCGACGTGACGTAGAGGGTTTATACAATATTTATACTTTAATTTTTGAGCTTACAAATACACTCAAAACACAAGCAACACTCACAAACCTACCAATATGTCTGACTTATATCTGAATACATTAAAAACTGATGAGTCATAAATAAGTTACAGAAATTAACACCTGACTAAACAACTGCCTTAAACTGAAAATTTAATATTTACTTTTATCCTTTTGCATTACTGACACATTATTTTTGTTTTTGCTACTTGACTTGACCTGACATATTTGTGTACTTATTCGTGGAAATGTATGATCATGGAAAATTCTAATTTTGCTAAGTTCATCATTACTCACTATCTAAATCCCGTATTTAAGAAAGATAGAAAGTTATCACTTAATGACAATTTTACAAGTTACTTTAATTAATTTCATGTGATATAATGTGCCATCCTAGCTATATATGCTAATTAAACGCATACGATAAAGAGATTGTTCAGTCAAAAACAGGAGTTCTTATTATCATCTTTCATCATTCATCACTGTGTCATTTCAGAATTGTATTTATTTTTGTGATTCAACTCTGGAGAATATTCAAACTCCAAAAAGTAAAAGACCGTCAAATCGATAACTTCATTGAGGGATGTCTTCTCCTGTTACTGCATCATACCAAGTTTTTAAAGCTTATGATAATCTAGTTTACTTAGAGAACTGTCAAAGTTGTTTTTTTTAAATCACTCTCTAGTCTGTTTAGACTATCAGCACTTAATTACAGAGATGTGTTTTTTATATTTAATTTGCCCCTCATACCTGTATATTTACTGAAAACACAACTGAAAGGTCATGTTGAAACTGAATGTTTACACAAACTTGTGTTTGGTGGTATTTCAACAGATGCAAGAGTCACCAATTACGGGTGACAATAAAAGGCAAGTAAATATGTCATATTTCGCACACCACACCAAAATTTCCACATCCTCATAACTGCTAAAGAATTTAACAAGAAAACAATGAGATCCATTCATCGGGCACCAGTTCACACCAAACACTGGAAAATCCTGACAATTCAGCTAGTAGCTTCAAGTAAACTCGGCAAAGCAAAGAAGATTTTAGTTTCAGTAGAAGATAGGACTATTCATATATAGGACAATGTGTTAGGACTGCAATCTATCAATTTCTCTACAGAGAGAATTTTAGGGGCTTTTTCTAGTGGAAATCCCAGATTATCCGAATAGGCGATGCATTAAATTTACTTGAAATCAAATGAAACACAGGACACAGTTCCAGTTTAGCTTCACCTCAAGAATACAAATAATATGAAAGCAGGAATCTCTACAAAATTTTGTCAGTAAAATAATCAAATGAATTTCAACATTTTTTCAACATTATATTTGATCAGTATTTAGGATGGACGGATAGACAAAAAGGTGAATCAATGTACGGGTGGTTTTGGATGGATGGATGGATGGACTGATAGACAAATCAATATACGACATATTTGGGATGGATGACTGGCAGGCTAGATGGACTAATGTAGGAGGTGTTCAATTGGGATGAATGGCCAGACTGAATGGCAGACAGAATGATGCATGAGATGTTTAATTTGGATGAATAAATGAATGTTTGACTGAGATGGCATATATGGATGGATTATCTGCATCTCTCAATGATACTGCATAGATGGTCCTCTATCACATGACAGATAGAGCAGAACGAGTGCTGGTACCTCTGGGTTGTGGTGGGCAGCAGCGGCGCAGCTGGAAGCGCAGGTTCTCTGTACGCAGGTTCTGGCCCTGTAGGTGCTCCAAAAGCTCCTTTAGTGTGGCCCTGAATGTATCTGTCCCATACAGTCTGTAACCTTGTGGACTAAATTCAATTTGGAAGTTCTTATACTGGGGAACAGGCCTGGATTCACATAGGTCCATCTAAAAGAGAGAGAAAAAATACATGAGAGACAGAAAAAAGGGGGGAAAACATAATAAAGCATAAAAGAAAAAGCCAAGAAAAATGGTGCATGAGAACACTAGCGAAGGGAGAGAAAATAATTTTAAGATAAGGTAAGTTTGCTTTTGGTGCCAGTGAGATGTTGGGTTTCTGAAGGAGACTAGTTACATTGTAAATAATGCTGATAACATTAAACGTACAGAAAACCTAGAATGACACAATGTGTGCATTTAATTCCTTGTTTCTTTGTTAATCCTGAATATGTATTTAACAAACTTATAAACTTTCTGTTGATCAGTAGAGTTCACCTCAGTTTAATCAACACAATTCTATTTGTACAGCATGCTGAACAAGGGAGTTGTCACGGAAAAGCAATGCATCAGTCTGATCCAGCATGTGTAACAGCCCCAATGTGGTTTGTGGTTCTGCTCCAGCTACTTATAAAGTAAAATACAGCTCTCACATTAAATAATAATTGCCAAGAAAATCTGAAAATGGATGCATTGTCTTGGACTGATCTGGTCCCAAAACTGTTGTCCTCAAAGCTACAAACACTAAGTGGGCATTTACACAACATTTTCAGCCAAAAACAAGAAACTTTTAATGCGTTTTGCCTGTTCGTTTAAACGACGACATCATTTTAGGTACTGGATGTGGACATTTTAGGTATATTTTTGAAAACGGGTTTCAAAGTGCAAGTTTTGAAAGTGGCACCGTTATCATTTGCGTGTAAAAACCCAATACAGGAATCTTTGAAAACAGTGACGTCATGCACGTACATTTCGTATATGTTCCGTATGTAGACATACACTACGGGTCGATTTTAAATGCACGCGCAAACAAACATACACAACATTGGTGAATTACCTGTTACTGTTGTTGCTTCAAAGTGTGGATTTACCTCACCAATATTACAACCCAACAGCGGAAACGCATCATATACAACACATAATTGTCACTTCCCTACAGGTACTGTCTACTTACAAGGTGACAGCACCAACTACTGGCCTGGCATATGTAATACAGTGTTTTTGGCGATTTTCATGGATATGTGCAATAACTAATTATTTTGAAATCATTGTCATGTATACGTGAAACTTTTTAAAAGCGCAACGTAAAAACGTTTCAGTTTTTGACTACATCTTTGTCATTTAAACGTAGCCTAAAGCAAGATCCCAATGGATATTCATGGCCAACTTCTGAAAATCATTTTCATGCTCATTTGCTGCCAAAATGTGGTGTTGCAATATTTCACAGATAATCAGTGCTATATTTTATATGAACACGTGTCATTGTCTGGGAGTGTGCACAACAAGAACCAGATCTTCTTGATTTCCTGCAGAGAATACATAAAGAAAATCTGGGCAATTCAAGACTTGTCCTGTCCAAGCAAGACAAACAGGACAAAGGGTTTCAGTTTCCAGTTTACTGATTTCACAAAATTGTTTATCTCAACTGTACAAATTAAACTAGACTTTTGTGACTGGTGAATGCATGCGTGTACCTCAAGGCAGACAACAGTCATGATGATGTAGTTATAGTCTGTGCAGCTCCAGCGCAGGACATAGGTTCCTTCTTCATTTCCCTCCTGACGAAGTTTATGATTAGCATACTCTGTGCTGTAGAGAAAACAGACAGAGCTAGTTGCAAAATGACTTTCCTGAAGACAGCTGTTATAATCTAAACTAATACTAAATAACTACAGCATTAAAAGCCAAACATTATTTTACCATGATTACAAGGTGCTCAGACATAACACAAAGTGCTATTGAATTGAATTTACACCAAATCCAACTCATGAACTTAACTTAGTTGTTTATGTTATACAAGTATCTATATTAACCACCATTTCCACTAAATAAAACCAAACCAAATGTATCTTGACTTCATTGCCGAGCAGTATTACATTTCTTATTGCCATGGAATTCTTATTATTTTTGATCCATTATTCATAGTTGTGTCACGTCTTTGCAACTTAATACACAAGCACATTCTTGAAAGTCTAATACTTGTAAAAATGGGCATCTTGACAAAAGCAATGATACTAAACTGGTAACACTTTACAGAGTCACATTACAATGGTCATAGAAATATACATGTACTTATATTTAATTACTTTAGTGAAATTAACATTGTGTGACCATTATTAGACTGGGTCTCATGTCACTGCAGCATTTACATAACTATTCAAAAGTTTGAGGTCAAGATATTTTAATGTTACTTAAGGAAGTCTCTTCTGCTCACCAAGGCTGCATTTATTTGATCAAAAATAGTGTAAAAACAGTGATCGTGTGAAATACTATTAAACTAAATTTTCCATCTGATTATATGTTAAGATGTATTTTTAATTTATCAGTTGTGTTCCTTAACATTTTATGAAAACAATGATACATTTTTAGGACTATTCACTGAACAGAGAGTTCAAAAGAAGCACTTTTAATAAAAATAAAAATAAATATTGCATCAAGAATTCATTTCTTTTCCAAAAAGATTTTTTTTTTGACCCCAATTTTTTTTTTTTTTACTGTAGAGTTCATAATGAAAATATTTCCTCAAACTATATGTATGATCCTTGATTTGGACATCTAAAAACCAAAATATGCTAATATGGTCATACCAGATAGGTCCATGACAGCCATTTTCTAAATTCTGGACCACTGATGAGGGTGCGACTTCAGTGCACAGGTAATGATGAGCATCGACAGTCAATCTGAAGTAACCGTCAACCAGTGCAGCAAAGGACAAAGCTGCATCACGATAAATCAGGTCCAACTCCTGTGGACCAAAGAAGAGGAACACCTTTGTAGAATAAGAACTGTAACATACCTGTCACTACTATCTACTTCATCCAATGAAATGTATTTTTATACGCATGAATTCTTAAGTCATGACTCATGCCTGTTGGTTTATGGATCATATCAGTATGAATCATATAACCGTTACTGAGCAATGGAAGTTTTACGCAACATTTTGACCAGGTGCAGAGTTCTAGCCCTAAATTGCCACAATAAATAACATTTTTGCAGATGAGTAAACACAGCTATATTGTAAAACCCTGCCCATCATTAAATCTTCTTAGTCCACAAATCGGACTTCAAATTCTACTACATTAAATATCAAATATTCTCTAATTGGTTATTACTGTACCATATTCAGCATAAATGTTTGTACTGGAATCAAAATGCACCTGGTTAGGACACAGTGCAGCAGAAACTGAAATGACAAAATTACCATGGTTTTATTGTCTTGTCTGTAAATTGTGACACAAGACTCCTTAATGACGATGTGGGTGATTTCGTAGAAGTCAGAGAAAAGTGTCCATGCGCTGTCTTTCCTTTTGTCATTCTTCTGCTTGTTGTCAGCCTTGTTCTTTTTAGATTTGGTTTTGTCTTTCACTGTCAGAAGATTCTATTAAAAAGGATTCAAGACAAAAAAAAAAAAAAACCGAACTGAAACAATCCATGATATAAAATCCAGAATTGATGATAAATATGTAATTGAAATATATTACAAATCTACAAGCTCAGAAAACCTAAAGCAATAAACTCACTGGTACAGGCTTTCTCCTCCAGGAGATCCCAGTGGTTCCGGACACTTGCACTTCATAGCCCAGTCCGTCATCCCCCAAAGGAAGTGTGTGGGCCAGAAATCTCTCACTCTCGGCTGATACTTTCAGGCTCTTGGGCTCAATAGTCTCCCGACCCAGGCCCTGGGTCAGTGTTTCAAGAGTGGAGAGATACTTGACCTTCAGGTCATAGAGGGTTATGTTGCTGTCCTGGATGGTCTTGCTATTGAACTCGTTGAGGAAATTTTTGAAAACGTTGCTGATGCGTATGCGTGTGAGGAAGTTACGCTGCTTAATGGTCCGGTTCAGACTGTCTGGAATGAAACGCTTGTAGCTACAATGATAGAGAAGAATAAAATCACTTTCTTTAAGGGAGAAAAACAATATGATGCTTACTTTTTAGTGCTCATCAACACATTTATTAATCAACCATTTATTCATTTCAGTAAACTACTCTCTGGGATACTTGAATCTGATTGGTCAATGACAGCAATACAAACACACTTGAACTGAGAATGCTCTAACTGACCAATCAGAATCAAGTAAACCAATGAGGTGTAGTACAAGAGGTTACCAGTTGAAAGTGCCATTCAAATACTGTCAGTGTCGATCATTTTGCAGATGTATTATTTGAATAATTATATTGTATGGGTCACCTTGTCTCAGCTCCAGCTCCAGCTCCAGATGAAGGCAGATTATTGCTCTTGGCATGATGGGTGATGGCCAAAACAGCCATTCCCAAACACTCGTTCTCAATCTCATGATGCTCTAACTCACTCTGGGGAGTGCGCACTGGGGCAAGTCCCTTCAGAAAGTCATACTGGCCCTAAAACATAACAGATTTCTGGATTTACCATGCAAAAAAATTAACATGATCTCTTTCTCACACGCACACACACACGCACGCACGCACGCACATTATTAGACAACAGTGTTCATAAAATCCCCAGAGATGTTTGAATAAATGGCAGCAAAAAAAAAAAGACATTTAAATAGATATCGGACTTCAAAGAAAACAACTAACATGGTAACAACAGATACCACACGAGAGCATATTTGAATAATCAAACCACAAAGCTCCTGGCGAAAAACAGGTGATATTACTTTTGTTTGAAGTTGTCATGGTGACATGAGCAACCATGTAAGTGATACCTCAGCTGTTTCCTGTACTCACCTGTGCAAACAGGTAGTCAAGAGATGCAGCATCCAGTAGAGGTGTCCCCTCAGGGCCCTTCTGAGAGACTACAACCCCTTTCTGCTTGCAAAGTGAGTGTCTCCAAACTGGAGATTCTGTCTCACTTGTGCCATGCCAGTTTGTGAAATAAAACCTGTGTAAACAAATAAAATCAGTTGTTAAAGGATACATGGATGGTTTTTTTTTTCTTCTTTCATCAAAGCTAAACACATTTCACATCTGTCACAATTAACATTTTCAGAAAGCTTTTATTTTTGCTACTGTTCAAAGGCCTTTTAAGTTTAAATTTGAAAAAAATATTTTTTTTACTGTGTAAATGTGCTACATAAATTAATAAGTTACATTAAAAGTTAACAAAAGTTAGTGTACACATATCATAGAATACACTTAATGTTGTGTGAAAAAAAAGATAGATAAAGGTAAATATATCGGTGAACAGAATATTTGTCAAATTATGCAAAAAAAAAAGAATAATTAAATATAATAATAATAATAATATATATATAATAGAACAATGTAGTATCACTGTAGTAGTTTAAGAAATATCTCTGTATGACTGACAAAAAATAAATTAAGTATAAGTAGACAAATATGCACAAGTGTGTGTGTGCGCGCGCGAACTAATGTGTCATGATTATGAATGTGGTCTGAAAACCATGATGACAGTCGCTGATAGCACACAAAAACATACAGAACATAAAGGATCACAACAAAGGCTTACATTATGTAAATATACGAACATATGGTAAATAAGGTGCACTGGCTACACGCATTACCAAATCGTGTGACAACAATCAATAGAGAAAAGAACAATTACACCACTCCATTGCCACGCGAGAGCTCATTGTAAACAGGAAGCAGCATGAGTGTGAAAAGTGTGCTTCATGCCACAGAGGAAGAGAGAGTGTGCAAAGGTTGACCATAAACTGTTTGTGTGCAAAACAGGTGAACTTCACACAGGGAGACAGCAATTCTTTACCCACCATACACTTTGTATACAGTAACTGACTCTTATCTTAGTTTCACTGGTGAAAAGGGGAAATTGAGGGGAACCTAAAAATTTAGTTTAACTTTGCACAATTTACATCTTATTGAACAGTGAAATGTCTTTCAGAATATGAGCAGCTTGAAACCATGTCAAAGGATTCGTTTTTTTGTTTATATATGTATTTTATTATTGTTTTTGTCCTAAAAGGGGATTTTAACGGATTTGTAAGAGGTGTGCAACAGGGCTCTGTACTGTCCATATGTATTTCTAGCATTTCAATCAAACTAGAAAGTATTAGGGCTGTCAAAATTGCTCAAAAATGACGTTTGAATATTCCCTCTAAAAAAATACGAATATTCGAACTTTTCGAACATCTGGTTGCGCATGTTGTCAAATGACACGCATTACGTCAATAACAGGACAAAATAAACAAAGAGACATAACTACTTGTATAGGTAGTCTATTTAAGTTTAAACATATATGACAACGTATTACCTACACAAAAACAAGGAAATCAACTAATGGCCAAGACTGCAGACCTCACGCTCTCTCACCCTCACTTTCTCTGCGCATAATGGTTTAAATGAACAAACAAATTTTTGTGCAAGCAATTTAAGGTTGTGCTGTTGTCCCAAATATAGCAGGCTTTATTCAGTGATTGAAACCAATATTATTAATATTAATTGAAGTTTTACAGCATATAGAACTGACATTGAATGCTCCGAGCGAGCTGTGCTGTGGTAAACATGGCACTTTTCCTTGACATGAAACGATAAATAATCAAACCTCGGATCCATTGCTTGACAGAACTCCCCGAAGCCTGCCCCATCCACGATATTGATCAGTCTCATGTCCTTACAAATGAACGAAATTAATTTATCTGTTTTGGCCTCTTGTCGTGTTGCAGACAAAGAGCTTGTGGCGGGGGATGCAAAGCAACGTTAAGTGTCAAGCCGTGACTGTTTAGCTGGAGTTCCACACATTATGCCACGCTCATTTTGGTGCACATTTCTGAGATGTGACCTCATGTTGCTAGTGGTCGAATGGTATGCTAACTGTATCTTAAATAGCTTGCACACAACTTTGTCTCGCGGGTCAACAATTTTACCTCACTTTCTCTGCTGCAGTTGAGTTGGGCTCTGCACTTGCTGGCATCTTCCATGAAGACGCGTCAACTTTCAGCAGTGATGCTGTGCCAGACAGTGCGACTTCTGTGACCTGTCCCTGAACCCTTAGGCGTGCCCACTCGCAAAGCAGACAGCCACGCCTCTACTACCGCGGGCGTTTTTTTCACATTTTTTTTAATTTGAATATTAATTTTCACCTTCGAAATTCGTTTTTTTTTTTTTAACTATTCGAATACATATTCGAATTTAGAATATTCGTTGACAGCCCTAGAAAGTATTGGCTGATATTAAAGTAATTGCAGTAAGTGATTTTAAAAAACACTGCTGAAAAGTGTATTGGACCTAGTACCAAAACACACTTGTAGCCAATTAGCAGTAAGGGGCATTTACACTCATGATGGACTCATCAGGAGAATGACTATAGAAAGTGAGAGATGGTAGAGAAAATACAAGAGAGAAAAGGCTCAGGGGAATGTAAGTTTAAAACAAAAGGTTACAAAAAAAAGTTAAAACAAAATGGTTGCTTTATTTCTTCTCTATGCATGAGTAATGTAGGTTCTGTGTTTCACAGAACTAAGATATACTGTCCTTTGCTTGAATATATTGCGTGTCATCTTTGCTTGCTTGTTTCAGTTGCATTTTTATTTTCCTTCATTCAGCTATGATAAAGAGACATTGATTTCCACACCTTATAAAGTCTGGAACGTCTAAACCTTCATCACTGTCCGTTTAAAAACATTGGCTCCAAAAGGTGTATGAAAAGTGAGAGAACATTCTCCTAATATACAGTTTTTTCTTTTGGTTCCCCTTTTAGTGATTATCTGTTCCATGTGTTGCATAGAGTGTATGTGAATGTAGGGGCAGAGTTATCAAGATGTGTGATCCTTTTGGTTAGGGACATGTTTATGTTGGTGATTTGAAATATCAACAGCGTTTGCCAGAAATTACTTACTGCACCTTTAACAGAACACTGATATCAAACAATACATTTCACTAAACCAATCAATAAATGTCCAGGTTTTTAAAAAGACAAAAGAAAACATTTTAAAATTGAATTCGATTATATCCTATCATTACTATTATTATTATTGTTAAACATAACTATATATTAATACGTTTTCTTATAAAACTAATGAGAATTTTGTAGTGAAAATGTCACATAATTCCAAAAATCCTAATAGTTCAGAATGTAGACAAAAAAAACTTACTAGAGAATTAAGAATAATGTAAAGCATTGACCCCTGGAATTTCTAATGGGATTTTTAAACAGCAGTTTTTAATTTTCAATTTAATGTCAGATGTGCTTTAAAACTGTAATGCAACAAAGATGCTACATAATAACTACAATTGGTTGCAAATTTCTAACACACACCATTAGTATTTAGTTGTAAAATTTTTAAAGCATACTATGATTTCAAAATTCATGTTCCACGTTTTCTTGTTTTTTTGCATATTTAAAAAAATATATATGTTCAAACTTGATTCATTTTTTTTATTTGTAAACTCCAAAATCTTACATTTTGGGGATTTTTTTTCAGCAGCCCTCAATTGTGCACACTCACCTCATACGGTAATGAAGTTTGATGCTGGTCTCCTCCGTGATCTTAAACACATGATTGGGAGCATACCAAAGATCCTGGCTCTCTTCATACAATGCAAACAAGTTGTGACACAAAGGTGAGATGTCTGGGGAAAAACATATTCACAATTAGAGCCTGATTCTTATTCTAGAGCCAGGTTATTTTTATACCTGTCATTCTTATAGTTCTCAATGGCAAATAACCTCATTAGATGATGCCTAAGAGGAAATACTCCTAACTTATGACGGTTTCTGAGAAAAGTTTACCAAGGAAAAGTGTTTGACAAGCTTTAACTGGAACATGAAACAAAAGTGCGTCAAAGGTTTGCACATCTCTTATTCAAAAAGGAAAACGATACAGTACATTTGGTTTTAGTTTGATGACCTGGTGTACTAAAGTTACAGATCACAATGCTTGAGCAATTTTTCTTTGAATTAGTTATTTTTATGTTTTCGTTTCACTTTTAGTACCTTTTTATGTCTAGTAAATACAGTTTTTATTAATTTTTTATTTTAGGAATTTAACATGATATACAAAGCAAGGAGTATGAATAAAACAACAACAAAATGAGAAACAAAAATTAAAGAACAAAAATAGTAAGGCTAACAAATAAAGGTTTTCATTCATTTTTATCTCTGTATTATTAGCTATTAACTTACAGTGAATTTGAGATATACATTTGAACCCACAATCTTGGCATAGTTAGCGCATCTTAGAAATATTCAATCAGATGGATTTTACATACATATATATATATATATATATATATATATATATATATATATATATATATATATATAAGGAGTACTGAATACATAACCTTTGAAGTAAAACCAGTAGCTAACTACAGAGTGTGAAAACAACTGTGTGAAACAAACACCATCGTAGTTCCTCTCCAGCAGCGGCCTTCTTGTCTAATATAAACTTCCCTTTCCTCTCTCATTGTCCAAGCCAGCTTCTGTCCTTGTCCGTGACTTTGAGGAAATGATGGATGTGATACTAAAACCCAGAAGCCATTTTGTGGCTGAATACTGATCAAGAGCCAAAGAGACAGATGTAGTGTTCCATTGGGAGATGGAAAGGGTCAGACTGGGCAGTCAGTCACAGCGCTTCTCATACTAAAGTCAATGTCCTGTCATAATCCACCCATGTCACATGATGATACCAACAGTAAAAACCCTTTAAGTTCCTCTTTTGTATTCTATGAAATGCTGACGGTCCAAAAGCCCCCTTCCTCAATCGCACAATCAAAATATGAAACCGAATGCATGGGGGAAAAAAGTCAGTTTTATGCACATATTGATATTGACCCTATTCTTTCAGTGCTATGTTCTTTCAACAGCCCATTTGATGGAAAAACACCAAAACCTAGTCCACTGATAAAAGTGCACATGAAATCACAGATGCTCTGTGTTATTAAATGTAACTCATACTTTGCTTTGACAACTATTCCCATCCAAATAGTTATGATGAAATGATGCATCACTGAAAAGAAAACATACCATGATAATGACCACACTATATGTAGTCAGAGATGCATTAGAGAGTGTAATACTTCAGAACTCGAAATAGGTGGCTGTCCAAAAACTTACGGCATCTCCTGGCAGCCTCCACGCACAGGTCTTCCGCAGTATGGCAGTCTTTGAAGTACTTGAGCTGGTGTGTGTCAGGCAGGTAGAAGTGGATTTCCAGTCCTTTCATTACAGTCAGAACGGTCATCTCTGCCTTCCTCTGTCTTTTCATCTTCCCACACAGTTGCCTGCCCAGCTCCATGACTGCAAGTTCTGGCATCCAGACACTGCAGGATAAACAGAAGTAACACAGAGATTTATAGATGAACTGTAGGTCCCTGCTTTGACGAGCAATGGTTTACTGCTTAAGTTGTGAAATAACATAGCATTTTCCAAAGGTTACATTTATAACATCATACACGAATGAACCATAAATCACATTTCATATCGATTTTTCAGCAACAAGTTAGTCAATATAAGGTTGTCATAATAGCAACTTGATTTTCAGTACTACAACAAAAACTATTATGCTTGTGAACACCAGTGGTGGACGAAGTACACAAGTCAAGTACTTGAGTAAAAGTACAGATACATATAACAAAATATTACTCCAGTAAGAGTAAAAGTACTCCTTTTTCAATCTTACTCAAGTGAAAGTACAAAAGTACTCGATTTTTTATGTACTTAAGTAAAAAAGTACTGAAAGATAGATGTTTGCAATTTTATATAGGCTACTTAATTTAATTTTATATTAGCACATATTCTTTTTATAATCCTACTGCTCAAAATACCCGGGGATTTTTCCAAAATAACCACTATATGGAGTCAAGATATATTTTTGTTGTTGATATGGACTACGCTGATGAGAGTAATGTTCACTGTGAAGCTTACACTGTGATGTACCTGAGAGAAAACAGAGCTGACCATCTGATCTTCACCAGTAAGAACAAAATATTTTAAAGTTTGTTGTTTTACAGAACATCATAGTTACAGTACAGACCAAAAGTTTGGAAAACTCATACAAAGAGTTTTCTTTATTTTCATGACTATGTAAATTGTAGAGTCACACTGAAGGCATCAAGGGCTGTTTGACCAAGAAGGAGAGTGATGATGACCTGGCCTCCACAGTCACCGGACCTGAACCCAATCGAGATGGTTTAGGGGTGAGCTGGACCGCAGACAGAAGGCAAAAGGGCCAACAAGTGCTAGCATCTCTCGGGGAACTCCTTCTAGACTGTTGAAGACCATTTCAGGTGACTACCTCTTGAAGCTCATCAAGAGAATGACAAGAGTGTGCAAAGCAGTAATCAAAGCAAAAGGTGGCTACTTGGAAGAACCTACAATAATGACATATTTTCAGTTGTTTCACACTTTTTTGTTATGTATATAATTCCACATGTGTTAATTCATAGTTTTGATGCCTTCAGTGTGAATCTACAATTTTCATAGTCATGAAAATAAAGAAAACTCTTTGAATGAGAAGGTGTGTCCAAACTTTTGGTCTGTACTGTAACTTTATATATGACATGATAATAAGGCCTGAAGTTAGGAAGAACATTAAGGAAAATATAATTATATTTTCATAATGATTTTTTCTTTCTCAAACCTTGTCTGTGGTTTAAAAACACCCCTGGCCAAACGGGGTGCATCTCTTCCCACTTTGATAATTACTGTAGTTACCATGTTCTGAACATCACATCCTTTCTTTTCTACCCAGGTGTAATCTACATATATATATATATATAGGTGGTTGAATAAAAATATTTAGACATTATAAAAAATTACAAATCTTAGCTAGACAGTTAGCATCAGCTAACAATATTTACTTATTTTCAGTACGGTTATGAATAAACATTTATGTCTGTCTACTCTTCTAGTTAATCCAAACAATATACATATGTATAACGTTACTGTTGATAAACAATATAAAAACAGACGTCACATAGGACATTTTAATAAAACTGTTTAACATTAGGGCAGCGGGGAATTTGAACGTGCATGAGTTATTGTATTTAATCTGTGTTATTTAAAGTTTTTTTTTTTTTTTTTTTTTACCTAAAATTGATGCGTCTGCACTCGAGCATTTCAGTGGGCTTAAAAAAGATCACATTTTACAACGGATTTAGTTCCCAAACAACTGACAATTTTGACCTAAATATGATTTTCAGTTACAATAATTAATCCTAAATTTCGACATTAATAACTTACTTTTAGCAACATCAGATGCACGCGTGCTCACAAGATCTCCCGGTTCTTACTTCTGGAGACTCGCACTAAACGGTTCATTTGAATCAGTGAGTGGTCGACTCCAGAACAGCTGCAATCGGATCATTCTAATTCCTAAACGAATCATTTGGTGTGATTCACGATCCGATTTAAAAGTTTATTTTGAAAAGACTCAGTTCGTTCATGATGAATCAGACACCGCTTCTGCGTGTCGGAGCACGTGATATATTATAGGGAGTAACGACATGTTTTATGAAATGTAGTGAAGTTAAAAGTACGATTTTATGCTTTGGAATGTAGTGAAGTAAAAGTAAAAGTCACTCAAAATAAAACTACTCCAGTAAAGTACAGATACTTGAAAAATGTACTTAAGTACAGTAACGAAGTAAAGCTACTCCGTTACTGTCCACCACTGGTGAACACACTCCTTTATTAAAAATAACAATAATAAAGTAAACAGGAATCAATTTAAGTAACTGAATCAGAATGATTGTGATGCTTTAATTTATTTGTATTTAATACCTTTATATGTATTTTACTTAATAAAGAAGTATTTTCCAGAATTTGTACGCAAAAATAAATGATGTATTTTCAAATAAACAATCAATTACACTACAGGCCAAAAGTTTCAGATCAATAAGATTTTAAAATGTTTTAAAATGTCTTTTATGTTCACCGAGGCTGCATTTATTTGATCAAAGATACAGTAAAACAGTATTATTTAAAATAAATATTATCATTTTAAAAAACCTATTTGAATACAATTTAAAATGTAATTTATTTCTGTGATGGCAATCATTCTAATATTCTGAATTAGTTCTTAATATATTTGTAATAATTTTCTTATTATTAATGTTGAAACACAGTGATACTTTCTTTTCAGAACCTTTTGTGTTGACATTAACAGCTCACTAAGACACGCATTTTGACCAAGATGCCCAGTTTTGAATATGCATGTGATCATTTGAAAGGACTCTGTACTACTGATACTTTAGAAAGGCAGAATCATTATAATTGTAAATGGACAATGGACTGGAGGGTGTTGAACTAAAATCTTGGGACCAACGGCAGGCCACAGATGAAGATAACGGCAGCAGTCGACAGATGATCACACACAAGTGAGAAGCAGCAGTATACCAACACAGGTACAGTAATTATGATGAAAAAAAGAGACAAACATGGGAAGAGAGTAAAAGCTATTTTTGAGCTCAATATAACCAAAAAATCAAATCGGACTATATATTTTTATTAATGCTTTTCAGAGCATTGCAAACTTGGCTTTTTTAATCTGATCCTAGTGCTAATAAAATCTAGACAAAAAATTTTTATTTGAATATTCTAATTATAATTTGCAATATGTCATGCAATGTGTTGTTATAACATCACGATTTGAATATTGTTTGAATACACTGTCCACCAAAACAAAACCAAGCTACAGTCCTGACTGTAGCTGGAGATACAGCAACCATATTACTGTTCATCAACAGAGGTACAACATACAGTACTCAATGTCCTCTCAATATTTGTCCTCAAGAGTAGCTATTTAATTCAACCCCTTTGAAGTGGCTTTAGTGAAATCAAAGCTGAACAAACTGAGACAATTGGTTTGATTTGATGAAATATTAGTAAAATTACATCACAAATTCAATCAACATTCATCACATTCACCTCACAGTCTGAGCAGAAAGTATTTTCAGAGATAGGGTCAATTTTGCATCCAATTACTTTGAGCATTACAGGAACAAATGATAATTATTATTTTGTGTGTGTGTGTGTGTGTGTTATATAACAAATGAATTCATTTAACACTTTAATAGTGTTGGCATAATGTGTAAAATTGATGTTTGCTAAAAAAACAAATCTAACAATGGACAGTTTTCACAGGATTGTGATGACTAGTTTAATGGTCATTAGCAGTGTAAATCTAATAAAACTAGTATATATATAAGTGTGTGTGTGTATATATATTAGGGATGTCAACGATTAATCGATGATCGATTAATTGTCGATAAGAGATGCAATCGATTAAGGCTGTCGATGGTCGGTTAACCGATTCAATGTTGGGCTGCGTGCACTCAACACGTGCGAGCGGCTGTGAGTGACGGTGACGATATATAAAAGCATCATCATTCATTCACAATGTACAAATTAAGCTTTTAATGTGATTTAAACTTTAAAGTACATTAAAATAGAAACAACATAAAAGTTCTTCAACATTAAAAGCAATAGAAATGTAGTTACTAATCATTTCATCAGATAACTGTTTTATATCGTGCGCTTTGCAGGGCTGCGGGACACAGTGACAGGACAGGTAGTCTATTCATTCCTACAACTTGTTAATTCATTCCTACGAATTATAAATGTGGCAATTGTCCATGTTTCATTAATTTTGTTCCCTAAATAACCCATGATTTAAGTGAAATAAGGGAACATATTAATAAATCGAACGAATTCTTAATTCATGAAATCTTTAATTTCCCTTCCCATGTTTACCACAGTAAGAGATGCGAAAACAGTTATTAAAAGCGAAAGATAATAAAATAAACCTGGGAAATTAGAGGGTTAGACTATGAAGATTTAGGAAAAGAAACAATGCCTAAATATACTGAATTTGTGGAAATTCGTGACCAACCAGCAAACCAGAACAAAGCCGCGTAAATGAAGAGTATGGGGTCCAAAAGCATGGTCGCGATCTTACATTTTCCAGTTAACCTATTATTCCTCTAATAAACAAAGCTTTTATACCACACTTGTCATAATCAGATCTTATAATTTCTAAATAAATAATTGCTGGATTCAAAACAGCGATTAATAGGCGCTGTGACCGACACATTCCTGGAGCATTCACTGCTGTCACTAAACGGTGACGCCGAGCATCGTTCACAAGTTTCTGCATGGACCTGACTAGGGCACAGGTTCTAAGCCCTGGGACAAAATGGGATGCTTTAAGGAAAATTTATAGCCTACTAAGTAATAGGCCCAACATAAAAATAACAATTTGTTTTCATGTTTTTTTTTTTTTTTTTTTTTTTTTTTTAAATAGGCTATGCGAAATATATCCGACTTAAATAATTAAGATTAACGGATTTAAAACAGAAGTGTGGGCGCTCCATAAGTTCACAAAAAAACAAACAAAAAGGATGACAACGCATTCTGTTTGTTTGCTTTATTTTACAAGAGCACAAATCTTCTGTTTTTATTGTGAGTGTGCACAAATGAAAGTAATCACTTTTGCGGAAAATATATATATTTTTCTTCTGTCTCAGCTGTTTCGATCGCGCCGGAGCCTGCTGCACACGTATATTCTAGCGATTCAAACTTACATCGCAGTCTGTTCATTATCAAAATAAAATAGTCAACTAAACATTTAAAAGGTTACACTGGTCAGTTTAAATAGACCGTAGTATACCGGTCCTCTCTGCTGTTCCAAGGACGTTTTTGCTCATATGAAGAGGATCATCTTTTCCGTCTATATGCGAAGTACAAGCCTAGTTTACATTATAAATAATAGTTTAACATTCAAATACATTGCGAATATGGAAACATTTCGATTTGTGCCGAATGATACATGAGCAATAACCTCCAAATAAATCTAGCCAAAGCCGCGCTCGCTCATCCTCGTCTGCACGCATGCACGATCTAATGCGCTGTATGCCGGATTTTTAAAAATCTGACATTTTCTAGGACAGAATCCAGCAGGATCAAATTAATGTGAGCAACAGTGTGTTTTGGTGCAGCAGCGCCGATGTAGTTCACTTAATGTGCAGCGCAGTACGCGCTCCACATTTCGGATAATTTTATTTTAAATACAATAATGTCAGTTGAAAACATTGCAATTGTGCTTTAAAATACAACAACGAGCACCACAAAACCATTTCAAGAGGCGCGTTCAGCGTTCTCCGTGCGGGATTGGAAACTGTCAACAAAGTAAAATGACCTCAAAAGTATGGCGCGCTCTCTTCATTTTATCAAATGATCATAATCGCATCTATTCATTTTATAATCCTGCTACTAGCATTTTATTCAGACTAAAACCTCTTTAATTCAAGTGAGAAAGCGTTTTGTGTGTGGCTTTTGCACATCCTGTCATACCGCTGACTGCGTGCCTGCAATAGACAATAGAGATGTTCCGATACCCTTTTTCTCTTCCCGATACCGATTCCGATACCTGGGCTCAGGGTATCGGCCGATACCGAGTACTGATCCGATACCTGGGTGTATATCTGTATATACAGCTGTATATACTACTAGCCCTGTGTAAATTGCTAGAATTTTTTTATGGTGTGCTTCAGACAGATCCCTCAATAAAACATGAACAAATACATGGTGAACTACTGTATTTATTACAGTATTTTTATTATCTAACATGAATTTGACAGTATTATTTATTTTCTTATGCAAAAAAGAACTTCAAATGCAGCCAAAAATCTAACACCGCAAACTAAAAAAGGTATTTAAGTTTTACAATATAACTGTATAAAAAAACTGCAACAAATAAGTCTAGGAATATAAAAAAAGATCTATTAATCAGATAATCTCTTTACAACAAAACAAGTAAAAAACAAGCAACCATCTAGGCATAATTATTATTATTATAGAGACGTATTATTATTACTGTAGGCTACAACAGTAGCTTTATATATTGTCAATTTACTCATGTAAACCAAACATTTATTTTAATGGGCTGCCATGAAGATCTTTGAGTGTCTGTGTTTATGATATGACAGTATTCTCAAATGAAACGGTAAATTCTCATGAAGTGACGGTTTATGCGTTCGTGTCCTCATGACACACAGCAGAGACTACAAAACAGCGAGCTCTCGCGCATCTGTGCCAGTCACCCACAGAGATGTAGATTTTGCGGGAGTAATATTTAAATAGTATTTTGCAGTTTAATATTCACAGACACTAGTATATATTCGGCTACTGTCTGGAGCCCTGCGTTTTGACTTACACGGAAGCGACTGAACGCAGTTGCCGGTACTGAATATACTCGAGAGTCTGTAACTACCGGTACTACAGAGACATACTGCTAACCACTGATCTATAATATAGTAGCGGCTTCACTGTCTTTTGGCAGTTTAGAATGTGATGAGTGATCCAGTCATATATAGATAAGGGCTGCTAACGCGTTTTCATTTCTTCTTCGCTGCTCTAAACAGGGGTTGCTTGTGGCAACACAGCACAACTTCCTGTGTTTTCAATGCATTTTGAGCAGCGAAGAAGAACCGTGCAGCGGTTAGGCAAAGCTTGCGGTCATAACTAGGTCTTTTTTAAGAAAATGGTATCGGATCGGTATATGGGTTCATGTACTCGCCGATGCCGATGCCAGAATTTGTTGTGGTATCGGAGATATTTCCGATACTAGTATCGGAATCGGAACAACTCTAATAGACAATAGACACTGAGAAACCCGGAAATTTGAAAAAGGTCCATGCTTAAAAAAAAATGTATTGCACCAAAACATTTTAATTTCATTTATGAGAAATATAAATGTATCAATCACAATTTTGTCCCAAATCAGTTAGCCCATAGAATTGAGTGATTTGAACGTTTTTTAATACATAAATAAACCATGCTGTCTATTTAATTTTACTAGTAATAATTCCTCAATAATAAAACCTTGTACATTAGAGTTACTATGTGACACGTTCACATAATAGTTATGAAATGTAACAATCAGGCTAACAGGCTGGGCAACAATTATTACATTTAATAAATTGTGATTATTTCAAAACTAAATATATTAATATATATTAATGTATAATTATAATACAAAATAGCAAAAAAAAAAAATGCAAAACCTAATTTAAAAAATGAATAGGAAATTACTTTTTTTTTTTCAATTGAGTAAAGCGATAATAGTCGATTAACCTCTACAGTGTCCTCCATAAGTATTGGAACAGTAAAGACAAAATTGCTTTCTCTGCTGTGGACTCTCGACATTTGCAAATATGATTAAAAGATGAATATGTGACAAAACTACTAGAATGTCACTTTTTTTTTTTTTTTTTTTGACATGCATGCTTTACCAAATAAAAAAGGACAGCACTTTGAGTTCATCCCACTATTTGATGTGAGCAGAAGTATTGGAACAGTTTAATTTAAGGGAGATGTAAAAGATTAAAAGCTAATATTTAGTTGCAGATCCCTTGCATGCAATCAGAGCAGTGAGTCTGCAACCCATAGACATCACCAGACTCTTGATATTATGCTTTGAAATGCTTCTCCACAGCCTTTAATGCAGCCAATTCCAACTGTTGCTTGTTTTTGGGAGTTTGTCTTTAGTCTCCTCTACAGATGGTGAAATTAATGTTCAATCAGATTTAAATCTGGAGATTGATTTGGGCAATCTGAGACTTTACATTTCTTTGCCCTGATAAAGTCCTTGTCTGAACTGGCAAGGTGTTTTGGGTCATTGTCCTGATCCAATATGAAGTGCTTTCTAATGAGTTTGGTGGCATTTTCTTGAATATTGGTAGCCAAGATGATTTTGTACCCTTCCAAATTCATTCTGCTACTGCCATCATACATAAAGTCATCATTGAAATGAAGAGGTCCTGTTCTAGAGATAGCCATGCATGCCCATGCTATGACACCACCTCTACCAAGCTTTACAGATGAGCTTGTATTTGCAGTTCCCTTTTTTTCTCCAAACTTTTGCTTTCCAATCACTTAGATAAAGGTTAATCTTTGTCTCATCGGTCCATCAACTCAGTTCCAAAACTCCACTGGCTCACATTTGTGAAGAATCTTGTCTTTCTATTTTTGGTGCTGATCAGAGGTTTGCGTCTTGCTGTGTAGCTTCTGTAATTCTGTGTCAAATTCTCCTGCGGACTGTAGATTGACAGAGCATCACCCCAGCTTTCTGGAGGTTGTTGGTGATTTTAGGGTTCATTTTCTCATCTTTTATGATTTTTATCTGTCATCAGCTACTGTTGTTTTTCTCAGCTGATCAGGTTGTCGTTGGTTTACTGATGTCACCGGTAGTTTCCAAACTCTTGATTTCTCCATGCCCTTTGTTTTTCCTATAGTTCTAAATGACTTCATCTTCTCTATAAGCATCCAAATTGCTTGCTTTTCTTTCAGAGTAGGCTTCCTAGTCTTCATCTTGGTTTGTGTGTGTCATCGTCGAATTACTTGGATTACAAAGCAATGGATATAACTGATAAGACACATTCCCTGCTTTTAATATCTGAAGAATCAATGCAACAGGGCACAGCTGAACACTTAGAAACCTGTGAGGCAACTGTTTCAGTACTCATTCTCACATCAGATATGGAGATGAAACTCTAATAGTGCTAGTCTTCTTAGCTGGTAAAACATCTTTGTGTTGAATCACACAATAATAAAATGTCATACTGTAGTTTTGTCTCATATTCATCTTTTAATCATATTTATAGGTTTCTTGACTTCACAGCAAACAGAACAATGTTGTCTTTACTGTTCCAATACTTATAGAGGGCACTGTATATAGGCTATGTGTGTGTGTGTGTGTGTGTGTGTGTGTGTGCGTGTGTGTGTGTGAGTGTGTGAAATATATCAGATTTAATAAAGATAACGGATTTAAAACAGACGTGTACTGCGGTGCTCCATAAACAAGTTCACAGAAAGGATGACACGCATTCGGTTTGTTTGTTTTATTTTACAAGACAAAAAAATCTTCTGTTTTTATTGTGAGTGTGCACAAATAAAAGTAGACCCTTTTGCAGATTATATCTTAACTCCAAAAATATATATTTTTTATGTCTCAGCTGTTCGATTGTGCTGGCCCCTTCACGCAAACAACAATCATATTTTAGCAATTCAAACTTACATTGGAGTCTATTCATTATCAAAATAAAATACAGTCCACCAAACATATAAAAGGTTAGACTGGTCATTTTAGAACGACCTTAGTATAGCAATCCACTTTGCTATTATGCCAAGGACGTTTTTGATCATGTGAAGAGGATGATCTTTTCTGTAGGCTATATAATGGGGAATACGTGTAAAGTACAAGCCTAGTAGTACTTACATTATAAATAATAGCTTAACATTCAAATACATTGTGAATATGGAAACATTTGGATTTGTGTTGAATGAGACGTGAGCAATAACCTCCAAATATAGTCAAAGCCGAGCTCGCTCCGTCTCGTATGCACACACACATGCACTGTTACAATCTGATTGGGGAAGTCACAGCTTAATGGTTAGAGAGTAGGACTCGCAATCCAAAGGTTGTGAGTTCGAGTCTCGGGCCGGAAGGAATTGTAGGTAGACAGAGTGAATGCACAGCGCTCTCTTGAACAAGGCACCAAACCCCCAACTACTACCCGGCACCGCAGCATAAATGGATGCCCAACGCTCCAAATGTGTGTTAACGCTGTTCACTGCTGTGTGCACTTTGGATGAGTTAAATGCAGAGCAGGTTAACGATTAATTGATTAATTGATCATTCATTTTAACGACGTTTGATCACGGAAATGATTGGAAACTGACATCCCTAATGTATATATAGTAGAGTCCATGATTATGACAACAATCAAAATGGTCGATTATTCCCTTGAAACTGTAATTGCGATTATTAATTATGTTTATTAATGTATATTATTTATTAAAACAATGGAAAAACCTTTGAGATAATATATTGAAAGAAAAAACATATCTTAAGCGTGCAGAATAACATAAGTTGGCTTTGATTAACTGTAATTACTACGTAATTGTGTCATCCATAATTGTAATTGCGATTAGAAATTTGATTAATTGTGCAGCCCTTATATATAGCTTATATAAATATTTAGTTTTAGTTTCAGCTAATATAGATATTAAGTGGAAATTTTAGAAAGATCAAGAACCTCCTTCAGACCCTTATTTGTACAGAGGTTTTGCATTTCAATAAGCATCCATCAGTCAGTATCAGTGATTGATGTTTTTCTCTCTGCACTCATGACTTTAAGCAGAGCTTTGTTTTGGCTGATATCTAGTCTTAAAACAGAACCATTACTGGATTCCTCGACCAGTCTTGTTAAATGGCCAAACTTGGCAAGCTTTCCAGATGTTTGTTACTAGCGTTCCATTTAGTTCCTTTTCCTTTCTAATGTTTTTACTTAAATTTTAGGAGAAGTTCTTCTTTTCAGATTGCTGTGAATCAAGCCAGTTTGCTTTCTCATTTCCTAAGAAGCCGTCCTAATTCATCTTGGGAACATGGGTGAAGGGATAAAGTTTAAGTTTGCTATTCTCCTGCAAGCTGTCTCCACCTGCTTTGGTACGATTCACAATGCCATTCTTCTGTTTACTTGACAGTGGCCTCATTTCCTGAGGTGTTGACGTGTCGCACTCCGATAAAGCCACGGTTAGCACTGTTCCTTCACTGCTTCAGACCCTGCGCCTGTTCTGCTGGTAGACCGCTTGAGTATATGCGTCAAATGTGTGTAGGTGCGGGAACCTGCTGTAACTGTTTTATCCTGTTTGCAGGCACTAAATACCGCAATGAAAACCTTTTTTCAAATGAACATAAAACAGAGGTAAGTTTAGTTTTAATCGACAGCTTCCTTCATCATGGGTATCCTTCTATATCAATAGTTAAAGGTTATCATATTTATATCACATAGGTTAATTGTATTCTAGTCTTTGTTATTTTACCTGATCATGTAATAATCTGCAATGTCTTTTTTTATCTTGAATTTGATTTATGCAATCAAATTCACACCGCTTTTGGGTTATTTTTCTGTATAATAACTGCAGAGCATCCCTCTACAAGTTATAAACAGTTTACCTTTTCTTAAATGTTCCCAAGTATGTCATTCATTATATCAGGTACAGTATGATTTAATGAAACATCTATAAATAAACATATTTTCCACAACTGTAGACAATCCCATTTCTTATATCATTCTTTCAAAGAAATCATTAGCTTCAAACAAGAACCTTATTTGATCATTAACTTATGATAAAACACCAAGGCCTATATTGTTAATTTAATTTCTCTACAACAGTATTCAATTTTTCTTTATTTTACTTTCACATAAAAACAGTTAATTCTGCAGCTTACTATAACAAGAGCTATATCTCTTTCTATTATGTTTTGACATGTATGAAGGAATAATGCAACTTGACTGTGTCATACTCTTTACCGAAAACTGCCTATGGCAACTTAAATACTTTTTGTGGCATATTTCAAAACATTTATTGGTTGCTCTCGTCATGAAGCCCTCGTTAGTTTACAGTAACACAACCCGTTTCAGAACACCATACTGTACAACACGTACTATTCTGAAGGGAAACTCCATTTGCAGTGTTCAGTAATGGCCACACAAAGAACACGGTAAGATCTCGCAATTTCTCTTTGCCCTCACTTCATGACTAAACCCACTTCACAATCTGCTTTCAATTTTTTCTATCTTTTATTTTGACACTTCTGTACAGACACCAATCATATCTTAAAGAGGCTCCTGAAAAGACTAATTAACCAACATCAGGATGAGAGCTATAGAGTGATCAATACTCAATTTGAATAGATGTCTTTTGATAAAGTTTTATTGATTAATTAAAACGAAACTGACATAGAATCTTAAGGGATGAGATTATGAAATCATAAGTCACTATAGTGCTGTAATTTAAATGGGTTTCCCTACTAATGCAGGCTCTGTGGGAATAACACTTCTCAATTTTCTTCAACAATCTTCAGATAAGGGGTGGGGAACATAACGATGTTTTTTTTTTTTTTTTTTATGAGTAGCCATCACTCAGTTCCATAATCGTTTTAAACAGCTTAATCCATTAGACAGAATGTGATATGATTGAATTGGTTCTGACACCCATCATACTCAGAGTTCATTATCAGCAGTAGATAAAGACTGATCATTGTTTTACAGTTTCAAAAATATTCACCATCCAAGTTATCACATTTCTCACAAAAAAAAATAAAATAATAAAATACCAAAACAACATAAATATAACTTACTTATATTGTTATTTATAAAAACAATATGTATTATTTGTTTGTATTTCTAGTATATGGTGTTTACATTTACTGTTGTGAAATTCAGGAATAAGCAGTGTATATAAACATAGCATTTATGGACAAAAAAATGATCCTCATCGGTCGATCTCTGCAAAGCGCATCAACTATAACGCAACCCCAAACACTTTTGTTCAGCAAATATAGCTTGTGATAACAGTGTACAAGCGTTCAATTTCGATCGACAAAACTGCAGTCACAGCAGCAACAAGTTTAACCATTTAACTACTGTTCAGTCAGAGAATGAGAAAGACATAAAAATGAATGTCAATGTTAAGCAAGTTAGCAACAATAACACACCAAAAAACAAAGCTAATGATTTTTCTTACCACTTAAAATCGCGAAGGTTTAATTAGGAGCTAGAGTGCTTTATAAAATAAAAAATAAATTTAAAAAAGCGCAACTTTTCATTATTTTACACCCAGTTAGCAGCCTCTAAAACATCCACTATTAGTTATTATCAGTCAGACAAAGATTCAAATCAACAGTTTGCAAATAACTGCATTTACATCTACAATTTAAGTCCAAATATGACTGATTCTGCACTATAGACTCAAATGAGCTACTTCTTTAACACTTTAATCAACATATTAAACTGACAACAAAGCGTCGAACAACTTGACATTTACTAACACCGCACATGAAAAGAACAGAAAAGACAGACATACAACCAGACCCCCAAACATAGAGTCAGGATGTAAAGAGTTACGGCCCTCGTCCTTACCTCGACTGGCAAAGCTACTTCCGTTTAATTTCGATCATTACAGACGTCTGAACACTTCCTCTTGATATTTTGTTGATGTAAAGTGCTCGTTATTTAACTCCAAAATGCTCTCGGGTAGCAGACGTTTATCTCACGTGAATTTTGTCCAAAACAAACTTCTCTTCACAGCGGTACGAACCGTGGTTGAGACTTCTTGATCAACTAACCTTTCCTGTCAAGCGTCGACCACATTCCCGAAAATAGGGTAACGACGAGCTTATGTCACATGCCTCCTACTGGTCCACCCGGCTGTCAATCAAATGCGGTGCCAATGGAATTAACCCTTAGGTGTTGAGTAAGCTAGTGGAGTTTTGTTATGGCTACAGCACAGCTCTCTTTCTCTCTCTCTCTCTCTCTCTCTCTCTCTACTAATTACTATTGTGCATGCCTTGTGCATTGAATGTTAATCCTTTGTGTATTGCTGTGATGTAAACATAAATCCATAAATTGCCCAAAACATCAAATGTATAGCCTATACTTTTTCACCAATTATTCTAACATCTTGAAAATTTCAAAATACATCTTAAAGCTCTGACTTTAGTCAAATATTGCAGAAGCATAAAAAATATGGATGATGCCCACTGAATGAAGATTCAATTCAACCATTAATAATATATTATTATATTAAATAATTACTGCTAACTAACCTTTGTTACCACGCTATGCTTCTCAGCCAGAAGTAATGCTAAGACATTACTGCGTTATATATATATATATATATATATATATATATATATATATATATATATATATATATATATATATATATATATATATATATATATATATATACACACACACACACACATATATCTAACAGTGAAACAGTAGATTCATAAATAATAAATTTATTCATAAATAATTTATAAATATTTTATATAAAGAAATTAATATTTGAATAAAAAAATATATTAATGAACTATTACATTTCATTACGTTTTTTTTTTTTGTCCATAAAGCAGCTGTGTCCGTTTTACAGGTAGGTAGCCCGCAGTCTCTGTGTTTTAGAATAGATACCAGCAACCACAAAGTCCTCTCTAGGACTTTAAGACCAAGAGGTTAAAGCCTGCCACGAGGGAGGGACTTCCCGTCCTCAACATTAGTTGCCAGAAACTGTGGGCTGCAGTTTCACAAGAGGGCTGCAGAGCACACTGGTAGAAATGTGGCAGATCAATAAGTTCAACAGTTCGGGTAGTCATATGAAACAGTATTAGAGTCTATGTACTGGAGTTTGATATGTTATAAGAGAAAAATGATAAGTACATATTATAAATAAAATTTTGTCTATACAAACGTTGCCATTTGAGATATGTCATGATTATTTGCACCATTACACATTTATATCAAATATGCGTTGATATATGTTGATAATGATACTCAAACAAATGTTTGTCCAGTTGGAAACCCCTATCTTTGGATGAGTCATAGGCTATAATTTGTCCGTAATGAGTCTACGTGCAGCACTGCCATAAGCAGTCATCTTAAAGCTATGATGCGTTTTTCATCTGAGGAAAGACAGAAATTCAGCAGTGGCTGGGAACAAACTAATATTTAGATAAGAGGATTTTTTTGGGTGTAAACATCAAACTGAAACGACCCAGCTCTTCAGATGAGAAAACTTTTTTTATTTAGTTTTTTTTTTTTTTTACTTTTTTAAACATACAGTTGTATTATTGTATGTTCATGTAATCACAACATTACCACTTAATCATTTTGCTGTATGATTCTAAAAATGTTCAGATGACCCAGAGTTAAAAGGGGTGGTGTAACATGGGGCAAGTGACAGAGTATAATGCCTGGGTCTATTTTATTAACAGCATGTGTACATTTCTGTATTTATGTATAAAAAGGAAGAATACATTTATTATACTATATATTTTAAACTTTCATGGTGTGTATCCAGATGTTTTGAACATAAGCTTTGATATATATTATATATAACAATTATTTAATATAATCTTCTAGAACTGAAAATTTACATTTCTTTCTCTGCTGAAACAATTTTAAATGACATTTTGAGATTTTCAGAGACTCCGAATGCTTTAGGTTTTGGCCATCAAGTCTTTCCCTTCATGGCTTTTAAATGTATAACATCACCAATCAGCCCAAATTTATAGACACAGAAAAAGCAGATATTATTTTTAAAACTTTTATTTGAGTGGTTTTCAAAGCGTTTTATGCAAGTAAACATCTTTTCTTTTTTGTATTTTTTATGTAGAACAAGTTGCCCTAAAACAAATGTTATTGTATGTAGGATTGGAAATCTTTTCCCATTCCTACTAATATTTGCACAATTTGAATAATAAATAAGGATCCTGTAAAGCTAATGTTGTAGTAACTTTTTGTAGTCTTTGAAAAACATAGAAACTAAAGTGTGTGCAAAGTTTGATTATAAGTGTATATTTGAAAAGGACATTTCTGTGCCAAAAACATTTAAACAGATAATTCCTTATACTTAAAGTAAACAGATAAATAATTCATATTTATACCAGTATGCATAAAAAACAAATCACCCTCAAGAACAAAAAATGAAATAGAAATAAAACTATTTATTATAACAAATGTTACAGAGAACACATAGAAGAAAGTGTAGAAAACATTAGCTGAAATGTTTTTGTTTTTTTATTTAATTTTAAATCTACAGGAAAAACATGAATGAAATGTAAGTAATCTATTCTAAAGTGTGTGTTTTTTTAACGCCCCCCCCCCCCCAAAAAAAAATGTCAAAATACATTTCATTTATCTAGTTACCTTTTTCACCTGTAAAAAAATATTTTTGTGAGGCTAGATGTCAAGATGGCAGCCATCCTTCAGTTATCACAGTACTGTACCTTTAAGATGGACAGCATCAGCACTGTGATAACTGAACCAGGGCAGCCTGTCAAATCAAGCAGAGCCAGGGCAGTCGTTCTTCACACATCTTCTTGTCCATGTTCACTCTGGGATATCAACTTTGACTTCATATATCAATGTGTGATGTTTACTGTTTTCAAGATATAACAATCAATGTATAATATAGGCTCAATAAACTTGACATAACATCTGTGTGTGTGTGTATAATATATATATATATATATATATATATATATATATATATATATATATATATATATATATATATATATGAGTAGATGTAAATATTTTATTATTAAACAACTTGTACAAAGCAGAAATTATAATATCAATATTGGACTTCATGCCATATTTTCATTGGATACACCGCATTAGATGTCAAACGCCTATCTGAGAGCAGGAGATTCGATACCTTCGTTTTGAGCTTTAATTATTCATACTGTGACGACACACTTGTTATGGTAACTCTGACTCCACCTTTTATAATCTGTTCTTGTATTTGGCAAGCGCTTGGCTCCTCCCACATCATCCCAAAGGCCCCGCCCACAACATCCCCGCCCTCCGTGTGAATCTCTTCTTGTAAACAACTCCATCAGCGCGTCGTGTTTGCCATCTCAGGACGGTGGAAACGCCTGCCAAATTATGAAAAAACATCTGCGTAATATTCCTTTAGCGGCTGTTTCGGGGGAAAAGGAAGAAAATCATTTCAATGGTGTATTGTTCAGAGACAACAAATAAAGATATAAAGAAAAGATGGTACTGGCGTCTTTATTCCATGTGGCACACAAAGCATGTCTCCATTACCAACACTTCCTCTAGGGAATGCACTTCATTTTATACAATACATTACTGCCACCTACAGGCATAAATCAGTACTCATCACAATAGATACTCATTACATCTCTTTTCCTTTTTTTTTTTTTTTTTTTTTTTTTTTTTTTTTAACACATTAAATTCACAATTACTAATAATTCACATCAGCCCAACTGTAAAAAATGTACAATCAGTTCATTTCATAAGTCCATTCGAACAGGAGCTTTTCGAACTCGATTAGTTCTCCGTAAAAGAGGCATGTCAGTCTTTGGTACAGATAACTCGAGTTCCCGAATTTCTTCTGCAGAATTAAACGTACCTGGAGATAGCATTTCATGACGTTGCAGATCAACAGAGGGCATTTCACAAGACTGCAGTTCTGCAAACAGGTTTGACTCATCAACAGGAGGACATTTCTCTGCAGTCTTAAGCAAGCTCTGTCGATTTCTCCGCAATTTCTGGCCATCTTCTGTTTGAACCAGATATGATCTCGGATTTACCTCTTTTAGGATTGTAGCTTTCCTTTTCCATCCATTAGGCTCCGCAATTCTAACAGTATCTTGTTCAGAAAGAGGTTTCAGATGTCGAGCTCCCTTGTCATAATATTCTTTCTGTTTCTCTTTAAGATGTTGCATCTCTTTCAATAATAGACTGTTGTTTTCTGTTTTCAGGGATACTTTTGGCAGTGTATCACGCAGTTTTCGGTTCATCAATAACTCCCCAGGAGATAATCCACAACTGAGTGGAGAAGAACGGTAACTCAGAAGAGACAGATTGATATCAGACCTGCTTGCTGCGGCTTTTTTCATAAGTCTTTTTACAATTTGTACCCCTTTTTCTGCTTTACCATTTGCCTTTGGATAAAGTGGGCTTGAAGTAGTATGTTTAAAACCGTACTGTTCCGCAAACAGTTTGAATTCAAAACTAGTGTACTGAGGACCATTGTCACTTTGCACAATATGAGGAATTCCATGCCTTGCAAAGATGCTTTTCATGCATTGAATCATGTCATTTGATGTTGTGTGATGGAGCTGTTCAACTTCAGGATAATTGGAATAATAATCGATAACCACCAGATAATCCTTACCATTCAACTGGAAAAGATCAGTTCCTACTTTTTGCCACGGTTCAGTAGGATGAGCAGCTATCATCATAGGTTCTTTGGCCAGTTTATAATGATGACTTAGACAGATGTCACACTGATTGATGTATTTCTCAATGTGCACATTAATTCCAGGCCAGAAAACAGCTTGTCTAGCTCTTCTCTTGCATTTTTCGATACCAAGATGTCCCTCATGAATTCTACGAAGCATGTCGTGGCGCATTGATACTGGGATGACAATTCTGTTCATTCTCAACAACATGCCCTCAACCACACTCAGTTCTGCCCTTAAAGGAAAGTACTGTGGACACTTGCCTTTGATCCATCCATGTTGAAGGTATGCAATAACCCTCTGCAATTCAGCGTCCTTTGCAGTTTCCTCTGCGATCAGCTTTAACATCTCATCTGAAACTGGTAACGCTGAATACACCATACTCACATGTCTCTCAACTTCGTCCATTTTGCTGATCTCCGAAGCTACTGGTGCTCGAGACAGTGCATCAGCCACAATAAGATACTTTCCAGGTGTATAGACTAGATTCAGATCATATCTTTGTAATTTCATAATCATGCGTTGAATTCGAGGTGACATATCATTTAAGTTCTTTTGAATGATGGAGATTAATGGCTTATGATCCGTCTCTACTGTAAAAGTAGGTAATCCATAGACATATCCATGAAATTTTTCACAGCCAAATACTAAACCCAAAGTCTCCTTCTCTATTTGTGAATATCGTCTTTCAGTCTCTGTCATAGATCGAGAAGCATAGGCCACAGGTCTCCAGGAATCCTCAAAGGCCTGAAGAAGCACCGCCCCCAATCCATCCTGAGAGGCGTCTGTAGAGATCTTAGTTGGTCGTGTGTGAGCAAAAAAAACAAGGACAGGTTCAGTAGTAAGAGTCTCCTTTAACTGCTTCCATTCTTGATCATGTACTGAAGTCCAGACAAACTCCTGATCATTTTGTAACAACTTTCTCATATGGGTAGTTTTAGCTGACAAATTTGGCAGAAATTTGCCCAGGAAGTTCACCATTCCCAAAGCACGCAGAATTCCCTTCTTATCCGTAGGTGGAGGCATATCAAGGAGAGCTTGCACTTTTGCTGGATGTGGCTCCACACCTTTTGCAGACAGCTTGTCCCCTAAGAATGTAATCTCTGTGACTCCAAATTGACACTTTTTCTGATTGAGCTTTAAATCATGTGCTCGAACTCTTTCCATCACTTTTACTAAGCGCTGATTATGTTGTTGAATGGTGGACCCCCACACCACAATATCATCAATATATACTCGAACACCCTCTAGACCTTCAATAAGGGTTTCCATGGCTCGATGAAAAATCTCAGGAGCTGATTTTATTCCAAAAGGAAGTCGAAGAAAACAATATCTCCCAAAGGGAGTATTAAATGTACAATACTGGCTACTCTCAGAATCCAATCGGATCTGCCAGAATCCTTGAGATGCATCCAATTTGCTAAAAAACTTAGCTCCTGACATGTCACTAATGATCTCTTCACGAGTGGGTATCTGGTAATGTTCTCGTTTGATGCTATCATTGAGGTTTTTAGGATCTAAGCACACTCTTAAGTCACCATTAGGCTTCTTCACACAAGTTATAGAATTTACCCAGTCTGTAGGTTGTTCAATCCGTTGTATGATTCCTGATTGGGTCATGCGATCCAATTCCTTTTTCAAGGCCTCACGCAGAGGTGCAGGGACCCGCCGGGGAGCATGAATGACTGGAGAAGCATCATCTTTCAGTTGTATTTTATAGGTAAATGGCAGTGTGCCTTGACCTTCAAAAACATCTGGAAATTGTTTGACAATGTCAGTTATATTGTCACAGACAGGCTGTAAGACTACGGTTTCCCTGTTGACTTGATACACTCTTTTAACCAAATGAAGGTCTTCACATGCTCTATCTCCTAAAAGAGATTCATGACCATTGGGAACTACAACAAACATCAAACTCTTCATCTTTCCTTTTACTTGTATGTTTAGTCTGCATATTCCTCGCGTTTCAATTGGTTGTCCATTATAGGCTTTGAGGGGAACTGTACGTTTTTTAATTAGAGGTTTTTCCTTCAGTGCTTTTACATCTCTGACATTAATTAAATTCACTTTTGCACCCGTGTCTAATTTAAAGGGTACTACGGTCCCATTAACTACAAGAGGAACAATCCACATCGAAGACTTGACTGAATCATCACTTGATACACACGTTTCAGCATCCAGATTTACTTTCTCTTCAGAAACCATGTTCACATAAAATGAGTCGCTCAAATCACTGTCATCTGCCTCCTCCACTAAATGCACTTTATTTTCCCTCTTCATATCTTTTGAAAAACACATTTTTGCAAAGTGGTTGGGGCCATTACACTTAGAACATCTTTTTCCGAAAGCTGGGCACTGTCTGAATTTATGTTTGGTCCCACAGCGCTTGCATGAGAATGTTTCATTATCATCATCTCTAAAACTTCTTGTGTTACCTCTTCTCTTGTCTCTGAATGAAATAGCATCAACTTCTACACTGGGAAATGACATAGCGGCTGTATTAGTTCCATCAAACTGCTTCACTTGCTGTCTCGCTACTTCACTGGACTGACACAATTTAACAGCATAATCCAAGGTGAGTTCTGATTCTCGTAACAATCTTTCTCTCAGTTTCTTCTCATAAATACCAAAAACAATCTGATCACGAATCATTGAATCTCTCAATTCATTAAAGTTACAAGTCTTTGCTTTTATCTTGAGATCAGTCAGAAAGTAATCAAAAGCCTCTCCTTCATGCTGCACACGTGTTCTGAACACATATCGTTCATATGTCTCGTTCTTCCTTGATAAACAATGAGCATCAAATTTTTCCAGTACCTTATCCAGTTTCTTCTTGTCTGCCTCTTCATCAAAATTAAAGGTGTTATAGACTTCCACAGCATCTGCTCCAGCAATGGTAAGTAACAGGGCGATTTTTCTTTCATCCACAGCCGCTTTTTGTCCAATAGCAACCACATACAACTCAAACTGCTGTTTGAAAGTCCTCCAATGTGCATCAACATTTCCACACAACTTCAACGATCCCGGTGGTTTAATGGCATCCATTGGGCTTTGCAAACCCCACTCCTGGTACCATGTATTGTTCAGAGACAACAAATAAAGATATAAAGAAAAGATGGTACTGGCGTCTTTATTCCATGTGGCACACAAAGCATGTCTCCATTACCAACACTTCCTCTAGGGAATGCACTTCATTTTATACAATACATTACTGCCACCTACAGGCATAAATCAGTACTCATCACAATAGATACTCATTACAAATGGGTTAAAACGGGAATACATAAGCGGTTATAATGTGTTGCGACTTCTTATAGAAAAATGTTAAATGTTGATAAAAGTGCAATTTTAAATACAAAGCTTTATGTTAGGAACATTCGGGCAATATCAGTTATACATTAAACTCTACATGAATACAATACGTGTTTGAGCAATAAGCCTGTTAGAACGTCATGAGGTCTATAATCAATTATAAATAAGTTATTATACGAAACGGCATTACATGATATACGTCATATAATATCACAACAACTATTGTAAATATTCTGCATCTATAACAGTTGCTTCACTTGCTAAATAGATTGGTTTATTTGTCTGATATTTTTGAGCTGTACTGATGCGCGCTAACGCCCAACAGCGCGCGCACACACCCCTCTCATGGCAAAAACAAACACCACATACTTCTAACGTGAAAACATTAATATAATAATACCATCACAGTTAAACATATGTACTGTCTTACCGACTACAAAAGTACTTACCTGCATTTTCAACGCTGAACTCCCTTGTTTACGTGAATATTTTTAATGACGCAGCAAGCCTTACAGCGAACAACGTGATTGTCGCCATTTTTTGTTGTTATTGAAATCTTCAAGCCATGTGACAATAAAATAACACGCTTCCGGGTCCCGACGCTCAAAGTTCACCACTTTCTTTAGTGCAGAATGACTCCTATCAGGTTTAAAAAGTCGACCGATTTTGACATTGCATAGCCGAGGTGAACTGCGTTTAATATGTCTTATCTTCTGACGCCACCGTAAGGCACCTCGGAAATAAATGTTTGCCATGTGGATTAATAGCTGACTATATCGGGGGGTTTAACCTTTTTGTCTCCAAGGCCACTTATGTGAAATATTTCCTGAGGATTTTTTGATGTAACGATGACATAACAGCTTGTTTTTAAACTTTTTTTTGTCAGAAACAAGTGTCAATAGAAAAAAAAAATTAACCGATTAGTTTTGTTATTCAATAATAACAACAGCTAGACGTTGAAGTGATAAATGAATATATGAAATATGTCAGTTTACATCATGTTTTGTGTGTGTTTTAGTATTTAAGAAAAGGTAAAAAAAAAAAAAAAAGGTAAAAGATTTTGCAGCCCAATTTGCGCACATGCATCACAGTCAACAAACTTACCATGTCCTAAATCAAATCAGACAGGGACACCAGTTTTGCCCATGTGTTGACAGTTTGTAGCATGTGAAGAGAACAATAGCCGTGTTCCGAAAGATAATGCGCACTTACTGTAGCCTAGTATATCCTGTAGTGTTTGAAATGTATTTAAGGTTATTTTGTCAGATAAAATATGGAATATTATAAGAGTTTAAACTTTTTTTTTATGTTGAATGTGTGCATCATTCGGTCATTTGAAATGCGTTTCTTTATATAAAATTGGACATACTGTGCACAAGTGCGCAAATTGGGACGCACTAAAATCTTCCATTTTCTTCTGGAAAGAAGCTCTTGCTAAATAATAGTCATGTCTTTGACTCTCCGAAAAAGCATATTATGAAACTGAAAGTTGGATATATGTCAGCAAACCTACCATAACAGTAAACCTGTCATTATTGATCACTTAGTTGTAAATATACATATTAGCCTATATTACAAAATATTGTGCTTGTAGTGTTTAGGATTTTTATGCTAAATACTACAACGACCAGACTCCTATGCAGTGACGTTTCAGCTTGTGCATATTTTTCCAAAAGGGCGATGCTGTACCAGAGGCTTTTAAAATAGGGCGTTTATGTTTCTCCTCCGTTCATTTGCAGAGAGGAGACGCTCACGTCCACATAAAGAGCGAGCAGTAGGCGGTGCATCAGCGAAAGGCTGCTCACTGTGCTCAGGTTTAATGAACAGTGACAACGGGCTCCAATTTCACCGTGGAAATAAGAGTTTAATAGTACAGTATTCTGTTGGGTAGGTAAGTTTGTTTGTTGTTTTTGACCTATAACTCGCTTCGTTTTGTATGCATTATTTGATGTTACATGTCCCCACCCCTCATTCTGCACTGAAAATCTGTTAACAGAGCTGTAAAATCTGAATTGTAATGCAAACGCGCACTACGTCGCGTACTGCATTAAATCAGTGCACGAGTTGCATGATTTCACGTGTAATGCTGGACTCGTTTGTTGTAAACAGGGCAGTTCATTGAGAAAATGTCCAAGTTATTCCGGGCTGTTATCATGGGTCCGCCAGGCTCGGGGAAGGGGACCATATCGGAGAGGATCGCGCACAGTTTCGGCCTGAAACATTTATCCAGCGGAGACTTTGTTCGAGAAAACATCGCTGCGAAAACTGGTGCGTGCTCTTCAAAAATGTGCAAAATTTCCTTGACTATGGTTAGCTTTGGAAAGCCTGTCGATGCTAACAAATGCTAGATAGGCATCTCGCTAGGTTTTGAGACACGGCCACTGTTGAACAAGGGATTCGTTGATCATATGAAGGGGCGGAACCACTGTTGTGCTTTACATGTTAAAATTAAGAGTTTATCGATGTTTTACTTCAACATTTGATCCTTCCAGTTTGGAATATGTGATTAATAATAACCTAGGGCGTCATGATGTGTGAGTTCATGTGAGGGAAAAATGCCTTAAAAAGTTGCCATGCTGGCAAGATGCTACTCCACATTTCTGTTTTATTGCACTGTTGCTATGCTCACCTCCTTTATTATTTTCATGCTAATCAACATATTCTATACTAATTAACACATTACTTAGAGTAAACTTTTTATTCATGCTCAGTAAAGTTATCATAGTTGGCAAATCCTTTTAATATAAAGCCTTAGGTTAAAAAGAATGTAGCTTTTTTAAGAGAAAATTAAGACTTCTGTAAATTTTTGCATTAACACATTTTTCCCATTCATTCTAAATGTATTTGTGCATTAGACTTTGAAAGCCAAAGACATACACTAATAATCAATAGTTGTAAGGTTGTAATTTGTGTAGTGACATTTGGACCCTTATCATATTTTATTATTTTTATGCTTGTAGTTAAAATTCTAAATAGAATTATTGGGTGTCAGTGTCTCAAAACTCTCATGTGACTGTTCCGATCTATTACATGTGCATCTTAATAACACAAATCATCACAATTAAAAGAACCAAAGACTTAAACTTCTTCAGTCTGTGTGCGCTGAATTTATTTAATACACAAGTTTCACAATTTGAGCTGAATTACTGAAATAAATGAACTTTTCCAGGACATTCTAATTTACTGAGATGCACCTGTATATGATTAACACTCTAGTTGCTGGTTAAAATCATATGATTAGTAATTGATTAGTCTCAGTTAAAGTTTATTTGGGCATTTTAAATAGGAACATAAGTAGAAAAAAATATATTAAAATCTTATTAGCTTCCATTCTTGCAGAAACGTCATAGAAAGCAGCTTATTAAAGATATGTGCACTGTAAAGCCACAGGTTTGATGATTAGTATGATGATTAAGATGTGTGTTCCATTCATTGTCGTCTCTGCAGAGGCTGGTATTCAAGCCAAGACGTATATAAAAAAAGGACTGCTGGTTCCAGACCATGTCATGACACGTCTAATGCTGCCTAGATTGGAGGAGATGACCAAATACAGCTGGTTGTTGGATGGTATGGTGGTAAATCCCATTTAATACTTGATCTTTTTGCTATAATATTTTTTTATTTGTCGAAGACTTAGCTAAAGCTTAATCTCTTTAGGGGGAACTTTGTTAGGGAACTTTCATTTCTTCATTCAACTGAAACTCAAAACAGTTAGTAGTGTTAGGAAGTAGGAGTATTGAAAATGTCTTATCTTTTATTGCCTATTTCCATTTGAACTATAACTGATTACCGATTTGTGAGACCAGAAAGTCAAGATGTAACCGATGCTAGCTTTGAAAGTCCAAGCTCCTAAAATAGAATGATAGGATATCAAACATTGACTGAAAAGATGTGCAGCGTGACCTACAAAACAGGTTTAAATATTCTTGCTACATGGAGTAAAACTAGTGATCCTTTACTGCAGAACTTTAAACATTAAAGATGAAACTGCAAAGACTAATCCTAAAGCTTAATATTGAAGTAGACTAACAGAAAATTAACTACACTCAGTTATAAATAATGAAAGTAAAACAGTGTTATACCCTGCACAAAATAAGGATGTAAAATTGCAACACTGACATTTATGTATAGTTGCGAAACTACACATTGCAACTAAAGTGACATTTCAAAATACTATTTTATAACCGAAAGCTTATATTGTAAAATGTTATAATCGAATAAGAAAGGAAATGTAATTACTCATGTGAATAATCCATTTTGGCCTGTATTTGAAGTCACCTTGTGCACTCCCTTTCCAGGTTTCCCTCGAACACTAGCTCAGGCTGAAGCCCTGTACAGTGCCTGTGATCTGGATGTAGCCATCAATCTCAACATTCCTTTGGAAACGCTGAAGGAAAGGCTGCGACATCGATGGATACATCCACCCAGTGGCAGAGTGTACAACATGTGCTTCAATCCTCCCCGCGTCCAGGTGAACATTTTAGTCTTTCAGCTAACTTTGTCAAGATTCTCCCAAAGTTAAAATAAAAAATTTTGAGTAACGGTAACAGAATGTCTTTTCAAAGTTATCTGGGTTTTAATAATATTCTCAAAATGCTAGCATAAACATTTTATTTATACATTGATCATACATTTTTTTTCTGAACCGTCAGAAACTATTCAAAATTAACTTTGCTATAATGTTGTCAAAATTATAACATGGAATGTTCCCTCAACATTCATATAACCTAAACATTTGTTAAATGACAGTTAGCAAAACAATTTTAAGAACATATTTTTGTTAACTGGATACATAGTAACATTAAAATAGCAGAAATTTAGTAGGTTCTCTTATATCATTGTTTCTGCAAAAAACAAAACTCATTCCTATTCCTGGATTCTAAGGAGCAAACATTTAGATGCAGTGGAAAATACATTGTAAATGTACTGAAATGCAGAAATGCATTGTAAAACCTTGTAACCTGCAACTGTTACAGAAAATGCTCCTGCATAGCAGACCCCTGAACCAGCTCATAAAGTTCTTTGAAATTACTTCAAAATTACAACCAGGTCTTTTGAAGCAGGGTTGGATCTAAACCCTGGCTGATAAAAACATCACAGTAATCCACAAGTAATCCATGTTTCCACTTCCAGGCCATTAATTAACATCCAGTGATGTAAAAGACTGGGTGTTTGTAATAGACTAATTAAGATGTTTTAATTAACTTCAAACCATTGCTTCAGAGTTAAATAAAAATATAAATCCTCTATCCATAATATTTCATAAGTAATAATTGAAAGTTGTGACATTTGCCAAGTATGGTAGCCCATACTCAGAATTGGTGCTCTGCATTTAACCCCTCCAAGTGCACACACACACACAGCAATGAGAAGTGAACACACTGTGAACACACACCCGGAGCAGTGGGCAGCTATAGATCCAGCGCCCGGGGAGCAACTGGGGGTTCAGTGCCTCACTCAAGGGCAATTCAGCCATGGGTATTGAGGGTGGAAGAGAGCGCTGTTCATTCACTCCCCACCACCTACAACTCCTGCCAGCCCCGAGACTCAAACCAGCAACCTTCGGGTAACTCTCTAACCATTAGGTCACAGCTGCCCTGAAGTCTTGTTTGAATCAGGGGAGAAATATGCATGGGTCATTTTCCTTTTCACAAGTGAAAACAGCCCAAAAAACAATTCAAAACAAATATGTTGGTGGGTGAGAGGACCACGGGGATGATGTTTCTGCACTGGGGCCCGTTCTTCGTACGTCGCTTATTACATCCGAGATCAAATGACACATCCAAGATGATATCATCGTGCTAATCCTGATCCGGCTAATTGGGTTCTTCGAACACACCTGTTGTGTATGATTAGTATCGCTGGATTGAGTTATCGGAGATAATTGCGCGTTCATGTGTTGGCTTAAAAGGGGATATGTATCGATACTCGAAACCATGATCAGCAGTGCAGCGATTGGCTGGTGGCAAGACGCCAATGTAATGACGTCATATAATTTAAAACGACACCTGACGAAAAACTTGACAAATTTCTGGACTTTTATAAGGAAACAGCCAAGCAAACAAAACTACATAAATGTTATAATAGATACATGAAACAGATAATAGATACATTTTTTTATTATATTAGAATTTTTTAATGATTCCCAATTATTTGGATTCGCAATTTGTAATAGTTGTGCAGTCTTTACATTTTTATTTCAATGTAGAAATTATCTATTAATTTCATTTTATATTTGGACAGATTTGTTACGTGACATAGCATGTGTGTAAGACTCTAATACAAGATGAAGTAATAATTTTATGACAAATAAATATTTCAGTGAGTAAAACTGGCTGTGTCTATAGTAGGCTGTTATGGAATACACAGCATTTTTATATTATTTTTAAATAATTTTTTAATGATTATTATTTTAAATTATTGTCCCTGGATCAGTACGATACTCTTGTAATAAAGTAGCGGTGGTAGCAGACATATTTTGAGTATCAGTTCTGGTTGAAAAGAAGCGATCTAATCCTGTTTACATGAAATAAGCCTGCTGCCGAGCAGGTTTAAGCTTACGGACCTGTTGCTATGACAGCAGCTCCGGGATGAGCTTCGAAGAACCAAACGATCCAAGATCATGCCAAATCGACAAGATTCAAATCCAGCTAACTGAGTTAGCGACGTACGAAGAACAGGCCCCTGGAGGAAACTATATTATGGATTATGGACCGGCATTTTATCAAGAAGTGATGGTTTAAAGTTAAGTTGCTGTTTGTTTCTTACGAACATGCACTGCAATTAAATGAATTACTTGTGGATTATTGCGATTTAGTTTTTATTAGCTATATTAGTTTTTGCAGATAATCCATTGGTTATACATCCTCATTTGTAAATTGCTCTGGATAAAAGAATAAATGTCAACATACACAATCAAATCATAACAGTTTTGCTAATATCTGTTGTGTTTACAGGGGATAGATGACATCACAGGAGAGCCATTGATTCAACAGGAGGATGACAGACCCGAAGCCCTGGTGGCCAGACTGAGACACTACAAAGATGTTGCCAAACCTGTCATAGACTTTTATAAGTAAGCTCATAACTCATAGGAATGACCTCACATTTTGAGTCTCACCAAATCTCAACCAGTGTGATTGTAATGTCTTTCTGTAACTCTGATTCAAAAACCTTGTGCCCCCGTTTACTAAAAAGCATTGTAATTCTATGTTAAAGGGCTAAAGGCATCCTGTACACATTCTCAGACACAGAGACGGATCTGATCTGGCCGAACATCAGCACACTTCTCAGCACAAAGATCCCCGCCATCCAATCAGATGCTCGATGTGCTTCAACTCACTGAGGGAATCATCTGACAGTCTCAAATCAAAGACAACAGGGTGGCCTCCTCTCAGAGGAATAGTTGATTGACCACATTTGGTTTCCAAAGATTCCATGAATTTTTATCGTCGCAACTGTCCATTTGTAGTATAGTATTATTCATTGTACTAACTTTGATTATTTCAGTTCCTGAAAAGTTTTCATACATTTGAAGAACTTGTTGTCTGCTTCTAGCATTTGCTGAAATCTGGGAATCAGTCGGGGGGAAAATTCAACTTATATCTTACAAGTACAATAGTTCTTAAAGTGTAAATGGTTCCTAGATTTGCACAAATTTTATATAGACATGATTAAATCACATATGATTAGTGAAGGGTAGACGCATGTGACCTTGGGTAAGTGAATGAGACACTGAACTGTTCAAGCATTCCAGTGAGATTTAATTATTTCTGAAGGGGCTTTACTTTATATCCTCTCTGTCTGTGATGTTTACCTTTCTTATATATTTCATAGCAGTGTTACCATTCTTCTATATACCATAAAAAATGCTATAATTATTTTTATGTGTTATACAAGCTCTGTAATCCAAATATGCCAGATAGGCCCTATTCTGAAGACCAGGCTTTATTCTCTGAACTACATTGATAGGATGTTTAACTGTGTGGTGGTGGTGGATGAGGAGATACCCCCTGACTATGTAAGCACTTTGAGTGCCTAGAAAAGCGCTATATAAATGTAATGAATTATTATTATTATTATTATTAAAAGTCAAACCAATATATGAGTAACACTTTTAGCAATGGCAATATTTAAGTAGAATGTGATAAAACAATACTGTACCATATCAGATAATCTTTAAACACAGACTTCTTTCGTAAATACTGTTCAGCATTGCATTTTTAAAAGCTATATCTGGGAGAGCCGTTGATAGAAAATAATCTAATGGGGTAAACTGTGACTGTTCAGCCAGAACAACAGCGATTTATTTTTTATGCTGAAGATTAAAGCACAGACTTGATCAAAAGCCACAGATTAAATTACAATTAGATTAAAAATGTTTTACCCTGGAACAAGCTGAAGGAGTGGTAGGAACACATGACTTTATAGTTATCAGCCTATCTTAATTTCTCTCTGTTTATTTTTCTTTTATTCTTTCTTGCTTCCTGTTCTCTCTCCCATTTTCTGTTTCAGTCCATGTCAGTCTTACATATCGGACAAGACGGAGAAAACACACAAAATATCAGCTTCTTGTTGTGCAATACCACGTACAACTGTACAAGAATTTACACGCTTGAGCTTTCCTTTTTTCCAAAGAAAATAAACGTATTTTCGCAGAAATTTTGAATGCAGTCTTTTGGTTGAAAGTTGAAAAATTGAATTCTTATTAATTTTCACAGGAATTTGTCTTTGGACCTCCACAAGTGGTATAATTCACATAAAAACGTATTCACAACACATAAACAATACACATAACATAATAATAGTAACGTTAATTAAAATAAACCGCTAATGTCAACAATTCAGTAAACGAATTGATAATGGAACACACACACATAGGCCCTATATATATGTACAGCCAAAATATATGTAATGATTATTTATTATTATTGTTATCTTTCTGCCGGTAAAAACGTCTTACGTGGCATCTGCCCAGCTTTTAGGAAGGTTGTCCTCTAGGGGTGGGATGCTCTGGCTGGGGGCTGGGCGTATATGTGTAATAACGTGTAAAAATTCTACTATGGCGAAGGCTTGCCTCATGGATATTAATAATGTAAAATAATACACTCTCCCATTTGGACGTTTCAGGACGTTTGCCGCTCAACGTCACCATCATCTAATTAATATTCAGGAGCTCAGTCTCAGCCATAGTAGCGCTTTATTATTATGTCTATGGCAGAGACCATCTGCGTCTGTAGTCTGTGCGCGGATCACGGAAGTCCACAATATGACACACAGCTAAAATATCATCATCCTTCCCATGGAAAAAAATAATAAATAAAAATAGTCAAGTCTGTCGCTTAAAATAAAACTAGAACAAATCAGCGATATTTGACTCCAATTAAAAAGTGCATATTTTGTACAGTTAGAATAATTACAATTGTTTAAAAAAAAAACAGGTATGTATGTTTGTTAATCTGGATCAAAGTTACGGTCGAAAGGTGTTGATTCGATGATGCTGAAGTAGCTCTTCGTCACTGCTGGAAGAATTTGATCGAGACGAAGCACGATTCGCTGGGACACGCGCCAATCTGACCTTTGACAGCCAGCGGATGACAAATGAAAGGTCAGCGTTTCTGACATCAGCTGGGGGGCCTCGGAGAATGAGAGACAGTGCATCGAAAGGTAGGAGGAAAACACTGTTTATAAACCACTGAATCTATGTATTTTTAGTAGCTGTAGTCATGCAGCAATGAATGAGACATCTTCTATGTTACGTAGTGAACTGTTATTAATATATAAACCGTCGTGGCTGTTGTGATGTCATAATCAATCCCGAGGTTGGATTTTTATCTTTCCCTGCATTGCTAAATAAGTATTACGCTTTATATGGAGACATAGTTGTTTTATTTAGATGGTCTTCATCATGTCGTCATCGCTGCAGCTTTATATCGCGTTTGAGAATTTTTATATGACGATGGACCTGTTTTAAGAAGCAATAACCCGAGCTCGAGTCACGACAAGCAAAGCAGGTCAGCTGATCTTGATCGGACGCGTTTCAAGACTGACGCATAGTAGGTGATGGTTTACTAATCATCATCGCTTACTATTATTATTTATTCAGATGAACCGAGATTTCGACAGAAGATGAGACCGTACTGGAAAATCAAGTTTTAAGATTGTAGATGAATTGGAACATGGTAGATAGTTTTTAGATGGTCTAAGATTGGCATATTAGCAGGTGCAAGCCGGTCATTTAGCTGTTTGACCAGCTAACGTTACCATCGTCCAGAAAAAGCTGTTATGATCTCTTATGTGTTATTATTTTTTGTATTTGTTACCTATGTATGTATTAATTATTCAATTTATTAATTTATTAATGTATATATGTGTGTATGTAGCTGGCTAGCTAGCATTTCCAAGGTGCTAATGATCATCTTAGACCAGAGAAAACCAGATAAAACACAATATTTCCAGCAGGGTAATAATATATATATATATGAACAAATGTAGATAGATAGATCTCCAATATAAAATCTTATGGAACATATTTTTAAGTAATATATAATAGCTAGTAAATAAACTAATAAACACATTCAGGGCAAGTGAGAAAAAAAAAATCTGATAACTTACCTACAGATTACTGTTAACTTGATCCACTGATAAGCAATGATTAAATCCACTCTTCATTCATGTGATCTCATCTGATCCATCTTCTCTATGTTTAATAGGAAAACAATCACAGAAATTTGATCAGTGACAAGGAAGGTGTTATATTGTTTGATTGTTTTTAATGTGTAAACTATAATACGCTCAAGGTCAGTTTATGATGGTTTAAAAGGTTAAGGGAAATCCTTTGCACAGTAATGGAGCTGTGCAGAAGGGTGCACTCCCTGCCTCTGTTGCCATGGATGCAATATCACGTCCTTACAGTTTCTGCTTTACATTAGAAAGTTTCTCATGACTGATGATGTCACATATTAATCAGCTGAATTTATCCAATGTGAGTTTTAAATTAAAATAAATTAAATTAATGCATTGAGCAGACACTTTTATCCAAAGCGACTTACAGTGCATTCAGACTATCAGTTTTTACCTATCATGTTTTAAGCCTATTCTATTTTTTACCATCTGCAAAGAACTATCTGTTTAAACTATAAGGGTTCCCAAAGGGTTAATACAACCGTAGTAACTTCCTTTTAAGCAAGCTACTACAATTGAAGCTTTAATTATGTTAAAAATTAATCCAAACCCAGCCATGAATCCAAGTCCACGTCACATTTAGCCAACATATTAACCAAGATACTTTGTGGTCTGAGTGTCACCTGAATCACCTATGAGGCATGTTAGCTTCTGTCAATGGTTTCATAAAATTTGTCTTTTAAACATATTAAAATAAAAAGAGAAAATAATTTCCATCAGTCAAGTTTTGTATAAGGTACTATATCTGCCTCTAGGTTATAGAGTGAGTTTTCTTTTTAAAGACGCTTGCAACATTAGGTGACAGATTATCAGACATTTACAAGTTACGGGCCTTGAAAAAGATCACAAGATGTGTTAAAATAACAACCTTGTGTGAGTGTAAGATTAACTCCGACAAGCCATATGGTTTTCTATCAAAGCCTGTTTCTGCCAAGAGATTAAAAAAAATAAGGATAAAAAGGTAATATGACCTCATTTTTTTTTATTTGTGAGATATAAACTCAGCATTCAGTTTTTTTGTTCTTGCAATTACTGGTTTACATCGCACAATTTAGTTTATATTCCACAATTCTGAGTTTCTCACAATTCTATTCTAATTCTATAACAATTCAAAAAATAAAAATCTGAATTGCAAGGAAAAGTCAGAAAAAAAATCCAAATGTTGAGATGCAAACTCAGTCCTGGGAATAAAATAGGTGCATTTTTTTTTTTACCCTGTAGCAGAAGCAAGCTTTTTAATAATAATAAAAAACTGTTGAACAAAACTTGTGTATTGCCTGAGATACAATGATTGCTATTCTGGCTGTTGGTGGGGCTAATGTGCATATGCTTACCATTATCTCAGCTGATGATTTTCATTTTATATAGCCTCCTGAAATTACAATATTAACATTCTCTTGACCTTCAAATAGTACCAAGGGTTTAAAGCAACATGATCTTATTTTTTTTTAAGTTTATATTACAACTACAAGTGTCCTCCAGCTGACCCCAGGTAACTTTTACTGATTTTTTTTTAAATAACAGTAAAAGTAAAAGAATGAATTGGAGTTAGCATTAAGTTGGTAATTAATGGCAGACAGCAACCAAAGCCTTTCTCTTGGTGACACTTCCTACATGCTGTGTTCTCAGTCTCACTTTTCTCAAAGGGTTGCCCGGACTTCAGCTCTCTTATGAGAAAGCATGTAGCCACAGTGGATGCCAAGCAAGGGGGCTGCATGAAGGGAAGCATCAAGTTGCTCAATTAGAGATAAATCATCCTACCAGAGAGGAAGTCTTGGATTGCCTGACTTCCACTGGCAAAGCAATAAACACTATATCAGGGTAACCTATAGACTAAAAGGCCATAAATAGCGTATTTTGTGTGCAACTGCTCAGTACAGAAAGCCTATGCAAAAACAACAACATTTATTCAGCACTGCAGTGCACAGAACTAAACAGCCATAAAAGTACACTTGGGAAGAGGGATTTTTACCTTTTACATGCTAAATGTGCATGCCTGTATTATCAAGTCTTAGTGTTTAGAAATGACTTAAAATTGGCCAAAATAGTTATTTAAAAAAAACAAAAACAAGAAAGGGGTGATTTATTAACAGTCTGCATGCATGTGTAGATTCATTGCAGATTTGGGCTGTTTTAGATTATTACAGAAAAAGGAATTCAATTTATATAAAGGTTTTTAAATTAAATTTTTATTATTTATTTATTTTTATTCATGACAGTTATGCACATTTCCCTCCTAAATATTAATTAATGTACTGGAACAGTTTTTGTTAGTTTGTGTATAATTATATTCTAAATGATGGTTCATATTACTGTATTATAGTAATATTTAACAACTTTTATATTAATTAACCTCATACTATACAACTTTTACTGTAATACAATGATGATTTTTTTTTTTTCAAATTAAAATAATGACAACTCTAAATGTGCCTAATTGTTGAGAAAATAATGTAGCAATGCAAAATAAAAAACTTCCTTTTCGTGTAATTATTATCTATTTGCCTGTGTCACGATGGCCGTTGTAATAACGTTTGTTAATATGATCATTTAGGTAGGTTATAGATTTATTACACATTTGTCTAATTGAAGTAATGAGATACAGAGCAGGCACAGGATGTGGACAGAGGGTGCAGAGTGGGATGTTAACTGGCTCCACTGATTGGCTGCTGGCTCTGTGTGTGTGCAGCGTAGTAAATGCGGCGCTTGATGACACACCGCCCTCTTTTCTCCTGCAGCTAGAGGCCGTATGTAGCGGGACATTATTCCCTCCCTCCGAGCTGTCCCACAGAACATGTGCATTCCCCTAGTCTCTTGAAATCGTCGTTGTCGTACGTCTATGTGATTCCCAATTGTGCTCATGAGCCTGCTAGGTGGCTACAAGAAAAAGAGCAGTTACGATGGCTACGAATCTTTGCAGCTGGTCGATAGCAGTGGAGACTTCTGCACCGGGGGACGAAGCGGAGGAGGCGGCGGTTTGACGGCAGGGACCCTCGGCAGCGTTAAAACAGGCCCCGCGCGGCAGGACGACTACAGCACCATGGACAGCTCAGGTATGAAACCCGTGTCGATCGACCGGGTGTCGCTCCTTCGTCTGACACGCATCAAACAAGCTGTTCTGTGTTTTTAAGGCATGCTGCTTTCCCTCAAGAATCCAAGGTGGTGGATTAAATATTAGTTGGCGATATCCGCCGGAAGCATGTGTGTTCGTGTGCTGTGTCATGACAACTGATCAAAGTCACAGAGCTCGCGTATCGGAAGAGCCACTAACTACTTTGATTGTTAGTTGATAGATGAGCTATTGGAATTCGAGTATTGTGAACCAGATATGTGACCAAAAAAAGAAAAACCTGTCAATTTGATTGAATTTCAAGATTTATACGTAATCCGAAAGCTGAATAATTAAGACTCCCATTGATGCATGGTTTGTTAGGATGTTAGCGATGCATATATACTAATATATTTTTTCAGTTTTGATATATTTACAGTAGGAAATGTACAAAATAACTTAATGGAACGTGGGTCTTTACTTAATATCCTAATGATTATTGGCATAAAAGAAAAACCTATAATTTTGACCCATACAATATATTGTTAGCTATGGCTACAGATATACCTGTTCTACTTATGACTGGTTTTGTGGTCCAGTGTTACATATATGTGTATAAATGACATATGATATTGACTCAAACATTGATGTGCTATGCAAGACCATCAAGGGATTGCTCAGCATTCTTTGGACGTGCATTTCGTTGGGTTTCTAGCGAGCTGTTTATTGAGTAGGATAGCAATGGCTAAAAAAAAGAGTTTGATGTCTGTATTATACTGGTTGCTGCTGTTTTACTGCAGTGATCTGGGTTGAAAGGTGGCCATCAGGACTGAGACACGAGGAAGAGCTAGTGTCAGGTGTTTTAGTCCCAGCTGATGTCTGCTTCAGTCTGGGGTTTTTGCATGTGTTTGTGAGAAAGAAAACTTAGCCTTTATAGACTATACTATAATTGGTTTTGTTAAATTTTATACTAAAAAATGAGAGCTGTGAAACCTATTAAAAAGTATTGTGTTTTGTTGGTCTAAATGTACTGTATTAGGTTGATTCAGGAAACTAAATATAACCAGTTCATTTAGATGTTTTTGACCTATTAAAAAGCACAAAAAAATTACACATTGCAATATTATTTTAAACTTATTTAAACATGATGACCATGTAATAATAACATACAGATGCTACAAGCCAAACAAATCATGCTAGATAATGATTAAATCATAATAAATGACATCTATGTCTCAGAATATGACTAATAACATGAATGAAGAACACATAACTTTGTAAATTAAATCTAAACAAATGTTATTGATTATAAGGCGATACAGTGTAAAAACCCGCCATAAAGACCTATTTCTACCTGATATGACCCATAAAATAGTTTCATTGGTAATAATTCTTGTATTTAGGTTGATTTACCAATATTAAATAATATTTTTGGTTTAAAAACAGCCAGTTAATACCATTTTTATGTTACCATTTTTCTAGTCTTTCCATGATGAAATCCATTTCAGCAATGTTTCACCATTAAGTATTTTACAATTATGCTAAACTTGTCTTTAAAAACAAAACAATGGTGTAGTTAACCAATAGCTTCTTCTGTCTTTATTCAATGTTCTGACACAGTGTACTATAACAGTAGGTTTACATCATGAGGCAGGTCCAGCTTTGTGTTGTGGGATTTGTTTTGAGAAATTCATTGCAGTGGCCATGTTTTCAGCATGCAGTCTAGTCATAGTGAATTTAGAGTGTGAATATAATATTCACTGTTTTTAGAGAAAATACTACGCTTATTACGCGCTTATTCAAACTTCTGTTCATTTAGTTCCATAATTATTCCCTTTGAATTTCATGCGAGAATTTTGAATGTTTTAAAATTGCTGCTTGAAAGGACAGTAGCTTTGTTTGAGCCTGTAGGTGATCTATAATTGAAAAGGCAGTCGGGTCTTGTAACAAGACACAGAAGCACACAATTACACACACAAACACACACCGGGGGCTGCACGTCAAATAGCCTCTCTGTGACTCAATGCTGCTGAATTAAAAGGACAAAAGAAAGGAGGATTGTGGTAGCGATAGCGAATAAAAGAGGAAATGTGTTAGGAACCAATTCTTTTATATTACAAATGCACTGATCTGATCTTTGTGCTCAGGGCGGCCCCCTCTCTCTGACACACACATACAAGCGCTCTTGGGCTCTTTGTGCGATTAAAGGGACATTGGTAGGAGTTCAGAGACTCTGGGCTCTGTGAAAGGGTAGCCTTGGACTTTGAAGTCGACTGCGCTCCTGCATATTTGCTCACTCAGAATAGAGCTCCTCTGTACCTTCATGGCAAGTCTGACAGGAAGCCCACACTCTGGCTGGGCCCATTGTTAAAGCAGTGCCAGGCCATTCTGTTCTTCTAGATACAACAATTTGAAGGCAGAAAAGTGCTGACAGCGTCTCTTTTTTGGAAGTTCTTCTCTGTTTACTGGTTTAATTGAGGAAAAAAATGTAACATCAATAAATTATTTTTGCCTATTATAATCTGCATGTGATTACCTTTCCCCAGTTTGCCTTCATGTTTGGTTACGCTGAAATGCAGCACAGGAGAGCAGTAAAGACCTAAATATAGATTTTTCTATCCATTTTCAGTTTATCGCTAACATAGACATCAGTGTTGAGAACCAAATAGCAGCAGTTTAAAGATTTTCTAAGCACATCAGTGTAATGGTATATGAGTAATGGTATATGATTTCACCAGTGTAAATATACACGTCAAAGTCTTCATAAACAGATCAGAATCATCGCCATGTACTCTAAGATCTCGCTGGTGGTTTGAATCGAGATCACTTTCATTTCATTTGATCAGTGGACTCTTTCCACAGGTTGTATCATTACAGCAGTAGGTGATTCATTCTTTCAGTTAATTAGTTCAAAATCACTGATTTATTCAATAACAAAGCAAGCGAGTGACTCATCTAAGGCTGCTCCGATCAGAATTTTTAGAGCTGATCTCTTCGAAGCCATCTTCTTAATATGTAGAATAATTATTTATGGTGATACTCCAGTCAGGATTTTAACAGACATTCAATCAGGGCCTGAATTTCATTTTTGAAAACGGGGGAAATTAAGTGGCTCTTAAGTGACTCTTAAGTGACTTTTTTTGAGAGGTGTAGTTAGGCATTCTTTTAGACATTTTTCAAAAATAAACAATTATCTCACCTAAATGTTTGATCATGCAGTTTTGTTTTTGCAATGGGGCAATTTTTGCGCTATGTATTGTAGCTTACATACAACACAGTCCTGGGGCCGTATTCATAAAGAATCTTAATGCAAAAAGTAGCTCCTGGTGACAAAATTCTAAGAAAATTCTTAGAAATGTGGGCATTTGCTCTTAAAAATTAAAGAAAAAACCCTAGTAATGAAAAAAGTAATTCAGAAAGCATCTTAACCCTTAAAAGAGGTCTTAAGGTCAAACTTGTTAGGAGCACAGACGAGGACTTTTAAGAGGCTTAAGAGTTTCTTTAGCAGAGAAGAAAATGGCAGAAAGACGAAGAGGCAGAAGAAATGTGCTGCAGACAATGGATGACAGTGAGTTAATAAGACGCTATAGATTAGATCGTGCAGGGATCATGTTTGTGATCTTATTCGAGACGTGCTAACATCTCCGACACAGCACAGAAATCCCATAGCGCCAGAAAATTAAAGTAATCACTACATTACAATATTTGGCAACTGGGAAAATGCAACAATGCCATAGTGATGAGTGTGTATGTGTGTGTGTGTGTGTGTGTGTGTGTGTGTGTGTGTGTGTGTGTGAGAGAGACAGAGAGAGAGAGAGAGAGAGAGAACTGTCAAATAGGAAAAATTACGCATGTAAATTCAAAGTGCTTGGACAACCAACCAATCACAGTCTTCAAAAGATTGTGTCATACATAGCAACGGGGTCAACCCCGCCTCCTCACTAAGATGAAAGTTTTTGTCTTTTCCTTACTCAGAGTTGCTCTCAGATCGGTCCTGAATCACTCTTAAGCTAAGACTCCTACATAAAAGTTTTTAAGCTAAATTAAGAGTTTTCTAAAAGGATTCTTAGAATCTTTATGAATACGGGCCCTGATTTCTAGATTATGTGAGGCGTCCTTATGCCCAAAGTATACATCGGCCATACATCCACATTCCACGACGCTCCACGCACTGTCCTAAAACCTATACCCAAAACCAAAAACCTAATGAAATTTTTATTGCAGAAAATAAGCTCTGTGACCAGTAGAAGTTTATAATTCCTTCTTACATATTTTGTTTATCATAATAATCTTTACACCTGAACAACTGAACTTTTATAAATTTTGAAGCCTAAATTTTGCCATAAGAAGCTAAACTTAAGCTTCCGACAACAAAATTTTGAATTAAAAAAATTTCCTTGAAATTTGCATTAGAATAATTGGCAAGAGTGTAATTATGAACACACATTTACTTTGTTTACATGCAATAAAATCTGTTATTAATCAGATTGATGGCTCAGTCAAACTGAAAACATTCATGTAAACACCTTAATCGATCCGAGTGAGCTCGATCAGAATTCAATTTCGATTGGATCAGAAGGATGGTGTATATCTTTTTTTAATCTGATCAAGATGACATGTAAACACTTGATTGGATTAAAAACCAAAACGTACTGTCAATCAAACTGGGAAGAAATGGTGTAATGATGCATGGCAAGTGGAACAAGCTGTTGTTCTTGTAGAATTAATTGTCATAAATGACTATCATGTTATTCTAAAATTCTCTTTTCACTCATCGCCTGTGAACTGAAGCAGAACAACATCCCATCAGTCCTCACTTTATACCCTCATCCACAGATGGCTTGTTTTGGCCATGGGAATGCTCGTCATTCTATTTCTGGGATATGGCTTACAGAAATGCATAATTTCTGCAGTACTCTGTACGTAGTTATTGCATACACCCTGAACCCCAGTGAACATTTGACTTCACTGATGCTTGTGTTTAAACTGCAGCTGAGTGGGAGGTCCCTAAGTCAGATTTTTTGAATATGGGCGTGGTTTAATGTGCTAGACTGACACACGCTCATAAACATGCCAGGTGCTCAATGTTTTCTCCATTTGCTCGTATCTATTTTATTGGCTCTTATTCTTACACACAGCTTCGTACCATCATGTAATGCACATGTGACATCTGTACATACAGTAGCATTTGTTATTGACTAGCCTATTTAAAGTATGAGCATGCTTTAGTGAAACTTGCTTAGTTTAAAACAGCTGTCCAAGCTGTGGACAAGCTTTGAGTATATAGTAACTGAATTTACAAGGAAAGCTAAACCTTCAGATAAACACAAAAAGCACATGCTTTGACCTTGAGTTTGCTCTGTGATTAGCATCAGACACCTGTGTTAAAAATGCTTGATATGCATGTTGCAATATTTAGTCTGCATGCTATTTATTGTATAAGCATTTGCACATGTATGTGCAATGTGTGGTCTTGACTAGTGTTAAACTGAGTTTACACTTGACCATTTCCAATCGTTTTTAACGTTGATAATAATAAGAAATGTTTATCGAGCACCAACTAAGTATATCAGAATGATTTCTGAAGGATCATGTGACATTGAAGATGTATTTTTTTGTATTTTTGATCAAATAAATGGTGACTTGGAGAGAATAAGAGACTACCAACCCCAGACTTTTGTAATATCAGATTAGTTAAAAAAGTTTTTTTATTTTTTGGTGGTTTTTGGATATTCCAGTCTTTCACTAGTCATGACATGTAAGACGTGTGTTTGTGGTGTCCAGTCTGCATGTGTGTTGTAAGATATGAAATTCTGATCATTTGAAGGTGCTCCGTCTCCAGACATGGAAGGAAACATTGGAGGGGGACTTCTGGATATGGTTAAAGGAGGTGCTGGAAAGTTCTTCAGCAACATCAAGGACAACCTGAAAGACACCATCAAAGACACCTCGACCAAGGTTTTGAACCAAGTGGCCACGTAAGTCCTCATAGCTTATTCATGGTTTTGTGTCCATTAAATGTCACAGATGGAGCCCCATTGCCCTGATGTAGAAAACAGCTTGTTAAAAATAGCAAATAATGTTGCTCAGTATAAAAATAGAAAAATAGAAGTCTGTGAAAATTCCCCACCATGATAGAAAAACAAATCTGTGTGTTTGTTTTGTGCATGTTTGCACTTGTGTTCATGTGTAAGACTTCAGAGAAAACAGTGTCGAGATCTTTCAACAGAGTTCCTGGTGACCTAGTTTTGTGTAATGATTGTTACTATTAATATAACAGGACTCCTCAATGTAATGACTCTTTTTAGGTGTGTGTGTGTGTGTGTTTAGTGTATGTATGTATGTGTAAGTATTGAGGAAATGGCCAGTCAAACAGAAATTGTGTTGGTTTGTTACAACAAGTCATCTTCAGTCTTAGGAAAGAATATACAAAGGTGTCACTGGGTCAGTACCCTCAAATACCAAAGCTAAAAGGTACATCATTGCACCTTATGTACTCTTAAATCGTATATTAGTACCTTAAAAGGTAAATATTAGTACTTTAAAATTATGAATTGGTAACTAAACTATATACATTAGTATTTTTTAAATGGAGACCACCCCAGTAATAGTTTGGACTGTGTTTTTTTTTTTTTCTGAGAGTGTTACAAAATTATTTACTTTTGTATGTGAGGTTATTCTTGTGAGGTTATTCTTCATGCATGTATATTGGCCAATGTGTACAATGACCAATATCAGTCAATAGTTTGGACATACCTTCTAAATTTTTCTTTCTTTTTTCACATTTTAAATTAATTATTATTAATTATTTATTATTAATAATTATTTATTATTATTAATTTAAAATAATTAATGTAAAATAATTAAAATAATTTTAAAAAGCTAAGAATAGGGACATTATATTTTAAAATAAATGTTAATATTTTAACGTAATATTTATATATTTTAAAATATTTTATAATTGATATTTGTCTGTTAAAAAACTCAATAATCTCTATGGCATAATCCTTCAGCTAAATAATGAATTTAACAGGTTAGTTCACCCAAACATGTAAATTTTTCCATCATTTATTACCTTAATGTTGTTCAAAAATCTGTATGGCTTTTATTTCTTTGCAGAACAGAAAAGAAGATATTTTGAAGAATGTTGAGACATTTCTCAAAATGTATTTTATGTTCTGTATATTTTATGTTCCAAGAAAGAAACATGATCCTTTAATAGAGCAAGAAGTTTAGTTAAAAGAGACTTGAGAAGAAGCAAAAATATTAAGTGTGGAATATTGAACACTTAATGCAATAAAAGTGTTTCAGCTTTTAGTTGCATACTGGAGGGTCCTATCAGACTTTAATGTTGGATAATTAAATAACCTTATATAATTCATACAGTATGATGAATTCAGAATCACATATTAGCATACTACTACTATTCCTGCCATAGAAAGATATTAAGACACAAATACTAAGAGTAGTATGCTAGTAAACTGTTCCAAACTCAGCAGTACACAACGCATAGTGCACATAGTGTATAGTGCGTTATTAAGGACACAACTGTTATCTTAATGTTAATGGCACTATACCTTCATGACTACAAACAGACCTGTGATGGAAAGTTGTACAGCAGGGAACCGCTGTTCACTCTTTGTCACGGTTGTGAGTTTTGTGACCCAGCTGGTGTGCAGTTATCCAGAGGATTCTCTGGTAATACAGGGGATAGCTCAGCTTCCAGAGATCCTGAACTATTCATGCGCATTTACAACTCACCTGAAAGGAAAACATGCAACAATAGCTGCATTTCCACTGTCGGGCCAGTGCAAGCAAGTACTTTAAACAGACTGGGCGGAGCTAATAGAGTCGAACCTGTAGCACCAAGGCCAAAATAGCGCTGCGTTTCCACCGTCGGGCCAGAAGCTCCACTGTGCTTCACTAAAACCCACCCTTTACACGCCTCTCGGAAACATCATACCAACACCAACAAAGTTTTGTTTACGCCGAGGTAAACTCTCGAGACGAGACTTATGACAGATAAAAATTTTTACTAAATAAATACATGATTGTGATAGAGAATAAGAAGCTGACGTCTGATTTCTTCAAGTAGTCTCATTTACTATGTTTACTATGGTAAAATTAATGTTTAGCGTGCATAGTCTTTTGCATCGCTTATAAATATTTCTGCCTTTTATGGTGATTATAATTCACATCGGATCAAGTTATTTCAAACACTTGCTGCTGACTGAAAGTGAGATTTGAGCTCAACTTATTTTAAAAGTTTTTAATGCTGGTGTTATAGCTGTTAGCTTTCTGAAATTATCCGCGGTGCTGACACTCTCCAGACGCGGAGAAACTCCGCCTTATAACCACGCCTTTAGCCTCAGCTGGCCCGCTTTGGCCCAAGGTTTTCGTCAGGCCAAAAAACCCTGGCCTTTGGCCCAGAGGAAGCCGATTAAGCCCTGGAAGTGACAGTGGAAACGCGACTGGCCCTGGCACGCACTAGCACGCCCGCTTTTGGCCCGACAGTGGAAATGCGGCTACTGAGGGGTAGACATGGCTTCAAGCTCTTATGTAAAGTTGCATTTTACCCCCTACAGTACAGATTTCCACTAAAACATGTTTGGGACATGCATACAGCATAATAACCCTGCTAAATTAAATTATTTAAATGAAGCATGATGAAATGAACTCTCTTTCCAAATCTGTGTGCCTTTCTCATACACACACTAATACACTGATTAAACTGATTCATTGATTAATGACTAAACAAGCTGCTATTTTCTATCCCTATGTAAAAGGTGAATGACATCCATACTCACAAACAGACCACTGCCCAAACACACACACTGTAAACTAGTAGTGTATTTCTTTCACCTCTTGCACAGAGGCTTAGAATAGCTTGTTTACATGAACTCATTAGAGTAGATTACACAGGTGAGTTGGGTGCTGTGTGATGCTGTCCAGAATGTCTACAATTACTGTTAAACTCATGACTTAAAACACTTCCATCCTAAAGTTTGGGGGCAGGTTTTGAAAGGAGTATTGAAAAAGTAAATAACAGTTTCAATTTTAATACATTATAAAATGTACTTCTGCTTTTGTGGAATCCATGATTTTTTTTTTTTTTTCAGAATTCTTAGATGAGCAGAACGTTCATAAGAGCAGCATTCATTTGAAAAAGAAATATTTGTAAAAAAATAAATGTCTTTAGTGTCACGTTTGAACAATTTATTGTGTCCTTTGCTCAATAAAATATATTTAACTTTGAACTTTTGAATAATAGTTACAGTTGTATAGGTATAAGATACAATTGAATACATTTTAATTAAACTTTTTAAGTAATATGGGTTGTAACTTTACCGTAATGATAAACTATAGCTTTAACATTTTTAGGAATATCAAAATAACTGAATGAAACATTACACCTCCAAAATGGATATGAATATACAGTATGTTGTGCTGTCAAATCTGAGTTTATATGTGCTCTTATGTGTAATTTAGGTATACAAAAGGAGAGTTGGACATTGCATACATCACCTCACGTATTATTGGTGAGTAATGAATAATTCTGTGGTATTTACACCCTCTCATCCTGTTATTCCAGTTTAAATGCATTTCATTAAAGATATCAGATGCTATAATTGTTGTTTGTGTTTCATCTGTTTGTATTGGCCAAACTAGACCTACTGGAAAGAAGTATTATAACTGTCTCCTAATTGTCCTTTCATTCTGTCAGTGATGTCATATCCTGCTGAGGCGGTGGAGATGGGCTACAGGAACCACACCGAGGATATCCGTTCCTTTCTGGACTCACGGCATGCCGACCATTACACAGTTTTCAACCTGTCACAGAGGAACTATCGGGGGGCCAAGTTCTCCAACAGAGTGAGCACAATCCCCTGCATTTCCTGACTTACATGCTTTCATTTTCACATTTCATGTCACTTTGCAAATTATAATGCCAGTGGGTTCAGTAGTAAGAGCTTGTGTTCACGTTAAAGTGCTTAAAAGGATTTCAGTCTCGTCTTTGTTGCCTAAACGTCATGAGTTCTTATTCAAATTTGTACAAAATGATGGTATATATGGTCATGGGGAAAATTCATATATCATTAAATTGCAACATGCAAAGACTAAAAATCAGTTAACATTTGTTAAACGTCCCATCTGGAAAAAAATTTATTTGCCTTTAGGACTTGTCAGAGAAAGTTTCTTCATAATTGCTTGCTAAACTACAAACAACTATTAGGGCTTTTACCCTAAAAGTGTATAATTTTTAATATGCAGAGATCCTCATCTGCATATAATTTCCATATGCATATTTCCATCAAAAAGTGGTGAAAACACACCACATTTTGTGGAAAACAGGATATGTGTAAATGAGTATCTTTGTCAATGTCCAGGCAAAAAAGAATAAATATTTTCCTCATCCCATTCCATCACAGACTGATTTTATTTGATCGGAAAATATTTTCATTAAAGCTCAGAACACGATTTAGAGCAGAATTCCAAGTGGAAGCACAATGGGCCAAGATATCTTTGTTGTCATCAAAAACACGATCCCTCTGTAAAATGTCATGGGAAATGTAAAAAAAAAAAGGGGACCAATTTTATTGCTTAAATTGTGACCCAGTTTAAATCAGTCATATAAAATGTTTATACATCAGTTCCCAGATGTCTCATTAAAAAAATGGAATCCAAATGATAAGTCTGTTTTTCACCCACAGAATTGATTGATGTTATTTTTAAAGTAAATCTTGGCTGCTTTAATGATATGTTGCTAAGTGATACTAAGTATGGGTATGGGTTGAAAAGGAACACATTTCTAGCCTTATTGAGGGAGCTCTGCTGTACAGAAAGCTTTGGGAAACACTGGTGTCGTATGGGATACTTGTTCTATGTTGTTAATTTCTTTCCAAATATGATACTGGTGGCTATGATGACTCATCTTTCCTTCTTTCTTTAAAATATTAACTGCATGACTCAATTATTTCCAGCAATTTCATGGCTTATTTGCTGCTGTACTTATAAAGGACATCATAGTTCATTTTGGGATCCCATGATTATATTCTCATTTCAATGACAAAAGTGGAGCAACGTTGATATATTATTTACATTGACGGTTTGGCTTAAATATAATATATTTGATACATGGTGACTTTCCAAGTTTCGTTCTTACTCCTTTCATTCTTTATCTTCTATTCCTTCCTCTCAGTGAGAGTAATTCCCTTTCTCATTCGTCTGTAGGTTTCTGAATGCAACTGGCCTTCCAGACAGGCCCCGAGTCTTCACAACCTATTTGCTGTGTGTAAGAACATGTACAACTGGCTCAAGCAAAACCCCAAGAATGTGTGTGTGATCACCTGTTCGGTAAGAAGATCTCTTGATGTTCGTGTCTGTTCTTGGTTGTGGTTACTCAGCATTAAACAAACATGACTGTAAAACCAGATTCATTGTTTACATTCGAGTCAGGAGTTGAGAACCTCTGATACAGTTTAGTAAGTCTGTGTCCGAACACTTTGTCTGCTCTTTCAGGATGGCAGAGCTCCTTCAGGCGTTCTGGTCTGTGCCATGTTCTGTTTCTGCCACCTTTTCGCCAACCCGGTGCCAGCCATGCAGCTTCTCAGCGCCAAGAGGCCTGGATCTGGTCTGTGGCCCTCCCATAAGAGGTACAACCAATCAGATTGCAGCTCTGAAGAGCCTAGCTTTGATTAAAAACTACTGAATGGTATAAATATTCAACGATAATAGTACCGTATTTTCCGGACTATAAGTCACACTTTTTTTCATAGTTTGGCTGGTCCTGCGACTTATAGTCCAGTGCGACTTATTTATCTAAATTCATTTGACATGAACCAACATAAAACATTACCGTCTACAGCCGCCAGATGGCGCTCTATGCTGCTCAGTGTTCCTGTAGTCTACAATAAAAACATAGAGCGCCCTCTTGCGGATGGAGACAGTAATGTTTTCTACTGGTTCTTGGTTAAATGCGGCTTATAGTCCAGTGCGACTTATATATGTTTTTTTCCTCGTCATGATGTATTTTTGGACTGATACGACTTATACTTAGGTGCGACTTATAGTCCGAAAAATACGGTACAGTAAATTATGAACTAATACAACTGCTCACAAGTTTGGCATATTGTACCTTTGTCTTTAAAATGTCCATTCTCAGCTGTAAACAGAAGGAATTAAACGTTATTCATTGAAACGTTCCACACAAGGCATTTTTCATCTTACACTGACAATCTTGTTTTATGTGTGTTTATTTATTTAGGTACATAGGTTATGTATGCAGTTTAGTCTCAGAGAAGCCAACCGTACCACACTCCAAACCACTAGTCATTAAATCCGTCACTATGAGTCCTGTTCCTTGCTTCAACAAACAGCGCAATGGCTGTCGGCCATTTTGCGACGTACTTATCGGCGAGACCAAGATATTTTCTACAGCTCAGGAGTACGAGAAAATGAGGTAAGCATGTATATATACAGACGCTCTACTAATGGTTCATTTAAACCATATTATCTGCGTAGCTGAAATTATATTTAATGGAAGGTTATGTAGTATCCTATCAAATATGACTCTTTGTCAGTTTTCACAAACTTGTTCATTTGAGATGTGGTATGGAAAAAGAAACACGGTTTAGCAAAATTCTGAATTTCTTAATTCAGAAAAAAAGTGTGAATTTAAACCGAATTGGCTGTACCTCACAAGAAGTTGAAATGGAGTGGAATCGGCTGAATTAAAAAGACAGAATTCATTAAACTGAAATTACAAGATATTCAACATAGACGCACAACAAAACATAACAAAACAAACAAAACATAATAACATTAAATAAGCTTTCCATTTTTATATGTGTTCTTCCAACATATGGCCTATAAAATGGAAGTTAATTTAATAAATATAAGGTATTTCCAAGATTAATTATTAATGTCATCTAATGTTTCTTGAAAAACCCCATATGTGACCCTGGACCACAAAACCAAGTCTTAAGTGTCAATTTTTCAAAATTGAGATTTAGACACCATTTGAAAGCTGAATAAATAAGCTTTCCATTGATGTATGGTTTGTTAGGATCAGACAATATTTGTGCTGAGATATGACTATTTAAATATCAGGAATCTGAAGAAAAAAAATAAAATAAATCTAAATAATGAAAAAAACACTTTGAAGTTGTCCATATGAAGTTCTTAGCAATACATACAATATTACTAATCAAACATTAAGTTTTGATACATTTACAGTAGGAAATATACAAAATATCTTCATTGAACATTACCTTTACTTAACCTTCTGATGATTTTGGGCATAAAAGAAAAAGCAATAATACATACAATGTATTTTTGGCTATTGTTACAAATATACCCCAGCGACTTAAGACTGGTTTTGTGCTCCAGGGTCACATATGTTGTTTGTATGATGAACACATTTATAAATAATTCATACTGAAAAGTGGAATGTATTTAAAAAATACACTAACGCAAAATATTACACTACCATTAATTTTTTTATTTTAAGACATTTCTGAATTGCCTACCAGATATTTTATGTAGCACTTAAAAGTATAATGCTTGTTGTGTAATGGTGAAGTATATTTTCATGTTCGTTGCTCTCAGGGAATACAGGATTCAAGAGGGCAAAGTGGTGTTTCCTGTGAGTGTGAGTGCCCAAGGAGACGTGGTGATTTCAGTCTATCACATGCGTTCCCATGCACTGCAGGCCAAGGTATGAGACTAATGATGAAAGATCACCCCTTTTGAATGGAAATCAGTAGCAGAGAAGAAAACTATCAGAACGTGTAGTCTTTTTGTTCTTGCTAGTTGTTAGTGACTAAAAGAATCTGTTATTTTTGCAGGTAACCAACACCCAGATATTCCAGATTCAGTTCCATACTGGTTTCATCGCCCCTGGCACCACAGTCTTAAAGTTTATGAAGTAAACTTCTTTTGTAATCATTTTTAATCATCACATCACATTGTAATCTAGACTCAGGACTGAAGTCTGTGTTTGTGTGTGTTTAATCAGGACAGAGCTGGATGCCTGTGATTCTCCAGAGAAATACCCACAGCTGTTTCATGTGCTGTTAGACATTGAGGTTGAAAGTACAGAGAAACAGAAAGATCTCACGCCACCGTGGGAGCAGTTCCCCACCAAAGACCTGACCCCCAACGTGCTTTTCTCCTGTCATCAGGAACACCAGGATGCACTTGCTATTGCAGGTAATCCTTTATATTACTATGCTCTATAATGCTATACAACACAAAAAAGACCAAACCAAACATATGGTTTTGGTTCTTTCTTTAAAAAAAAAAAACCTTTTCAAGAGAGCTTTAGGAATTTTACTGAGAGATATTTTATTCACAATAAATTCAGGATTATTTTACTGACAATATAAAGTTAAAGCAACATTGTGAATATAACAATGATTTTAATATAATTTTCAGATTTCACACTTATATGCTCAAGTGCTCAAGAAACATTTCCTAATATCTGAAAACAGATATGCAGTGTAATTTTTTTTTTTTTTTTTTGTAAACTGACAAATTCTTTGCAAGAGTCTTTGATGAACAGAAAGTTCAAAAGAACAGCAGTTCAGCATTTGTTTTTGGAAGTGTCCCTATTATTGGTTATGAAAGGTTCACATTTTGGTTTCGGGAGTCCCCAAAAACAGGTTGACATGCATGCAAAGTCAAAAGAACACTTTCATTGCATAAAATGCATTTATTTTTACCTTACTTGCTCAACGACTCCCAAACAATTCGCTCAACGATTAATTTTTCCAAACCCCTCCTTTGCGTGATGCTAATCTGGAGTGACTTCAACATGAAACAGCTTGGGATTCGTTTTAAAAATGACTTGTTCGTTCAATGATTCAGAGACTCTTTGTTTTGAGAGACAATAACTTTATACACAGTGCACTTTCAGATTTAAAGCTTTGCTGGATGTTGGATTCACTTAGAGCTGTTACACACTGTATGAACAGTAATTTTCAAAAATCCATAATGGGGCACTTCAAAAAACTAAATTAGCAGAGGGTGACGAAATGGCCTTGTGGAATTTAGTCACCATTAAAGGGGTCCTATTATGCTCTTGTACCAACTCTTAACTTTGTTTTGGGGCTGTACTAGAAAAACACATTAATTTCACATATTTTACATTATTACAAGTCTGGCATGAACATCTTGAATAGATCCTGTATCAAATGAAGGCCCGCCTTCTGAAATACGAAATGTGCTGTGATTGGTTAGCTGGGCCAGTGTGTGTTGTGATTGGCAGCATTCGGCAACTGGTTGGGAAATGTCATGCCCCTTACCATAACCAAAATAAATAAATTTGAGCGCAATTTAAACCTGGATGATTGAAACCACTCTAAGTTTGTCTGTCTTGGGAAAGCTAGCGTGTCTCCCACATCGAGATAACACTCACTTCCTTCTCTAGTGCAGCTCAACCAGGTCTCATCCCATTCGTCAATATTTGTGATATCACAAATCCCGGAAAATATGTCGTTCGTCGTAGTTTTTAAAAAGCGATTTCTGTTAAATAAAATATCTCCTTTTGAAGTGGACTTTGAGCTTTGTAACTTTGCAGATCTTTTTTTTATGCTCAAACAGCAACATTACAGACTAACTAAAGTTGAAAAAGTGAAAAAGCATAATAGGACCACTTTAAGAGCTCAGTGAACCTTTAAACCAGTCAACTCATCAGGCACTCGCTGGCATTCTGTTAAGTGTTTGTGCCCCATTAAACTAAACGCCATCTGTTTAATGTACTTTATTCTCTGCTGAAAAGATGAAATGGAGGGCATGGACTTGGAAGGTAAGATGTAGTGTAGGAGGCTTGTGAAAGTCAACAGAAAACAGTTGATTAATAGATTTGTAGTTGACTTTAGACAACTATTTGATGAGTAGTTAAAAACTAGATTTTAGCTAGAATATTTTGGGATGTACAGTATTATGTTTCTCTTAGAGCTGTTGATTGGCTTCAGAAACATGGAAAATAGCACAGAAACAGTATGGACTAATTTGATGTTCTTCTTTAGATCTAACCATTTCTCCGGTCTGTCCCTTAGATCCTGCCCAGGGACATGGGAGTTGTGGAGGCAGAGTGGGCCCAAATGAGGAGAGCGAACCGTCAGATGACGAAATGCTCTCCCTTTCTAGTCAGCAGAGCAACACGAGCAATGAGAAATCAAAAGCAGCTAAGAAACCAGAGCCCCAGCCTGCAGCGGCCCCTCCTCCAGCAGCTGAGGAAGTGGATCTGCTGGGTCTGGGTGGTGATGCCGCTACGCTTCCTCCATCCTCCCCACAACCTCCGACCACAGACCTGCTGGGGGACCTGTTTGGAGCTCCTCCCACACCACAGCCTGCCAGTGGCCCCGCCTCTGCTCAGTCCACCCCGCGGAGATCGGCAACTTCCTCCTCACCCTGTCCATCACCTCGATCTGGAGACAGTAAATATGTTTTGTTTTTTAAACAAAGACAGACAGTTGAAGTGAATTAGCTTAGATGTTTGTCAGGAGCCAGTGAAGTGAAGCAGCATCTTGGCATAGTGAGCAATTTAAATGACTGAATTATTCATTTGAGTGGGATTCATTCAACATCAAGACACAAAGTGGAGTGTCTCATTTACTGAGCAGTAATTTGTTTTAATATTGCTGTATCGTGGTATATTGCTTTTATACAATTGCTGTTACAGCAATATAATAAAAAGAAGTGCTGTCAATCGATTAATCGCATCCAAAATAAGTTTTTGTTTCTATAATATATGTGTGTTTTTACACATGCATGTATATATTTATAAAAAATATGCTATATGTTATATATATTTATATATAATATAAATATAAGTATATAAATATATGCATGTAAATATTTTATAAATATTTACAGTATGTGTGTGTATTTATATATACATAATAAATATACTCAGTACACATAATTATATTATGTAAACAAAAACTATTTTTTGGATGCGATTAATTGCAATTAATTGTTTGACAGCACTAAATAAAAATAAAATCGAATAAAAACATTCAAATGCAAGTAAAAGTTACATTATTATTATGATACTTTTATTAATATTATTATTTCACCACACACATTAGTATTTGTTTACTAGTATTTTTAGTATTACGTTACACATCCATTCACAAATTTAGATGCAGTACCATTTGTTTAGAGAAATTTAGGAAAAAGTTTCAATTTAATGTTAGTAATGTAAGTAAAGAAATATTTAAAAATATATATATTTAAAAAAAAATGGTGAACATCAAAGAGTGCACTAGAAGACTTAAGACTTGAATAATGGCTGCTGAAAAATTCAGCTTTGCCTGCACAGAAAAAAAACAACACTTTGAAATAAATTAAAACAGTTATTTTAAATTGTAATAATATTTAACAATATTAGTTTTACTGCATTTTTGACTAAATAAATACAGCCTTAACATGAGAGACTATTAAATCTTACCAACTGCAAACTTTTGAATGGTAGTGTGTGCGTGTGCGTGTGCGTGTGTGTGTGTGTGTGATTGCCTAATGTCAACATATTGGCTGTTTATTAGTTTATTAGTGTGCAGTATATTGTGCATGGCCATATTCTACATCCCTAATTCTAATCAATTCCTACCCAATACCTAAACTGAAACTTAATAAGCAGCATATTAGGAGTTTATTGAAGCAAACGTCATAGCTAATGGTCTGTTAATAGCAAGAACTGGACTTTAAAATAAAGGGTGACCAATACAATCAGATGAGAGTCAGAACTATCTGTCCTATAAAAGTGCATTTTAGCGAAAGAAACTGAATCCTCTCTTTAATTCTTCAGCTTTTGACCCATTTGGGTCTGGACCCGCTCCCGCCCCTAAGCCGCAGGACTTCATGGGAGCTTTCCTGGGTCCAGGTAATATGGGGCAGCCAGACCCCTTCCTGCATGCTGCACGATCTCCATCTCCTACAATGCAGAACATGAGCATGGGTAAGGCATGCGCCTCTGCCTCTCTGTACTGTCAGTGTGTGGGCAACATCACCATAACAACCAGCAAAGCTCTTTTGTGTCAAATCCTCCAGAATATGACCTGCAAAATAGCCTGGCAAATTTATCTCTGCAAAACTGCTCTGTAGTAAACGTTGTATATTAAGTGCTGATGTTTTGGAGAAAGTGCTATTGTTATTGGGCCTTGAGCTCGATTGTTTAAGTACAATGTGTGTGGACGATAGCAGCATGTGCTCTGTGAAGGACAGCTGATACCCTGTATTATGTATCTGGGAACATGTGCGGCAGATTAACATCAATATGGAATAAAGCAGCACAATTTTGCACTGTTTCCAAATATAAATTGTATAGAGTTATTAGAGTCTGTTTGTTGGATGTAGTGTTAGAGGTAGTTTGCATGCCTATGGAAACAGCATGGGAATTTTTAAGTCACGCCAGTGCCATATCATGCTTTTACTTTTATTTGTATTTATTTTTTGCCTGAAAATTGAGAGGTTTTAATATATAGGATTTGAAACAACACTACTGCTTTTTAATTTTCAAGCATGCGACAGCTGGAAAGAAGCACTGCATGATGCCAAATACTGCAGATTGCTGCATTCTGTTGTTACTCAGAGCCTTGAGAGAATGAAAGAAATATGAGAGAAATACTATCCCCTTTCCCCATTGTCTAACAAAAATGTAGCAAATCATCAAAATATCTTGTTTTAAATTTGTTCAATCAAAAGAGCTTTATTAACCAGCAAGCCCTATGCTAAGCTAGCAGGCTAAACTGTTTAAAAGCTTGAAAACACAACGAAAGTGTCATTTTTGCTATAACATTATATTTATTTTTGAGTTAAATACCTTAAGGCAATTTTCAATCATTTATATTCAGGCACCAGTTAGAGTACGCATAAATATCATAGCAAATGTAATGTATTTTTTATTGGATTATATTAGATGTTTTACAAGTGACAGATTTTCACTGCATTTCACATCATGTTACAGTCACTGATGAAAGTTAATGTCGTGCCATCAACCAATCAGGGCTGTTACGATGTCATTATTTAAAAGAAAATGCAGAGTCTTCAAAAACCTTTTCAATCAAAACCTTTAAATGATAATGTATATTATTATTATTTAAGAAATGTAAAAAACTAAGTCTAATGTCATTTTCCTGTGGTTATTATATGGCATGATACCAATCACATTTGTATTAACAGTCTATTTTTCAGTATTTTAATATGTAAATAAAGGGCAAACTAGGAGACTTTCAAGATAAGTGTGTTCCCTCATAGGTCGCAGTTCACCTGTGCCGCCCACTACTCCCACTGTCACCATCCAGCAGCAGAGCTCTACAGGAGCCTGGGAATGGAACAAACCTGCACCTGCAGGCAAGTGCTGTTAGAAACACAAGATGTGTCACAGGGACTCCTGGTGGCCTCCTCTAAAATTACACCTAACAACAAACTGACCTGCCATCTGGACTGCTGTGATGAGCTCATATGACTCATGACTGTTAATGTCTTCTGAAACATTACATGGCTGACTATTTGGTTTTTAAATCAATAGAGCTGGATACGTCTTATAGTTATACTTAATAGATTTTTACAGGGCTCAACAGTAATTTCAAATATGTACTGTATTCTGAAATATTCTCACTGGCCCTCAATTCTCAATTCTAAATTACACGCACACACACACACACACAGGAACACAATGTCAAAACATTTGGTCCCCACAATGTGGGATAATCAAGAATACACACACAACCTTATATTTATGATAAAATAAAATAAATGAAATAAAATATATTTATATAAATTGCTGACTCTATCAAGACATTGTCACAAATCATTCTTGCAGTCTTGACTAAACGTTAGTCAGTTCACATTAACTGGCTGTTTTAAATGTTGAAGAAGCGGAATTCACAACGAAATGTTTGGAAAACCAGATAGTTTAAAATATCTTGATTTCATTGTAAATTTCTCTCTTCAAGGTACTAAATTATAAATCTTGATTTGTCTTACCAGGTGCAGGTTTTGGGATGGGAAGTAAGTCTGCCAGCACTAGCCCAACCAGCTCAGTTCATGGTACTCCCACCCACCAGGCCAAAGCCAACACTTTGGACCCGTTTGCTGATCTGGGTAACCTAGGAGCCGGTCTGGGAGGAGGTAAATGGAAGAGGAACTTATTTAGCCTTATTTTAAAGTTTAGCCAAATATTAACATTTTACTCCCAAATGTAAAAAAAAATAATAATTCACATTCATTTTTGCGTGGACTCTCCCTTTATCATGAAATCACCGTTAACCTCTTGGTGTTCATTCCAAGCTGGTTCGGGATTCTCCAGCAAGCCCACCACACCTACTGGTACCGGAGGAGCGTTTCCACCCATGGGCTCCCCTCAGCGTCCTGCTCCCTCTCCCCAGCACACTGCCTCTGGAGGCTGGCATCCCAGTACAGGTTTCCCCTCATGGCAGCCTGGAGGTGGGCCTCAGTGGCAGCCACAGACCCAGGGTGCACAGCACCAGACCCCACCTAAAGCACCAGGACCCTCTATGCCTCACACTTCACCACAGAACAGACCCAACTACAGTGTCAGCTTCTCCAGCATGAGTGGAGCTTCGCCAGGAGCCACTGGGGCAAAAGCACAGCCTAACATGGGTGAGTCACTAGACACTGTCTTACGAGGTTGTGCTTATGCGCATGTGTTCATTGTAAAATTATAATATTTTTAGGGATGTTCTGTTATTATATGGTAAGCCTATATGTATGCATGTTGTGATGCCTAAATTGACTTGTAGCTTATAAAACAATTGATTATAGTGCTGTATATATATATATATATATATATATATATATATATATATATATATATATATATATATATATACACACACACATTCACACACACACAACATTAATTAAAATCAATTGTTTTAAAAGCTACAAGTCAATTTATGCAACATAACATCCATATATAATATGAAAGATCAATATTATTTTTAGACTTGCCTAAGATTACATTTAAAAGTGATATTGAAAACCTCTGCTAAATGAATAAATGTAAATCAATTGAAAATACAATTAAATTAATTGGACTCAAATTTTAAATTTTAATAGTGATATTAGATTTAAAACTTCTAAATTAAATTAATTTAACATACAAAAAAAACAAAAAACATTACTACAACAACAAAGAATATTATAAATAGCAACTCAAACATTCATAATTTTTTCCTTTTTCTTTCAGGAACCAGACCAAAGGTTTCGGACACCAACTTTGATGACCTTCTCTCAGCCCAGGGTTTTGCTGGCACTAAGGAGAAGAAGGGGCCAAAAACCATAGCAGAAATGAGAAAAGAGGAGATGGCAAAAGGAATGGACCCAGAGAAACTCAAGGTGAAAAATTAAACCCAAACACAATCTGATATTTATATTACATGGCTGATTGGAATATTTGATTCTAATGGTCAGTCGCTTGTTTTATATGTTTGCTGTTTATTTTGTGATAATGACTAGCTGACACACTGTCCCTTACATGATCCTTTTTTAAAATACTTTTTTCAAGTGTGAATCACATCATGATGTTTTAATTTAATGTCCTTATTTGTGTCAGATCCTGGACTGGATTGAGGGGAAGGAGAGGAACATCAGAGCGTTGCTATCCACCATGCACACTGTGCTTTGGGAGGGAGAGACACGCTGGAAACCTGTAGGCATGGCTGACCTGGTCACACCAGAGCAGGTGAAGAAGGTCTACCGCAAAGCTGTGCTGGTGGTGCATCCTGACAAGGTGAGAGACGTATTTGTTCAGTTTACATTAAAGTACTTAAAGTGCCCTATTATGCCATTTTGAATACTGCCATGCAATACGCAGTGTGTAATGTAGCTGTATATGAATGTAAACAATCTGCAGTTGTAAAGACAAAATTGCACAATAAATAGTTATCGTCTCAGAAAAGAAAGAATTGACTCTGTACAGCTGAAACAAGACATCAGGACTTCAAATCCCACTTCTCTTGCAAATGTATCATGGGGTAACACGTTTGCAAATACGCCCGCTTATGTTATAAGTTGGCCGGCCGCAAACAACTTGACCCGCCCTCGAACTGTGTAACTTTTTCGTATGGTAAACATCATGTCGGGAAGTTAAACACAGGATTAAAAAGACAAAACAACCTGTAAGTATGATAAGTAATAGATGTTTATATTTTTATTGAGCGTTCAAAATTCATAACTATGGAAACGGGCGTATCGTTTCCAACATGCGCTGTATGTGATAGACCAATCACAACAGACTGGGCCATCTGACCAATCAGAGCAGAGCAGGCTCACTGAAAGGAGGGTTTTAGAGAGACAGAATCTAAGAACTGCTTCAGATGAATCGTTTGAGAATCATTTGAAAGTGAGATGATATTAAATGCATATTTTGAGAAAATGTAAGAGCTTTTTGCCCTTACATGCATGACTCCCAAAACAATATTAAGAACCTTAAAAATGGCATAATAGGGGCACTTTAAACAATAAAATCATAAGAAACAATAAAATCATAAGTTTGCACAGTTGCAAAATACTCTACTGTTCAAAAGTCTGGGATCTGTAAGATTTTTACAAATGTTAAAAAGTCTCCTATGTTCACCAATGCTGCATTTATTTGAGCAAAAATAGGGTGAAACAGTAATATTTGTGAAATATTCTTACAATTTAAAACCGTTTTATATTTATATAGAAATCATTCTTAAATACTGATTTTGTGCTCAAGAACCATTTCTGATAATTATTAAAGTTGAAAACAGTTGTGTTTCTTAATATTTTTAAGATACTATGATGAATAACACTATATTACAAGTTATAATCAACAGCATTTATCTATAAAATTGTTTATTTGCACAATAATAAAGTCTTTACTGTCACTTTTGATCAATGTAATGCATCCTTGCTGAAAAAAGTATCAATTAATTTCATAAAAACCTTATTGTCCCTAAAAAAAATTATAGAACCCCTCAAGTTAAGGCATTTTAAAGACAAAATACATTAGTTTTCTCTCTCTTCCCTTTTGCAGGCTACTGGACAGCCCTACGAACAATATGCCAAGATGATTTTTATTGAACTAAATGATGCCTGGTCAGAATTTGAAAGCCAAGGACAGAAAGCACTGTACTAAGATCTCCAACAGTCAGCAGTTCCTGTCCCGATTAGACACCCTGCAGCCCACCAGTCTTTGAAACGCTCCTTTGTTAATCTCTCCCACTTCCAGGACCCTGCTTCATAGAGACGTCAGAGCTTACATCTACAGTATAGTTGTGTGTATCTCTCCCATCATGCCCTAAAGCCAACATAACTGCTGTATGAGAAAAGTAGTATTCAGCTTTGTTTTAAAAACCCTTATTTGTGTCTTTCCCAGGACTCACTTACATAACAAAGATCAGACTTTGTCGTTAAACAGCTGTGAAATATTTCTGTGAACATTATCAGTCAACCAGACCATCATAGAATGTCTGGTAGAGTTTATTCAGGAGCTTTCAGGTGAGTTTTGATTTCTTAAAGAGGTTTAGTGCTGATGAAGAACGTTTTTAACGAATGACAAAATATGTCTAGACGCTTCAGAATTCTGCTTTAGCTTGCAAAACTTTATTAAATAACTTTTAATAGGGTTTTGCATGCTACAGCAGTATTTGGGAATCGAGACCTTATCTATTTCATCCATTGTATTGTCTGTATCCTACGCACCTGCTCACAATCACTCATATGTGAGAGGGGTATTTATTTATTTGTTGGCTTTGCAAGACAATAATGAAATGAGGGAAAATAAAAGTGGTATAGTAAGCTACGACTCTGGTTTTTAGTTCAGTCAGGGACCGGAGTTTTAGAAAGATAGACACAAATGAAAGAACACTCCAACAAAACAAAACAAAATAAATTATTGTATCATGTAACACGTAACTTCTTTCAGAAGATAAACAACACGGTACTGTGGGGCAGAAGCACAATAAGTATGAGAGAAGAAGAGACTGTACAGGAAATAGGAGGATTTCTTAAACTTGATCTGTGAAATGCAGTAGATTTAACTAGCGGTTTATTCTTATGTTGTTTTCTACTGAATATCGATCTGTATGTATATATGTTGCACTATAATAACATACTGTTTACAACGTAAAAAGTCAAAGGAAATTGTTTATTCACGTAATTATTCCATAGGAAAAAAAGAAAGGTTTTGCAGAACTCTAACATGGGCTTGTTTTCGAGGAAAAGTTATGGTTGTCTTAACATACACAGTTTATGTTAACCTGAAATCTTTAGCTGGTTAATATTGCCCTAAAGATCTAGGCACTCTTTCGTAATAGATATCACACCGAACGCGTTTTCTACTACGCAAGACACGGCCAGTGCAATGGGGAAAAAATGCAAGATCTTGAGACGCCTCTTTAAAAAGCTTTACTTATTTTAACTTCAGTGCCGCATTTTTTAAATGCTGTGATACACAAAACGCAAGATGTGACTGCAACTGTCAAACACGTCAATAGCGTGCGTTTACATAGAAAAACTATTTAAAAAAAGTATTGCACTGTAAGGGAAAACGCGTTCTGTGTGCAGACTCCTTTAGTACTTTTTTGAAGTATACTACTTAATCAGTACTACTTAAATTTGATTAAAGTTTTGCCTAACATACGATTCTAACGCGTTCATGCTTGCTACTGAAAAACAAAGCCTTTTGATTGAGGAATGTGATCGATGGGTAGTGTTCAAATCCTGTTTTTTCATTACCGTAGGTGTCTTTTAAACCGACTGAACATATCATTCGGAATGGACCATTCATATTTTGGCATATGAAATCACCATTACGCAACCTAAGTGGGTACACAGCTCTTTTAGCATGTATCGGTGTCCTCATAATGTACTGCATGTTTGACTGTAAGTGGCACGCGGTCCAAAGGAAGTTTCTAGAGTGTACACTACAGCCACTGATCTGCCCTTTCTCTTCTCAGTATATTTGCACTTGAATGGCATTAAAATAAATCCAGAACACACTTGTGTCGTAACTTGCAGTACATCTCGTTCGTGCTTTGCCTTCCTCTTTTCGCAACCATGCGGTGATAAACTGAAGCTTTAACTGTATCAAAGCAGCCTTCTCTACTAACTTTTATGTTTTGCCGGTATCTTCCCTTTGACACAATGCGACGCTAAAAAATGTAACGCTAACCATGGATAAAGACAAACATTAGCGAGACCTGAGTAAAAGAAAGGAGCCCTGTATCCAGGATGGAACTTTTCCACCTTCCCCCTTTTGTGGACTGAGCCGTCATCTTCAATCTTAGGATATCATAATATGTTCGGAAGCTAACCTATACAGTAGTGAACGTGTGGTGTTCAATAATGCTGTTCTGTGTAAGGAAATGGTAGGGTTTGGATAAAGCTCTATGTTTGTTTGCTGTATCAGTATTATTGTGACATGAATTTGTTTTCTGTGTCTTTTTTTCTGTTTCTGTTCTCCATATGGAGCTGTACATATGATAATGTGCATTGTACAAATAAATGGGAAACATGATGTTAGTGTGACTTTTTAAGTGATATTTGAAAGGTAAAAGCTTGGTTTGTGTTGAAAGTACAAGGGAGTTGACATGATTATTCACCCCAAAATGGAAATTATGTCATCAATGACTCAATTAACATTTTACATTATATATATATAGTTAATATAAGTTTATTATATTTAATAAGTTATTTTAGTTCTTAAATCATTTTCAATTATTATTATTTTTTTTTTATATTGTTATTAGTTTTAGTTTTTTCTTAATGACAATAACTCTGGTTGTTCCAAAATGGTATGACTTTCGTATGTGGAACATAACAATAAATCTCTCAAATGTTTTTGTGTTTTTTACAATGGTCTCTAAAGTTAATTGGTTATCAATTTTCTTCAAAATATCTTCTTTGTCCTGCAGAAAAGTAAAAAACATACAGGTTAAGGACAACATGATGGTGAGTAAATTATGACAGAATTTTTACTTTTGGATGAACTGTAATCCTAACAATTGATTACAATTCTGTAACTGTATTATCTCATTCAAATACAATAACTGACTTTCAGAAGTTATGTAAAAATTAAAAGTGCAATGCCTTTACTCTTAGAAGCCTGTGAGGAATGATGCATGTTACTGAATGCCAAAAAGTGAATAGTGCAACACATCAGTGGTAAAGAATGTAATGAAAGGCCTGACTAATCCTGTCGAGTCATCAGATGTCTCTTCATTGGCTGATTCATTCGGCTTGCCCTGCGTACATCTATGGAATGTGGGGGTTTTTGATTATCAGTTTTTGTTAGGGTGAAAGTAAGGGGCAGGATGAAACAGAAAAGGAAAAAAAAAAGATGATAATCAGAGAAGTTTGATGTGGAACATGCATGACTTTGCCGAGGAATCTGCTCAAAAAGCAAAACGCGCTGATCCAGAGAGAAATGGAATCAAGATTAAATCTTTGCTTGACCCTCTTTGATTTTGATTCTAAACACGGACTTCATCAGCGCTGTGGCAGACTGACCTTTAACCTTTGGGAATCCCCTCAGCTGTGATTAGATGTAGTGCCCATAAGATGGCAGCACTACTGTGATCGTCTTCTTTCCACTATAAACAACCCTTATTTACCCAGAATCCTTTAACACTCTATGCAACATTGTCATTTATAAATGAAACCAATATAATTGCATTAAACAAATCCAGTACACCATTCTAATGTATTTGCCATGTTCATGATATTTTTGGTTACAAAGAAGTGATGGAAATATTAGCACGTTTAGTCGCATGGAACATTTATATTTTAAATAGAATAGAATAGAACATGTGTACACCCCAATGTTCTTTTTAAAGCTTTCCCTGTCATTTTTAATGGCATTTTTTAAAAACAAAAAAATAAAAGACCAAAAACTATATGCGTCATTTCAAAGTGTGATAAAGTTGAAAATACATCTTTTGGATTTACTTTTGCATGTTGGGTTTTTTGTGATAAAGACCAACTGAATGTACATTATGTCAAACACTGACTGAATATTTACATACGAGAGTGGGATGGGATTGGGACATGTGAGTTAGCTAGTTAGCCAGTTTGTGTTAATGGCTCTCATATCATTTCAGGTACTGCTTAGAGCACGCTCAAGCACAAGTGGCAGCATGGTACTATTTAATGGACATTTTGCAATCTTCTTTCGTGTGGTCAAACTGTGGTAAGTTATTTACTTGTCTTGCAATATTTATGCTGCTCAAGGGCACCTCAGTCGTGGTATTGCCGGCCCGAGACTCGAAGCCACAACCTTTGGGGTTAGGAGTCAAACTCTCTAACCATTAGGCCACGACTTCCCACAACTTTAGAGATGATTTACAGCAGAACTGAATTTTGTTTGCATTTTCAACACTATATTCCTGTTGGAACGATGTAGAGCTGCTTTGATACAATCTGTTTTGTAAGAAGTGCTATATATAAATAAGGGTGAGTTGATTTCACAATTCTTCATAGAAATGTTTTTGTGCAGTCTGTTTTAAACAATCATGTGTTTTTTAGAATTATATTAGTAGACTACATTTTTCAACTTTACATTTTTTTTAATAAAATAATGTCACAAGTGAATTGTAATTAAACATTACAAGTTGTAGTTGCTTAATTTGTTCAAAGCAACAGGTTTCTTCAATTGAACTAAGTAGACAGAACTCAGATTACCTTACCAGTTTTAAATTAAGTAGATTCATACTTTTAAGTATTTTCAATTTAATAAATTTAGGTTAGTCCAACTTAAAATAAAAAGGGAACACAACACATTTTTCAAACTGTTATTTGTCAGTGTAACTCTAAGATTTTAGTTTTAGATAATTTACCCCCAAAAAATCAGTTGGCTTAAAATACTACAACCTAAAATTGTCAAAAGCCAAAAGGTATTATTTAGAAAACTAATTTTAGAAATTACATTAGTCTTAAGTATACTTGAAATATACAGTAATTTTTTTCCCATCTGATTTTAGTTAGTTCTATAGCGTGTTAAACCAAGCAAATCCTGTAAATGTAGGGTATTGAGTTTGTTTGTGTGACATAAAAGCACTTTAAAGCACTCTTGGGTGTTATGGATATAACAGTGCAGCATAATGAAGTGCATTAATAGTCTTCAGTACATCAGTTGTTACAGTCAGTGTTTTTTGTCTTGTAAATCCAGACAGATTATAACAAAGGTTTTTAATTTTTTTTTGTTTCACAGATATCATCTAGACCCAGATTATAATGTCGAATGAAATGGGTCATTATGTTAAGAAGTGGAGTCATTCCTCCACTAAAGGTCCATAACAAAGAAGCTCTTGTGTAAGCACTGCTCCTGAAAACAAGGGAACTCTGAGTCATTCTCATGTAAGTGACTGCAATGGGGTGAAACATCTTCTCTATTCACAATGAACACTTCACATCTCCACTTTGTTAATCTTTATAGAGCACACCTGTCCTTTGCTCTTCTCAGTACTTGTAATCTGCTCTATTCTGGTAAGGTATGATCAACACTATCCCCTATAACCTATAAAAATGTTTTTTATTGGCTATATTTATCATTATCTTTTGATACTTGTCCATATAAATATCTTCTCAGGCTTTTTTAAAGGCATGACAAAAATATAATCATCACATTGTGTTCCCATTGCTCTTAAAGGTAAAGTAAAACACAATTTGCTTATCCTTAAGTTGTTCCAAACTTGCATGCATGTATTTTCTAAGTTTCCAACAGTTTTGATTTTGAACTCATCAAAATCTAATTCTGTGTTTCCTGCGAAAAATAAATCTTTTGATCCTTTGAGATCTTTTATTGTAAGATTTTTCTGTATTTGAGTTTCCAGTTTTGTGCAATTTTTGTGTGTGCGTGTATAGGGTCAGTAAGGCCATTTGATTATGATTTGAGTCTGTTAGCGTGATGGAGTTTGCACTATTCAAAACTGAAGATGTCAGTTTCATTACCATGCACCTGTACTGTAATGCACCTGTTTTATCAAAAATGGCATATGCTTCATATGCATGGATATTCATATAAAGATCTGAAGCTGTGCATAGACAGGGATATGTACTATAAATTTAATGGTCTCTTCTCTTTTATATTCTTTTGTTGGGCCCTCTCAGTTCATTCACGTCAGTGGGCTGCGTGGATGAAGATTTAACAAGGCCAAAGATGAGTCAGGCCAGAAAACTTTATAAGAGACAGTAAAATAAAATGTGCTTAGTGCAAAATGGAAAATGAGTTTGTGATCCAAGAGAAACATGAGTACAGAACAACAGCTGTTGGGGTGGCAAACAGTGGCCTTCATTTTGACATTTTCTTAAATAAATATTGTAAAAAGTTCTGAAAAATCTGCCAGTCTTATGAAGATTCAATTGCTGTCCTCCAGGAAAATATCCTGATTCTGAGCCAAGGCTGAGGGTTTGATTACAGCAGAGTCGACTGATGGAAATCTCTAGATATGGAGGCCAGCAGTCTGACCACTACCACATGCTTGACTATAAATCACATCGATGAATTGGTCTAATAAATGAATTATTCTTGGGGTTAAATTCCAGCAGCTTGAGAATTTGGACCAGTGTGAATGTTTAGAATATATTTAGTAATATATATAGTAATCCATCTATTATGCCTATTTTTACAAGATGTAATATAAGTTTCATGTGTCCTCAGAATGCGTCTATGAAGTTTCAGCTCAAAATACCCTTTCATCATTTATTATATAATTTTGAAAAGGCCTATTTTGAGTGGAAGTGGAAACTGTTTTTGTGCATGTATCTTTAAATGCAAATGAGCTGCTGCTCCCCATCCTCTTTTCTAGAATAGGGCAGTGCCATTACAGCTGGTATCTCAAGCCAAAAACATCCGTTTGTTTTTGAATATCATGTCTATCATGTTGAAATCATACTTTTTAAATCATATTAGTTTAAATGTCTGATATAAAAGGACTGAGGAAAAGGACACATTCAAATTGTAAGCATTCCAAGAAAGAAAAAAACTAATGAGCAGAGACATTAGTTTGTGATGCTTCATTCACACGTTAGTCCTTTTTTTCTGTTTCAATTCTTTAAAAAAAGGGAACGGGTATTTCAGACTAGAGACACCAAGTATTTTATTGTTTCATTAATTATCAAAAAACAGTAACAGTAGCAAAGGTGAAGGTCCTTCTTTTAATTGATGCTTTGCTGTTTATGTGGAAATCGCTGACGTGCACAATCCTGTTGAGAAAGCAGAAAAAATAGGTTTAGTAAATGGTAAGGGAAAAAGACATTTGATTTTTATTGTTATACATGCAAGAGTCTACAAACTTAAAAGTGTGACACTTGTCACATATTAAAGTGTGTACTGAAATATAATACAAAGAATTTAAAACAGAAGAGAGAGTGTCTCATTTATTATTATTATTTTTAAAATATATTATTATTATTCATATTATTTATGTAAAACTGAGAGACAAGAGGCACTGACCTTTACAGGTGTGCTATTAAGGTACTGGGCTTTTCTCACACATCGTTTCTTAAGTGGAGGAGGTTGATGCACATCTCCATCATCCTGTTGAAAAAACAGACAAGTAATGCACATGCAGGTTTAATAAGAGCTTTTAGACATAATCTTAAGACATAACTCTACATATATTAAAGTGTAATATAAAATATTTAAAATAAAGGTTTTTTAACAAATCTGAAAAGCAAAATAACAGATAGGAGAGATTTACAGAGTCTGCAGTGGTCCATGGGCACAGCCTCTTCAGATTGTGCTGAGAACTTGGAGAGGCTGTGCAGTCTTCCTTCATACATTGTTTTTTCAGTGGAGGAAGGTGAACCATTCCTACATTGTCCTGTTGGAAGAATAAACATCATAATGTAATGCACAAGCAGGTTGAGAGCTTCTTAGACAATATCTAAAGACATTTAAGTTTTATGGAATAATGAAACAATAGGTTTAAAATATATACATTATATTAAACATAAAGAAACTGGAAAGTTAAAGTAAGTGATATAGGAACTTACTGAAACTTCATTGCTCCATGGGGTTGACCTTTTCCGAGGTGACCCCGGTGGGGGTGTGGTAAGTCTGTGTGCTCTCTTGTGGGACCTTATGGGTCTAGCTGATCCCCCATGGGAACTGGCTGGAACAGTAGACACAGTTGCTCTCTCAGAGGAAGCAGCAGGCACAGGTACTTCCTCTTGCAATGCAGAGAGTACAGGTGCTCCCTCAGGGGATGTGGGGGGAACAGGTACTTCCCTGGGGGATGCACAGGACATGGGTGCTCCCTCTGTAGACCTGGCTGGTACAGGTGCTTCCACAGTGGATGCAGCAGGCACAGGGGCTCCCTTGGAGGACCTGTTCAGAAGAGATGCTTCCTCCTCAGGAGACCCAGTGGGTACAGATGATCTATCAGGGTAATGGGCCAGATGAGTTGCTCCCTCAGGGGAGGGGGTGAGTAAAGGTGCCTCCTTGTGGTATACAGCAGGCACAGATGCATTCAGAGGTGACCTGGCTGGAACAGGTGCTTCCTCCAAGGACGCTGCAGGCACATGCGCTCCCTTAGAGGATCTGGCTGGAAGAGGTGCTCCCTCAGGGGAAGTGATGAGTATAGGTCCCTCCTCAGAGTATGCAGCAAGCACAGATGACTTCAGAGATGATCTGGCTGGAAGAGGTGCTCCCTCAGGGCACCTGGCTGGAAGAGGTGCTCCCTTAGGAGACACACCAGACATAGATGTATCCTCAGGAGTCCTGGTCAGATCAGGTGCATCCTCAGTGTATGCAACAGACAGAGGTTGTTCAGGGGATGCAGTGGGAACAGGTGTCCTGGGAGATGTAGGTCTTCCCATGGGTTGCCTTAGGGGCAAAGGCGTTAAAATGACATTCCTCGTAACATACTGCCTCATGTTTTCAGGGACCCTTAGTTTTCTGCACAGTGAGGGCCTGGCAGGAACTGGTGCTCCCTGTTGGGACCCATTGGCAGCAGTTGCTCCTTGCAATTTTCTGGCCAGAACAGGTGCTTCCTCAGGGGACGCAACAGGCACAGGTGCTTGCACAGAGGATGCTGCGGGTATAGAATGTCCCATGACTTGCCTTATAGGCAAAGATGTTAAGATGGATTTTCTTTTCAGATACTGCCGGATATCTTCAGGGACCCTCAGTTTCTGCCTCCATGGCGGCCTAGCTGGCACAGTTGCTTCCTGTTGGGACCCATCAGGAACAGTTGCTTCTTGCAGGTTCCTGGAAAGCACAGACACTTCCCACTGAGACCCTGGATCAGTTGGTCTTTTTAGGATCCTGGAAGGCACAGGCAGTTCCTGATTGGAGCTGACAGGAACAGGTGCTGCTTCCAAGGACGCTGCAGGCACATGCGCTCCCTTAGAGGATCTGGCTGGAAGAGGTGCTCCCTCAGGGGAGGTGGTGAGTACAGGTGCCTCCTCAGGGTATGCAGCAAGCACAGATGACTTCAAAGGTGACATGGCAGGAAGAGGTGCTCCCTTAGGAGACACACCAGGCATAGGTGTATCTTCAGGAGTCCTGGCCAAATCAGGTGCATCCTCAGGGTATGCAACAGACAGAGATTGTTCAGGGGATGCAGTGGGAACAGGTGCCCTGGAAGATGTAGGACGACCCATGGGTTGCCTTAGGGGCAAAGGTGTTAAAATGATATTTCTTGTCACATACTGCCTCATGTTTTCAGGGACCCTCAGTTTTCTGCACAGTGAGGGCCTGGCAGGAACTGTTGCCTCCTGTTGGGACCCATTGCCAGCAGTTGCTCCTTGCAGGGTTCTGGCCAGAACAGGTGCTTCCTCAGGGGACGCAGCAGACACAGGTGCTGCTTGTGGGGCCTCTACTTCCTGGTCTGTAGGGAGGTCCCCAAACTCACCCTTCTCACATGAGGAGCGTAAGAGGTCTTCGACCTCCATTACTGCCCACCACCGCCCTGCAAGGAGGGCTGTGATGAGCTCCTCATGCTCATCAAAGGGGATGAAGGTTTTTGTTTTTTGAATAAGCATCTTTGATGGAAGTAAGACAAGTTATCCAAAAAATTTAAACGTTTTTGAAACAATTAACCGTATTTGTGAAACACTGTAAGAGAAAGAGAGAGAAGAGGTGAACAAATAAAATCAGTTAAATTTTTTTAAGGCTGTGCTATGCCCAGTGGTGGTTCGTCAGAGGAAGAAAAGGAGGGTGAGTCTTTGCAAAAATGTATTAAAAATGTTCACAGCAACACAGCAGATTATAAATATACTAAGGATGTACAGATAGACAGTTATAGGTTTACAGAGTAGACCTTGACTATTAAAAAGTTGTGACAAGACAGATTTTTATAATTCATCATTAATTATCTCGACTATTTTAAGGTATAGGAGGATATCATCTGGGCATGGGAGCATAATTAATAATTCATCAGCCTCTCCGACAAACTCCTCACGGACTACCACTATGCTTACTTATTTTCAATTTCATTGTACAGTACATATTTAAACAATACATACTGAGACAATAATATTGCCTCAATGTATACAATAATATCCCCTGCTAAAAATATTGCAAATACTGATTAGATGAAAAATACCCAAATCCAAGGTAAAGAGTGTAACGTTACTCACAATCTCTCGCCAACTCGCTACAAATTCAAATCTCGCTTGCAGTCAAATTTACGCTCATCGAACATTCTAAAGAATGTTGCGTCATAATGGTTAAGAATCTGGTGTTCTGTGGGATGTGTCCTAGGCAGTTTTATTCGATTTAAACTGAATACACCACTCAGCTTAAGTTTATAAGAAACCAGCGCATATTAATATTTTCATACATAAATCTGACCCTATCCATTTTTCTGCAAGTTGCAACGCTTTGCCAATAGATGGCGACAAATGACCGTCTTTACCAATGAGTCGTTTGAATCCTTTTTTTTTTTTTTTTTTTTTTTTACAAATATTTAAATTAGAGTTTACAGCGCATGCGCACACCAAAGAACAACATTTAATGTATCTGCATTACTGTAAGTGTAGGTTTAGGGTTGATGTAGGTGTAGACTTTAATAAAATACACTATAATAGGTGCAAAGAAAATATTTATTGTTGGTTTCCTGTAGCTGTATCCCTTCTAGCTACAACCACGTATTATAAAACATAATTACTGTATTTGCATTACTGTAAGGGTAGGTTTAGGGTTGTGGTAGGTGTAGACGTTAATAAACCATAACTTTATAGTAGCATTTTTCGTTGTCGAATTGTATACTACCCACTGTTTTAATGGGATGTAGCAATATCTGACAAGGTAGGACAAATAGAAAGAACATCGGTTTATTAAAAACACTAATCTTTTAGGAGCAAAACACGACTATTGTGAGTAAATGTTGCCTAATCTAAACTATATCAGACTATTTGTTTATTGAACTATACAGTAGGCCTATAACACAGTCGTCACATTCTTTGTAGGCTATGTTAATACTGAAAGCCTTATGTCATTTTGTTTGTATAAAAGCACACACGTGGGGCTACCGAGGTCATCTGGGAAAATACATTTTGCAACTGAAGAACTCGATGCAAACTGGAGGTTCAATTTGGTGTTTTGATTTGATCAATGTTTCTTTTATATTTTTAACCTGTCAGAAACCGTTTTATATCTACTTTGTCTTTCATAAGCCATCACATGTGTATGTATGGCATAAATCATACAAAATGTATAAATATAACTGATTTAAACTGAATAATGCATAGCATAACCACAGAATATTTTCAAAGCATTGAGAACAGACAGTATTAAACAGTGAGTGAATTATTTATGAGTCAGAGTTTTGGTTTTGAATCATAACTACCATGCAAACAGAACTGTTGGTTCTTTATGTGAGATAACATGATGACATTTACCCAAACACTAGTCAGACAAGCTTTATGGAAGTTATCAGTGCCTTGAAGTGTGATTTCAGAAGTTGTTGATCACTGCACCACCTTGCGATCTCAATGTTGGCACTGTGACATTTCCTGTAGCTTCACTGCATCTAACTAGAATTTGAATAGTTCTTTTTATTCATCTTAAATGTTCTGAATAAAGAAAATGTTCCTCCAAGATTACTCAAGGTTGCAGCAGAAACATTGTACATGTGGCAGAGAATACTTAAGCTAGTTCAGACTGGAAAGTCCGTAGCTGTAATAATAGCAGGAGTAGTCCTGAAGTATATTTTAAGTATGTGTGTGTGTGTGTGTGTGTGTGTTTGTGTGTGTGTGTGTGTGTGCATAGACCAGATATGTTACAAATGAATTTTTTTATTAAGTCTTTGCAGTTAATTTAAAATCATAAAAATTGCAGAGTAATTACTGCTACTGCTTGCTATTTCATGTCAATTACCCATGTCTTCTCACTATTCTCCCGACGTTCATAAATGAAGCTGATATTGAACACTCTTTTAAATATGTTCCAGGAAAACTAAAATAGCCAGTTCTCCGTCCTCCTTTACTGTTAATCAGTATACATATTGCAGCTGCTGCTGTGGAAACTATAATAGTAGAAATAATAAATACTTTGGGGGAAGTTTATGGGAAATGTTTCATTGGAGCCAGAATAACAGGTGTAAGGATTTCACACAGTAGCTTTGATGGGGCCCTTCATTCAGTCCGTCAAGAATAGAAATCTTTCAAATTAAAGATCACCAGATAGCTGTGAACAGCTGTGAACTGAAAGGCTTTGAGGTATTGCAAAAGAGATTGTGATACATTTTTATTAATGCAATGCAATGTTTACCACCTGACAAAAACAATGATTAGGACCTGAATCTTGACTATGCAAAACATTTAGAAAGTAAAATCAATATTCCCAATAAGTATCATACTGAACCTAAATGCCATATTTCAGTGCATGATGTTTACTGGGAATATTTCCTTAAATATTTACTTTTCCTAGCAGGAAAATTGTATATTGGATCCACTGATTTGCTGACGTTGAGGAGCCAGGCTGGCAGAGTATGTTACATAGTCATCTGTGAAAGCAGAGCTGTCTTCATCTTTAGTGTCAAGTTGACTTAGGAGATCATCCTGAAAATGCAAGCACATTCAGATATTTTTAGTAAGAAAGTTTAGTACAGTATTTAGTACAACACAGTATTTGTTGCCTGGAAAATTCAGAACAAGTCTTTGGCCAAATCACAGACACACACTCACACACACGCACTAATAGTTGATTGGTGTGTATTTCTGGAACTCCCTCTCAAAATAGCTCCATGTTTGCCTAGAGACCCATGGGAAAGAAGAGATGGGATCTACAAATTCATTGGAACAAAACTAAGCTGTCTTACTTTTCACAAACATTGACTTATAGTTTCTCACTTTTCAAGAGCACAGGCCACATACAAAATAAACAGGTAAGCTTCTCAACTTTTTTGTCAAATCAGTGGCATTTTCTACTTGATTCTTGCTTATTCTTGAGTTATCATTTATATACTGGTTGCTCTAGACTGTAACTGCTGCACAAAGTAAATTTTTGAAGCCTAAAAAAATAGGATTCCTTAAGATACTATGTAAAAGATTACAGCTGGTGATACCAGGTGGAAAATTCATTTGAGGATTTCATTTAAGTTGGTTTTGGCTAACAGATGCAACATGTGTGGACATGACTGCTTTATCTATCCATTCCTTGGTCCCTGGTCTCAGTTCGTCAATAAAAAGTATTCACGAGCCAGACTGAGTTAAACTGAAACCTAGCTTCATGTGTTATGTTTACTCATTTCATGCACTGGGAGAACTGAGGATTGTTTTGTTGTCCTATTAGGAAAGAAAGAGAGCCAATGAGTTCATCTGATCAGATCCTCATATAGTCTTTATGTGTAGTGTATAGTGTTATGGGCAGACTGTTCAGAATTTCATCCAATTTAGAAACAGGTAAAAACACACTGTGTTGTCAACACTTACATGAGGACTGCTCTTTTAAATCTGATGATGGCCCAGTATATTACATAGTTGTGGAAGGGTCAGTTTTGTGCTGATTTTCGGCACAGCAGTTCACAAATATTTTCACTGCACTGTTTTTTAGTAGTTTTTCATTGTAAACGTGCCAGACAGACATCTTTGACCGGATACTATAGTGCTGTGTCTAATGGACCGAGGAAGTCTTGCTGATGTAACCCCTCTCTCCCGGGTCCTCGCCGCCGCACTTCACACTCATTCCAAGTGGGCCTCGAACCCGGGTCTCTGGCATGGGAGGGGGACGCACTAACAAGGAGGCGAAATGGCTACAGCCACTAACATCTGTCACTATTGCGTCTCTTGAGATTGGGGAGTGAGGTTTACCTGCACAGCACTACTCACTGGCCTCCGTTAAACTGATTAAGAAGCTAGATAGATTCACCAACACACCAGCACTCCAAACACTCCACACTCTAAAAAATGTTGGGTTAAACACAACCCAACTTAGGTTATTTGGCAACCCAGCGCTGTGACACAAGACATGCTGAGTTATTTTGACCCAACTGGTTAGGTTAAATGTTTTTACCAAACATGTTTGGTTGTTATTTAAGTCATCTATTGTTAAAAATGTATCATATACTGCTATTTTAAAATGGACTGAAAATTAACCACACACACAACAGTAATAATCAATTGATGAACATTTATTATTAAAGGGGTCATATGATGCTTTTTAAAAGATCATTATTTTGTGTATTTGGTGTAACAGAATATGTTGACATGGTTCAAAACCACATTATTTTTCAAATTCTGTACATTATTGTAGGTCATCTATGCCCCGCCTCTCTCAAACGCATCATTTTCTACAAAGACCCTCCTTCTGACAAGCGCAGTGTCCTCTGATTGGCCAACTGACTCAGTGTATTGTGATTGGCCGAACACCACAAGCACTCGTCGGAAATGTAATGCCCCTTTCCATAAACGAGAGCTTCATCTTTCAAAATAAATGTAAAGACAGTTAATAATGTCTTTAGTTTTACCATCAGTTCAAGCCTGAAAGAAGAACAGAGTGGCGTGACAGACAGTGATGAAGCTTGTATGTGTTTGCAGTACACAAGCCACAGGCGGCACTGTGTGACCGTCTCTCTCTCTCTCTGCACACACAGTGTGGCTGCTTCAACATTAATTGCGGTTACCAAAACCACGGACTTATTCTTTGCGTGAACATTTGGGCGGCATTACGCAAATATGCAGGCATTGTGTATGAATTCTCCAGCACATTCTCATGCTAATTTAGCATTTTCATTCAATTTTGGAGTCTGGTGGCTAATTCAAATGATCTTGTTCATAGGTTTCGTTCAGTTCAAATTCATACACAGTCACCACCTCATCAATAATTATTAGGAAAACAGCAAAAGTTTGAACCACACAAGGTTCATTCCTAAGGACGCTGAGTTTTCAGAATTCAAATTCCAATTAGCTTTTTTGATATGTAGCAGAATGAGAACAGCTCATATGATTATATTCACTGCATTAACACTAATGACTTCAGCACAAAAGCCGAGGACCAGGCAAACAGCCGTTAGTGCAAGATGCAAGGTTTTTTGTTGATGGGTCATCCAAGGATTGTTCATTAGTTCCAGGAACATGCATGCTGTCTTATTCCAATTATCAATTAGCATTAGTGAATCAGTTCGGTGTGCTCTCGTTCCATTCAAGTGACACAGTAATCCAGTATGTGGCTATATTATGTGCCATTAAGGTCAAGCTGTGAGGGCAGGTGGGTGGCAGGAGCTTGTGCCAAGACCCCTTCGGCACTCCATTATCCCAATGCTGATAGTTTACTTTTTAAGTGTTGTTCTGTTGTCACTGACCTTAATACTAGCAATGGTCTGTTTATATTGTTAATTAATGAATGTATGTCAATGTTATACCATATTATTCTTCCCATCTAGATTAGTTTCCCTATCTAAATGTATATTATATTATATTATTAATATATGTAGATTAGATTCCCACCAATTTTTTTGACAAGAACTTTTATCGGATCTTTAATAACTGACATACACTTTGACATGTATATTAACTAGATGGCAAACAGACACTCATTTTCCTTCTTTGGAGATTATGTTAATCACTTTAACCTCATAAGTACTTTTTCATTTTCTCTTGAAGGAAATATTTTCAAATAAATGTTTTCCCCAAAGTGTAGAGCTACTCTCTTACGCATTCTGTACACTCATTCTGTGATTTATTGCCTACATGTTGTCAGTTATTTCGTTTGGCTCCATAACCTGAGCTGGTTCATTCAGAAAAATGGAGCTGTGCTGTGCATCAACGAGTCTAATAGGCCCCGCATTCCTCAACCTGCTGGATGAATGGTGCTCATATATGAGACTCTGAATGTAAATTGCATTGTACAGTGCGCACATGTATTCCCCTGTCATGCATAATGTAAGGATGTGGGTGAAACCAATAGTGTAATGTTGCTTTTATGGTCTGTGCATGTATTCTTTACTTGTGATATGTTTTGTTTGTTCTTCATGTGCTGTGTAAGGATATTAGTTGATTCAGATTATTTATACATTAGTAAAGCTATGATGTCTATAAGGTTAGATGATGTGCAACAATGTGTGTACATGTAAAAGTGGGGTGTGATGTGGAGCAGTTTCCTCTGCTTGTGTGCTTACAAAGCAGTTGAAGCATTAAAAAAAAATGTTTTGTGCAAATTGAGGAATTTGTCATATAATATTAACTACACGCCCACTTCCACAGTCATTCTCTTTTTGTCCATGCTGGATGTTTAATATGCATGAATGGCGATACGGACCAATGAGATTTTATTGTGGGTGTATCTACATGATGCAATAGTGAAAAATGTTCACATTTCCAGGGTTCTTATAAAAAAACTACAAAAACAAAAATATATATTTGTGTTCCCATTTACCCCAGTACCAAAAGAAAAAAAGTCACACTAGCATTTTGTTTTTTTAGCTCAATGGTTAAACTGATGTTTTGCCAGTGGAACAATTTGTTGCTTAATTTAGAGCTCTGAATGTTAAATTCATTTTATTTATGCTTGCAGAAGAGAAAAGTACTGTTTTGACAGTTATAAGCTGTAACCTGGAAGTAAATCATGAAGACAGATTGCTTAAACCTTGTTTTTAATTTATTCTCAAGCCAAACTAGGTGTCAGTATTAGTAAGATTGGGCTTCTGTTGTATGTTTTGAGAAAAGGCTCTGGTCAAACACATCTGGGAGAGTCTGAATGCAGGACATGATGTAATACAGTTGTCTGCCAGCAAGATTTGAGTTATGAAAACCAGTTGTTTGTTGTATAATCAGGCCACCCTGATGACACCAGACCCTTAGTGTTCCCATGGATAATTCTGAAGACAGGAAACTGTTATTGCTTTGCAATATGTAACCCTGTGTAAATGTAATTGTTTTTATTTGCTTCTTAACATATGAACTGAAATATTTGTTTTGCCACAAGATGAAACAAAAACTGGGAAAATTTTGAACTTTGTGATAAGGGCAAAAGTGTAAAATAATGATGAGATCTCTTCCAAAACTCTGAGAGAAATGGGGGATATTTTGACTCCTAAATATCCAGAATTCCCTATGACTTTTTTTCTTTATTTTGGTATAACTATAAATGGATTATTAAATATCTAATTCATAATTACATTTATAGATTCAATTAAATTATACATTTATTTGACCTTTTGCATCTGAAATTACATAACTCATAACTCATTGAATAACTCATTACATAAGTCATTTGAATATATTTTGTATAGCTTAAACATTAAATTTGCAACTAACCAATGCACACTTGATGTAGTAAACGTTACAATATAGTTTGGCCATACTCTATAGAACCCCTGTTTGTGTGCTGCATTTCACACACTGATGAAGGTTACTTTCTCCCACTAATTTTCTTTTAGCACTTGCATAGTGTTCTGACGTTCTTTGGCTGTGGGCGAAAGATGCTTTGGTGAATCAAAGCTGTTTGTTTCAGAGTCCTTGTACCCAGGCTTTATTACTTCAGTGTGTCTCAGAGACAACACAATGAAGCAGACTGACGCAGTATGTGTGGTATTATGAATATAGAAGCTAGCTGGGGGGACAAAGATAGGGAAAGAAAGTTGGAAGGCCAGTGGGTACATGCTAAGGCCAAATGGGGACATCGCTCTTTCTGGAGAACCAACTAATTAGAGCTAGTTCACAAACAGTTCCCACAGTGCAAATGTACTGGATTAAATATTGTTATTTACAATTTAATATTGATTACAATACTTTTGTACACTGAATGCTATATTTCACAGAAAATGCAACTTGTATATTTGGACACTATGCATTATATGGGCATTCTTCTTGTGCAAAAAGGGTGGTGAAAGTGTTTTTTTATTTTTTATTTTTTTTACTGGAGTCAAGTGTGACAACTAGCCACAGGCTTGTACTGTTATATAACCACAAGCATACTTTATGCTGTAAAAACTAGTAAATAAGCTCAAACGTGAGATATCTGTGTGTGTGTGTGTGTGTGTGTGTGTTTTTTCAAGACAGGAGAAGGTAGTACATGTAAATGTCATTTGCTGTGGTCCCTGTTATAAAAACATCCAGAAAAAACATCCAGTTTCACCTCCTCAGTAGTTCTAAGCTTTAATTTTCACTTTATCGGAATTGTTTTCCTTTACCTTACTTTTTGGCTTTTGCCATTTTTTTTTTTTTTTACTTTGCTCACTTCTGGGAAATGAACATCTTTGAGTTAGGTTAGCCATCTGGCATACACTGGTGTATCATGTGACATTACTTTATGGTCTACAGCTAGTCCTGATAGTACTGCACAGATGTTTTCATCAAACCCATGTGTACCAAGAATGGAACTCTAGACTGACAACTGCACCATTTAACCCAGAAAACAGCCCTATACCTATTATGACGTAAACCTTGTGATTAACCTTTAGGCAAGAGGTAATTTCCTTTCTTTGAGAAGACAGCATTATTTATTCTGTCTCCCGTGGTGCTTTAACCAAATCCAATTATTGATCTGTTGACATGCATTCCATTCTCCTATTTCTACTGGAAGATAAAGTCATTAATATTCCAGTTTGCGTCATTTTTCAGAACAGCCATGATAGATGCTTAAATCAACAGCGCAGGGTTCACAAATAAAAATACCGTCCACAGATAGCATAATTTTTAGCACCCACTGTTTGTTGTGTTCTATCATACTATTCAGTAAAGGGATTATGCAAATCACACAATGGCATATGTGTAAATACATCCAAAACTGTCCTTGACTTTACTGAATAAGGTGAAATCTTTATAGAAAAGAGGTGTGTTTGCACTCAAAGTCATCAGAGTGCTAGTCCAGAATATTTAGCTCATTTTTAAACTGGATTGCATTCTAGACACGCTGAGTTTTTTATTGGAATATGCGCTAAAGTGGCTTAAATCCCCCCGGAGTAATTTAGCACCTCAATGTGTCTAGTCAAAGTCTGCACACAGGTATTCATTCATATTGGACCCATCATGGCGCAGACCCAACAATAATAAGGTGGGAACATACTGTATAGACCTTCCACCATCAGAGAAAAAGACCTCTCTTGTATGATTTCAGAGGAAAAAGAAATTGCCTATAATAAGCACCTTTGCAGACATGAAGGGAAAAAATGATCACTTATTATGTAGTTATGTATCATTTGGGAGAAGTTGTTTTTTTCAATGTGCATGGCCTTAGGTACACCAATTGCAGTGGTAGACCCCTTAGAGCAGCCCAGTGTTAAATGCCTTTCTCAAGGGCACAATAACACGGTAAGAGCAACTAACAGGCTTTGCATTAGCAGTCTGGATCCGAAAATTGATGCACTTCTCTCTCATTTACATAATTGGAATGTAGCCTTATCTTTAGAGTCATAAGAGTTTTTTTTTTTCTGTCACGATTTTGCCTTGAGTATAAGCTTATCAGTACATGCAAAAAATCTGGTTCAATCCCCATTTTTCTTAGTTTCAGGTGAAATAACATGAAATCAGAAATGCAGTTGCCCAAAGACATATTTGGGCTTTGATTATGGCTTAAGTGGCCAAATTTAGAACTCTCTTAAAAGTCTTTACTCTACACAATTATCAGATTAGTAGCACAAACAGTAATAGCAAAAGTTTTCCATTGAGAACCCTTATCCTACTTTGCAGGGTGCACTGATTTGTGGTGATTAAGCAGATGCTGCTATGAGTCAGCTCATTAGAAGGGGCGAATTGAAATGGTGACTTAAGCATCAAATATGTGTCCCGTTTGTCTGGAACCCACAGCTTCATACTCAGAATTAAACAACTAAATCGTTTACTGACCTTTTCAAGGCTTGCAAACCACACACCACACTGACAAAAAAGAAAAGTGAAGCTAAAAGGGTTTAAATTGTTTTCTCAGATAATGTATCATGTTATTGAGAAGATTGATATCTAGCAACAGCTAACACTGAACATAGAACATTTATTCCATATATAAAAAATGAGATGTTCAGTACAATTTCTTAGATTGGCAAAATGATCATTATTATCTTCCTGCTGTCAATTTGTCTTCCTTGCTGTTCAGTTGCGATCTTGTAATCTAGAATAATACTAATAACATCAGAAATTAGAGTTAATGTTTCTATCAGAAGGCTGAGCCAATGTAATATTGCGGACATTTTGTTCCTGAGTCCTTGCACTGATTGCCATAGCATGCAGTGAATGCTTTGCAACCTCATTACGGTAACTATTCTTCTCATTAGTTAGCCCATAAATCTCACAGTCCCTGCAAAAAACAAGGGCACTTGTGAATGGCGCCTTGGCATTGGGTGCCAAAGGAAAGACTGTCTCAGTCATTGACTGTAAATCTCCTTTTGTATTTAGCATGCCATAAAATTCTTCCTCACCAATTGCTTAATTTCTTCTCAAGAAGGAACAAATCTCTCACAAGAGCTTGTTGTGTTTACAATGGTTTCGCTTAAACATCTACCTCTGTATAGGTGGTGTTTTCAAATAAGGGAGAGTTTGACCTTATTTCCAAAACTAGAGTGTGAGCAAACTTCTGAATATTTTATTTATGCCACACATGCAAGTTCTCTGGAGAACATGACACAGTGAGTGCATGAGGTCATATCTTTAACCTTCCTTTATGATGATGAGAGATGACCTCATTCACATGCTAAGTAAAGTAATTTGAGCACTCAAACATCAGTCTTTTATCTAAATAATTGCCTTTGCCAAACAATTGTGTACATATGGGTGCTGGTCATATAATTAGAATATCATCAAAAGTAGATTTTTTTCACTAATTCCATTCAAAAAGTGAAACTTGTATATTATATTCATTCATTACACACAGACAGATATATTTCAAATGTTTATTTCTTTTAATTTTGATGATTATAACTGACAACTAAGGAAAATCCCAAATTCATTATCTCAGAAAATTAGAATATTGTCAAAAGTTTCAATATTGAAGACACCTGGTGCCACTCTAATCAGCTGATTAACTCACATCACCTGCAAAGACCTTTAAATGGTCTCTCAGTCTAGTTCTGTAGGCTACACAATCATGGGGAAGACTGCTGTCAGAACATCAGAAGCGTCTCGCCTGGGCTAAAGACTGCTGCTGAGTGGTCCAAAGTTATGTTCTCTGATTAAAGTAAATTTAGCATTTCCTTTGGAAATCAGGGTCCCAGAGTCTGGAGGAAGAGAGGAGAGGCACACAATCCATGTTGCTTGAGATCCAGTGTAAAGTTTCCACAGTCAGTGATGGTTTGAGGGGGCATGCTTCACTGTGTTTTCTGAGGTCCAAGGTTAACGCAGCCATATACCAGGAAGTTTTAGAGCACTTCATGCTTTCTGCTGCTGACCAACTTTATGGAGATGCAGATTTCATTTTTCAACAGGACTTGGCACCTGCACACAGTGCCAAAGCTACCAGTACCTGGTTTAAGGACCATGGTATCCCTGTTCTTAATTGGCTGAAGAGCTGAAGGCCACTATCAGAGCAACCTGAGCTCTCTTAACACCTGAGCAGAGCCACAGACTGATCGACTCCATGCCACGCCACATTGCTGCAGTAATTCAGGCAAAAGGTGCCCCAAAGTATTGAGTACTGTACATGCTCATATTTTTCATGTTCATACTTTTCCGTTGGCCAAGATTTCTAAAAATGCTTTCTTTGTATTGGTCTTAAGCAATATTCTAATTTTCTGAGATACTGAATATGGAATTTTCCTTAGTTGTCAGTTATAATCATCAAAATAAAAATAAATAAACATTTGAAATATATCAGTCTGTGTGTAATGAATAAATATAATTTACAAGTTTCACTTTCTGAAAGGAATTAGTGAAATAAATATACTTTTTGATGATATTCTAAATATATGACAAGCACCTGTCCTTATTTAACATTTATTCATTTATTTGCAGAAATGCCACAGAATAACCCTCTTGGGTTGCCCAAATATCTTTTTAGTGAATAGTTTTTAAAATACCCATACCAAGAATATTTTCACTAATCTAAAGAACCCTTTTCTACAATAAACAACCTTTTGTGCACTAGAAAGTGTACATATATTTTAAAGGTTATTCAAGGAACAATTGATTCCAATAAATAACCTCAAATTTACCTACAATACAGTAGGTAAGTGAGCATATTTTAACACAGGCCTTGAGTTGGTTAAAAATAAATGCAAAAAGGGCTCAAAAGAAAGGGATTTTGAGAAAAGGTTGAACATCTAAAACATTTAAATGTTTTTATTTTTGTGGTTACCACTTGGTTTGACAATTGCTGCCACACCTTTAATTTTTTGAAATGACAAATGCAATAATATATGAGTTACAACAGATAAAACGGTTAAACCCGATGCTCTCCCAAACACGTGGCAGTCTGAAGAATTTCTGATGCTATTACTTCATAACAATCGGTGCAGCAGTTGCTGTGCAGCCATAATGCAGTATTAGAGGCTGTGTCGTGACTCATTTGACGTGACTCCCTTGGTGATACTCCTCTGCCCTCGCCATTCAGACTCTGCAGGGCTTCCCAGGCACTAGTGATTTAACCATAACTCAAGCTATGCATGACTAGTCTCGTTCTTCAGTGTCAGACCTGGACAGAAGGATAGCGTCAACTCCCCTACTGTCAAAGAACACCTACTCTGTGCTGAGACTCATACCTAACATTGGCAGCCCACATGCAAACATACCCACACAAATGCATCAGTTCTGCTTGTCACTGTTTACTGCAGCATTACCAAACCTTGCAGAGCCTGTGGGGAGAACAACATAAGTGCTATGACTGCTTTAAACGAACAAGCATCTATATGCACTGCATTTGAATCAACTTTATTAATGGATGATACAAATGTACATAAAAAATGGCATGACCCTTTGTACTAAATGGATTAATCAGCCAATATAATGATGAAATAAAAAAATAAAAAATAAAAAAACCTTCTTAGTATTGGGACACCTGGGCTGCGTTTCCCAAAAGCATTGTAAGCTTAAGTTGATCGTAGATCCATTGGTTTTGCTTGCGATGATTTTAGTAAAAAGCAGCCCTGACCATTACACCAACAGGGGTGTATTCCAGAAAGCACGGTTAGCTTACTGTCAGCTAAACCCTGAAGTTTTGGTTGATTTCACCCCAAACCTTGCTTACTCGAGGTAAGTGGTTACAAAAAGTAAGTTCATTCTACTCAGAGTATGTTCCTGGTTAAGACTCAAGACATTGTCAACAAGCGACTAATCAGTGAGTCACTATGAAAACTGATGCTGAGAAAAAGATGTCTTGCTGTTTCTTTCTTCTTCTTTAGTTCAGAGGTCATTTACATGCTAAGTGCATATCGCCACCTAACTGATGGTTGTGCAATCATTTTTTTCTGTTTAATCTTTAATCCTTGAGAATATGAATTATATTGTTTGTTTGATGCTAATTATATATTAATTCATATCAGATATGTATTTGATTTAAAATTTAGACATTATAGAAAAGGCTGAGCCATGTGAGATCATAATATAAATATGTAATATTTATGCAATAAATAAATATATATAATATAATAAACAAAACATTACCTTGTCATAGTGTCTTATAATTTAAACAGATAACAGTTATATATGCCAATAAAATAAATATAATAACCATATTAGAATGATATATAACCTTATTACTTATATTAGGGCCGCTTCATCATTAACACACACACACACACAAACATATATATATATATATATATATATATATATATAATAGGGTATATTACATATTGTAATATTATATAATGTTGTGCACTATGTATGAAAGCACTTAAGTGAATTAACCGTAGAACATAACCTGCTCCTGAGCATGTTATCTTCAGAGATTCACAAATCAGCAAGTTTGTACATACCCTGAAAGTAACCTCTGATTTTGGAAACGAAAGCTGAGGTTATCCACTTACAAACATACCTGGTTATGTCACATAACCTGCTTTTTGGAATACCCCCTGGAATTTGATGACATTGCATTTAAATACATACATATTAATATGGAGTTGGTTGACCCTTTGTACCTACAACAGCTTTTACTCTGCAGGAAAGGCTTTCCCACAGTGGAAAACACAGCGCAATATCTGCAACACAACAGAAACAAATCCCAACACAACGAAATTGACACAACACAATGTAAACAAGCCGCAAAACAACAAAATTAGAACAACACAATGGAAATTAGCCACAGCACAACAGAAACAAGGAAAAAAAGGTGCAACACAAGCAGAAACAAGCTGCAACACAACGACATTAGAACAGCACAACAAAACTGAAACAAGTCATAACACAATAAAATTAGCAGAACACAACAGAAACAAGCTGCAATACTATGAAATTAGCTCAACACAACAGAAACAAGGCACAACATATTGGAAATAAGTCACAACACAACATAAACAACCCACAAAACAACTAAATAAGCACAACATGATGGAAACAAGTCGCAACACAACGGAAACAAATTGCAGTACAATTAAATTAGCAATGGAAATGGAAATAAACAATGACAGAATAGAAACAATCCACAAAATAACTAAATTAGCACAATGGAAGCTTGGCATTGTACTTGGTTGGTGATTTGAGGCTTGCATGTATAACAGAGGCCAATGAGTAAACCTCACTCCCCGAACTCAACAGGCGCACTAGCGACAGACACTACTGGCTTCAGTCACTTAGCCTCCTTGTTTGTATGTCTGCCTCTTATGCTGGAGACCAGGGTTCGAGGCCCACTTGGAGCAAGCATGAGGTGTGGTGGTAAGGTCCTGGGAGAGAAGAGTTAGACATGCAGCTGCTCATGGAAACTCATTCCACTGAACTGATATTAATGCCAGTGGAAGTTTGTAATTCTTCAGTTATGAAATCAACAGAGCAATGGTGACTTCCATGCACTTCGTGCCACAGCACTTGATGACCCTGCTCTTTGACTCATGTGGTCTTCTGCTTCATGGCTGAGTTGCTGCTCTTCCACTTTCCAAAAATACTACTTACAGTTGAGCGTGGAATATCTAGCAGGGATGAAACTTCACAAACTGACTTATAGCGAAGGTGGCATCCAATCACAGTACCATGCTTGAATTCACTAGGCTCTTCAGAATGACAATGTTTGTAAATGCAGACTGCATGGGTGCTTGATTTTATACACCTTTGGTAATGGGTCTAAAACCCGATTCAATAAATCTGTGTTCCAATACTTTTGTTCATATAGTTAATATAGTTAGTTTGGACATGGTTCTTCAGTTGTACACCATACATCTATTTTTCACAACTTCAAATCTAATCCTAATATGTTTCTATGGAAATTAACTTTAAAGTTTTGATTTTGATAAGGTTTTGATAAGCTGGCTGCCACCTATTAATTTTAGTCTGCATCCCGCTGACTGTCTCCAACCAGCTGTGAACTGCTGAGGAGATACATGGTGTTCTTGGTCTCGATCACAGCATGAGGGAGGCCACATAGTGCATGTCATGCATTTAAATGGTTATTGTGAGCACAGGCTGTTGCAGCATTATGTGTGCATGGGCCTGTAAAAAGCTGATAAAGGTTGATAAACATTTGAGACATATTGTTAACTTCTGTACCGCTTTGGTGTTTGTATCTCCATTTATATGTGACTAAAAATGTTTGTAAGTATTTTATGTAACCGAAAATCGCCCATGGCTTTAACATCATCCAAGGTCTTAAATAAATGCTGTAATATTGCTATAATATTTAGGTTTTAATTACATACTTAAATATGAAATCAAATATATTTGCTTATGTTATGAAAAGTTATTATAAGTGATAGGGTCTAAGTAATAATAAAAGTGACCCTAGAGCACTAAACCAGTCTTAAGTCGCTGAGGTATATTGGTAGCAATAGCCAGCAATACATTGTATGGGTCAAAATTATAGATTTTTCTTATAATTTTACCTTTTTTAAGTAAAGGTAATGTTCAATTAAGATATTTTGTAAATTTCCACTTGTAAATTTATCAAAACTTAATTTCTGATTAGTAATATGCATTGCTAAAGACTTCATTTGGACAACTTTCAAGGTGATTTTCTCAATATTTAGATTTTTTTTTTTTTCACGCTCAGATTTCAGATTTTTAAATACCTGTATCTCTGCCAAATATAGTCCTATACTAACAAACCATACATCAATGGAAAGCTTATTTATTCAGGTTCCAGATGACAAAAAATGACCCTTTTGTGTTCCAGGGTCACAAATATGTTTTCATAAGTGAGATATGGATTAGGTATTAGTTCTACAGCGAAAAACAGTTGTAGAGTAAATTTCATTTCACCTCAGTGTTGGGTTACCACATTGATCCCATCCATAGATCGCATCATGTAAGATTATGAGCACGTCACGTGGGAGCCTCCTCGCGCTCACTTTAGGTGATGACAGCATGTTGAGATCATGCTGATGACGTAATGTCGCTAAACTCCAACTGCAAGTGATATATTTTAATTACTGTTTACTTATTATTCAGTATATTTCCTTATTACCCTTAACAGATCTTTTGAAACAATACCTGTAGTATATCATTGTTAAAAATAGGCTACCAGATTATCAACATTTTTGAGAACTTTGAGCTTAAAGATATAATTTTTTGTGCTTGTGTAGCTTGTTCTTAAGAGCTTATTACGACTGAAAATAAATACATTAAATAAATATAACCAGAATATATTTAGTCGAGCTGAGTGAGTTTCACTGGAATTGAGTATCTACTATAAAGCAGTATTCAGACATTTCCTCTAGGAAGGTGTGTACGTTGTTAAATAAATAAAAATGTTGCAGACTTTCCTTCCCTTGCCAAAATTTAAACAATGAAGATGATTATGGCTTGACGCAATAGGCTCCGTGACTGGTGCCCCTCCCTCACAGCGGCGGCGGCGGGCAGCGCTCGAGCTCAGGAATCAGGATGCAGAGCTCTGGAAACATTAGGAAAGTCTCACGCCTCTCTGTATAGTCTGTATAACCGACGGCAGACACTATTCTTTACAGGAAGAAGCGCTAAACTCTGGACTTGGAGCCTTATCCTCGTTTTTAAGCGAAGAAGGGCACTACAGTAAGACCTTGCCAGTGTAGTAGCAACAAATCCACGGACAGCCAGAGAGCGATCACCTCAGGTGAGACATTCTGCACATATTTCACACCGAGTTCAGACGGATGGTCTCAGGCAGCTGTGATAGCGGTTAAACTGTCCTTCACTCTTAGATAGCCACTTTATCGCGCTTGAGGTCTTTTATTCATAAAACCACGAAGACCTGTTTATTGGTTTTCTGTTTCTTTACTCACTTTTTGTAATTTAGTGACATGTTTTGTGCGTGCTTATCCAAACAGTCTTAAGTGTTCACTTAATAATGTTCTTCCAGATTAATGTTACACCGACACGATTCGTGTTGTGGTTTTACTTAGTAGCTGAATATGAGTGACAGTATTATTCATTATCTTGGGGTTTCCTTTTTTGTGTCCAGAGCAATGTCAGTGTTTCCGTGGCCATAATAGCGGTGTCCAAATCGTGAAAGAATCGTTGTGTTGAGTTTGAACTTTTAATGAATCTTTTGAACCGGTTTACATATATGTCCGAGCGGTTCGCGAGTCAATTACTCACTGAACTGACTCATTAAACAGAGAATCATCTCTTTTGGATGTGTCCGTTAACAGTAGAACTGAATGGTCTTATAGTCATGTGGAGTGAACTGAGGATTTGATGGGGAAAAAGTTACAAGTGTAACATTGGACGTTACAAATAAATGCAGTAGAAATGCAATATGCTTACAGCTTCATTGTTTGACCGTTTTATTAACCCATACGAGACAAATAAGAGATGGCATTGGCCACAGAACTTCTGGTGCAGCACAGTGTATGGAAAATTATGAGAAAATCAAGCACAAAATATAATCTTGAGGAAGTGTTACATGATAGTACAAAGGAATATTGTATGAATCACTTTTACACTAAAGCTATGTAGAGCTTCTGGAGCTCATAATTACAATGTATGGTTTAACTTGATATATACAATTTTTATTTTTACTAGTTTATAATATATACTATATAGCTGATGTATTATAATATAATGTAATATATGAAAGAAAGAGTTTGTGAATGCTATACCAGAAGCTTGCATACCACAGTGGAAATAATTTTTTACAAAATTTGATTATTTTATTCATAATGCTTAAATTTTGTCAACACCACCCAAAATGAATATTAACAGAATAGTAACATTTCAAAGCTGATGCATTCAATGTGTTGCTTGCTTTGACTATTGCAGTGAGGAGGGAAACAGTGATACACTGAAGCCACTCAATGGAAAACATCCAGATGTGCTAGAATAGGTCTTCTCTCTAACTTGAATGTGGTGTTTTTTTTCAGAACCAATTTTTGAAAGGAAACCATCAAGTAGAGAAAATCTGATGGATGTGGCATGGCATTTGAGGAATTATTCCAGTTGATTATTTACTCTGATACACTGATAAATTCATAATCCTCTAATTAGAATTAATTTAAATGATTTTGGGTTCAAATCCCTTTAGAGCAAAGCTGTCCAAACTTTGTCCTGGAGAACCAGTGTCCAGAAAAGTTTAGCTCTGATCTAATTAAACACACCTGAACCAGCTAATTAAGTTCTTACTAGGCATACTAGAAGCTTCCAGGCAGGTGTGTTGAGGCAAGTTGGAGCTAAATTCTGCAGGACACCGGTCCTCCAGGACAGAGTTTGGACACCTCTGCTTTAGAGCATTATCACCGTTGTGTCACTTTAAATCGGTCATTTATGGGTTAACATTGTTTGTTTGTTTGTTTATTTATTTATTTCAACATTTAATAGTTCTGCACCATTTAATTCACACATAGGTTAAACATAAGTCCTATCCCAGAACATCTGGACTGTTTTCCATCGAGTGGCTTCACAATATTACAGTTTTCCCTCCTCATTGCAATAATCTAAGCAAGCAACACACTGAATGTATCAGCTTTGAGATGGTCTAGTATTTTGCCCGATCTAATATTCATTTTGGTTAGCATTCGGTTTCATGTCGTTGACCCAAAATTGGACATCATGAAAGTGTTTTTGATATTTGATAGGGGACTTTATATGAATATATGAGATGTTTACATTACAAGAGCCTTTCTGCAAAAAAGATTTTACTGAAGTGAATGACCACTTGCCTTTTCTCACTGCATATTGACGTATGACCTGGTTTTATGTCAGATTATCTTATATCATGTTTGGTTCAGCAGCAGCTCCAGGTGGCTCTAACAGATGGTTTAGAAAGCATTGCATTATGGGGCCTGTAGTGTTTTATTTGCAGGTTATGAAGCATTTTTTTATGCATTTACTTAGTTCATTAGGTCATTTGTGTTCTGACTCATCGCAACATGGTGGCAAAACAGGCTTTAGATTTCACAATACTGTTCAGAATAAAATGCCAGGAAATGCTAAACATGGGTGTTGCTGTCGTTAACATGTTTGCGCAGGCACACAATCAAAACAGCACTTTGTTAATTTGATCTACAATTTCAGTACATCCAGGAACTAAGGGCATGAAAAGCAAGAGGGAAGCAGTCATGCATGTTAATGCCTTGTACAATAAAAAAGTGACTTGTTTTGTCAGAGAGTGTAAGCCAGAGAATCAAAAGCAAATATAGTCAGAGCAGGGTAATTCACTTGAAGCCGGTGTCATATTACTGCCTGAAAATTTTTGTGTGTGCCAGAAAAAATTTGCCTGCTTTATTTTCCATTAAGTGACTCAGGAAATGACTCTGCATCCCTTTAGAGAGTAAAACAATTCATGTCTTCTTCATCTTCTTCAGTGTTTAAGTTTAAATCAAATTTGTCTATCTTCCCACACAGAGGTCATTCCTCTCTTGTACTCCATCACTCCATCAAGAAGAGAAATTATGCTCACAATCATATGAAATGATGTAAGTATCTCTAATTAGATTTTATTAGGGCTTGATTTTAGCTTGACTGTTGCTTTCAAAGTGATTGATTCATTTTCTAATGAGATGGAATTTGTATTTCTGTGAGTAATTTGGTCATTTTGGTGTGGAATATGTACAACTAGCCAAGTAACATTGCACACAGTGCACAGTATTGCACAATATTTCCTATTTCTTGAAATCTTGATGTTAAGGAAGACAAAAGTCCTTTAAGAGATGAGTTCGATGACACATTCTCCTAACTTCCCTTTCTTAACGTTTTCCAAACTATGTAGCTTGATGGGTAGAGGCATGCAGTGTGGTTTTAAGCAATGTTACTTAAACTTTTCTACTGAAAATACAATACAGTAAAATTGTATTTACATAGCACAGTTTAAATACAACCGGAGCTGACTAAAGTACTTTACAACACTGTACCAACAATAGGCAAATTAAAACAGCTGTAAAACAAAATAATACATTAAAAGACAGCAAACCAAGTTTGTTTACCAGTAACCATCAGGCCTGGACATTTAGAGGGGTACTGTAGTTCACCCAAAACTGAAAACTGTCATCCTTTACTCTCCCTCAAGTTGTTCTAGACCTACATGACTTTTTATCTTCTGTTAAAAAAAGATGTTTTAAAAAGCTTCTGGTCCCCATTGACTTCCATACTATTTTTTCTACACTATGAAAGTGACTGGGGACCAGAAGCTTTTTGGTAGAGTACATGAACGCATAAAAAAAATCAAGCACATAAAATTACTAAAACGCAAAACTACTAAATAATTACTAAATTATTATAATTACTAAAATGAAAACAAAAATTCCATATTAATAAACCCCGCGTTGTTGGCAGAGGGAATTAACACCAACTCGACCCAACAACTTTTACAAAAGATGGCTTTCAATCGTCAGCTCAATTTTTTCAATAAAAAAGATATAGAGTTGATGTAGTGTAGGCAATGCTTTATTGCAGATAATTGCCACCGTTTGCATTAAGTAGTATAAATAGCAGGAAATCCTGCTATTTTAACATAGTAAAAATAGAATCTATAGCTATTTGCTCTTAGAGTAAATAGCATATCACTAAAAAAATACTGCTATGTTCACGTAGTGTTAATAGCATCCATCGCTAAGAAAATATGCTATTTTTACTTAGTGAAAAATAGTGTAAATGGCTTCTATTGCTATTTAACCACTGCCTTCATAAAAAGTATTTCTATTTAAATCATACAAAAAAATAAATAATAATAACAACAAGCTAGCAATGTGATGCTGATGTTGTATAGGCTCCATTCAGAATTTAATAAGAACATGTAAAAATCTAGTTAATTTAGCTCGAAGCATTTAAAAAACAACAACAACAACATTAACAGAAGTGCTTTGACTTGGCACTGGGATGGGGTTTTGTCATATAATGAGTAAACTAAACGCTGTCACGCTGTTTGAGCTTGGAGATTTGATTATTCCATTGTGGAAGAAGGTAGTGAGTCATATCCATACTGAACCATTTTACAGATGTCCTCTCTTTCCCGCAGGTCTCTGTTTATCATGCTTGCTCTTCTTGTGAATTTCATTACCATTTCACAAGGTGAGTCGTCGATGCATTAAGCTAAAATTACACTTCCTGTTTTCATTCAAATTCTGTATGTAGTGTCTTTTCATTGTTTCCCATTTCCTATCTGCTGTCGAGGCAAAGACCTACATAGCATGCTGGATACCCACCAGCTGTCAGCAGTCCCTCTGGCCACCTCTGAGATGCATTAGTGTGGGTTATGGTTGAGCGCACAGAGTGCAGGAGGCAGATGAATGGACAGAGAGATAGAAGAAGACAGAGAGGTAGTGAGAGAGAGAGAGAGAGGTAGATTGAAAGTAAGGGGTGTAGGAGGGTGATGATTACACCCACATCATGAATCAGACTATAAACTTTTAACGGTCACCTAGGGGCCTCACATTCAGAGAGATGTACAGATGAGAAAGGGCATGGGCCCTGGGCCCCACATCGATTATCGGATGATATTGGTAATTAAAAGAAAAATTATCAGTATTGATCAGTGTTTATATAACAAACTGTGAATATGCATTTTACCTATTTACATTTAGATTACTTTTTCCATCACCTAACACTTCAACACAATAACTTAAAGTTACTCTTTAAAACATAATTTGATAACGCTATAATGCTATAGTCTTTAGAAATTCTCAAAATGTATATCTATATTTCATATTGAACCATAAGTTGTAATGTTGTGACACCTGTATTGAAAATGATTAAAAATAAAATCTAAAATAATTCAATAATTTCAGTTAATTGATTCAGTAAAATAGTAATGTCAGCCATTTATCACAAAAATTATTTGGCCAGCAATGTATACATTTTGATGGCAAATATATTTATCCTAGCATAATATGCAGGGACAAATGTGAGCATATCATTTGATATTCAGTAAAATGCAAATACTGTGTCACTATTGCTCTTTTTGATCATCCTGGCCAGCATGACACAGTAACACAACTATTGGCATTTATTTGGGGGCATCTGTCTTACAGCCAATGGAAGTTGGGAGAGTGTTTGGGAAATTTTTTAAAATAGTCATTATTTTTGCAATTCCATGTGTCAAATCTAGTGGTGCCGAAATTTAACACACTACATCTAATTAATTAACTGTAGTCTTTATGTAAAACTAAACTGAAATGTTAAGATGTTCTTGAGTAAGTACATACTTTTTCACTCAGAAGTACTAAATCTTTGTTTGGAAATGCACTGTATGATGGCTCGCTTATGTTGCAGTCTTACACAGTAGAGTCGTCCTTGAGTAGCTTTCAGATGAACACTTCTGAGAACTGAATCTGTCAATAGATTTTTCTTTTATATGTAAGGTCTGTGTCCCTCGAGTTTTTGTTTCCCACTGTTTGTGAAATTTGAATAGTATTGTGAATCCGTGTCACTCACGTTGAGATCCTTGTGTTCCAGGTCTTGCTGCTTTAAGTCCTTCTGATGGCAGGGGAGGGGTTTATGAAGACATGAAGTGGAAGGCTCTGCTGTGTTGCGAGCTGCCCTTTGCTCAGACACTTGACGATGGTCTTTCAGATCACTCACCTGTAGGACAGTGCCAGCTGCAAAATGCTACAAAACCAGAATTCTCAAGTAAATCACCCACCCTTTCTGTGCGATATTACAGTCATTGCTTTTGGAATGACATTTTCAAAATGAAGTCATGTAAAGCACAGTTTTATTCAAAAGGAAAACAATGATTTAAAATTTTAATAATAGTTCACATTATTACTGTTTATGATGAAATAAATGCAGCATTAGAGACTTCTTTCAAAAACATTAAAAATCACACAACTCGCAACTTTTCAACAGTAGTGTCCAAAATAAATGAAAGGCAATTTATGACTCAGTCTTGCCATTTTAAGGTCTCAAAAGAGCAGTTTTGTTTGTATTTGCATTAGATGACCTTATGTGTTATCTGAAGATGTCTTAGCTACAGCTGTGAACCAGAGAAACTAAGAGGATCGACCTCTCCAGACAAGTAGATGGGTGCCATTACATGCTAATCAATTCTTATTACTTTCTCTTCTCTACGGTAGGCCTCAGGACAATAATTAAAGTCTACAAATAAATTTATAAAATGCAAAATAAGTTAAGGTTTGCAATCCTATTAAAGTGTGAAGTGGCTTGCAAAAACAAAAAAAGAATCACTACAAATACTCAGAGGTGGATGCTTATTTTTTCCCCCTAACATTATAAAAAATTCATAAAATGAAAGAAAAAAAAAAATTTCCCATCTACTTTAATTGGACTCATCAAATGGTGCAAGTTTAAACTTAAAAACAATCCTGACAGAATTTCAACTAGACTATGAATAATTGATTTTTTATGTTAAGTCAAAGCAGTGTGTTTTGTATCTTTCATGTTATTTGCACACCATGAAACGAGGCTGTGTTCTGATAGGAATAATTTGCAGATGTTATTTCTTGAGGTTTCTAATTGCAAAAGGCTGTGATGAGAAGCTAACAAGGGAATGCAATCTCATTTCAGGAAACTGTTTGGACATCCTGTGCTGGCTTGAAGGTGAACGGACAAATTTAATTTGTAATGCAAAGAGCCACAGAGCAGCAGCCACTGCAAGCCCGCTCACTGTTAGACCTCAATTAGTGTGAGTCCTCTGTTTTCATTCTGCTCTCCACAGACTGCTGATTAGCTCTTGTGTCTATTTGTGAGGATTAAGTAGATGATATAATGCATCTAGACTGTATACTATATCATTAATGATCAACTTTTAAAATATCTTTATTATTTAATTAACATTATTTACGTTTTCTCTGCTGTATATGACGACACCAAATGATAAATATTTTTGTTTGTATTAGTTCCTTAGAGGCTTGATCTACTGTTAAGTATAATAATGTAGATATAATAATTGACTTTATTTTTTTTTTAGTGTACAGATGAATGTACTTTCAGATGAAGCAAACCATGCTGCTCAGTGTGCCGGGGAAGATACTGCCATGTGCTCCATTTCTCTTCATGGCAATGATGCAACTGCCTCATTGAACATCAGTATATCTTCAAATGGGAGTACTGCAGTGTCACCCAAGATGCAAGTCAGCACGCATCTTCTGCGTAAGAACTGCATTATGATTTACAGTTTTATTTAAAGCTTTATCTCTGGTCTGTCTATCTATATGTCTGACTGTCTGTCTGTTGTTTTATCGTTATATCTATCATTCGATCCAATCTGTCAGTCTGTCTGTTGTTTTATCTTGTGTTCTGTCATTCTATCGCTCTGTCATTAAGTAAAAACTGTAATCTGATTGCTTAGCTTCGGCTGACTGAATGGTAAGCGAGTTCCAGAACAGTTCTGCAAATAATGCTGATTTAGTCAGTCTTATGTTACAAAGTGCAACCGCCTATTTCATTTCCTTTGTTCCCATCCATGTTTACTTTGAGGGATGTAAAATTCTTAGAAATGCTGAGTTTCCTTTTGGCATAAATGTACTGCAGATTTTGTTATTTCCTATTGTATTACTCACAGGTCTTAAACATGGTCTCATGACACAAACCTTTCTCAGGGAAAACTGCTAAAACATTTTTGTTCATGATTGATTTAAAGTGTTGTTGACTGAGTTAAACTGTTGTTTTAGTTTGATAACTCAAGTAGAAAAGGCCAAACATTTTCTCCATTACTGACTAATGTAAAATATTGCGATGATACATTTGTACAAATGACTGATCATACAGAATGTCACGTTATTTTTTAAACAAAGTTCTTTTTTGTGAAGAAAACTGAACTAAAATTCATCTTCACAGTAACCTGTAAATAGACGACTCTATCCCGTGGCTTCATGGAGACTGATGCTAGGGCAGCAGGTGTTTTATTAAGGTGTGTTTGTTCTTTTGGACTGGAGGCTAAAGAATACACATCTGTCTCTCAAGTGTTTTTCCAGGCAGTGGATTGAAATGGATTTTCACAATGCCATGGTTAAACCACTCACCAGGTCCAAACCTTAAGTCAAGCTCTTTTTTAGTCATTGTAAAGGTACAAAATTTTTTTTTTTTTAACAAAGCAAGATTTTAACATTTTAGTAAGATTAGTGAGATTAAAGGGATACTCATTAAATAAATTAAGACGCTGTCATCATTTACTTATTCTGACATTTTCACTTCCCTCTTTTCTTTGAAGTACATTAGCCGCATTTCCACTGTCGGGCCAGTGCGAGCCAGGGCTTTAAACGGGCCGGGCCGGCGGGGCTAATAGCCTCGGACCTGTAGCACCGAGGCCAGAATAGCGCTGCGTTTCCACAGTCGAGCCTGAAGCTCCGCTGCGCTTCACTAAAACCCGATCCTTTACACGCCTCTCGGGTACAATGTCACGCAACTCCACCATTTCACCGACAAAGATAAGCTATCAAAAAACTAATGAGAAATAAGTCACTGGAACTAGCGCAATCACAAAACAAACACGATAAAAGTGTCCTGTTTGTTTGCATACTTTGTTAAATATTCAAAAAATTCAAAAGCATCGATGTTTTACTATAGAATAAGTGATACATTGATCATAATGAATACATTTATCAGGACTCAAAATTAATCACACAGAAAAAAATTATTTCTATTTTATTTATTTATTTTTGTAGCCACAGTAACGTTAGCCTGTGCGTCACATTTAGAATGAATGATAATATTTCTATTTTTATAAAAGCTCCCGAACAAAAAACATGATTATAATTTTATGATAGGCTACGTGGAGCTAAACTCTCGAGACGAGACTTATGACAGATATATAAGTTACTAAATAAATACACCATCGTGATAGAGAATAAGAAGCTGACATCTGATTTCTCCAAGTGGTTGCATTTACCATGTTTACTATGGAAACATTAATGTTTAGCGTGCATAGTCTTTTACATCGCTTATAAATATTTCTGCCTTGTTTAGTGATTGTAATCCACATCGGATCAAGTTATTTCAAACACTCAAACACTGCTGACTGAAAGTGAGTTTTGAGCTCAACTTATTTTAAAAGTTTTTAATACTGGTGATATAACTCTTTCTGAAATGATCCGCGGCGCTGACGCTCTCCAGACCCGGAGAAACCCCACTTTTGTTCATAATCACTCCTCTAGCCTCAGCTGGCCCGCTTTGGCCCAAGGTTTTCATAGGGCCAAAAAACCCTGGCCTTTGGCCCAGAGGAAGCCCCGACGAGGCACGATCAAGACCCGGAAGTGACAGTGGAAACGTGACTGGCCCTGGCACGCACTAGCACTTTTTTTTGTTTTTTTTGCTCACATACTCTCTTAATTTCTCTAAATGGTTCACCATCAGACCTTTGTAGAATGAATACATTTCATTGCAGGCATCTGGCTTGGTTTTCCATTTGCTAAAGATGTTTTGCCAGTCTTTAAGAATGGGGATTCCCCTGTGATCATGTCAAGATGTTAAACTGGTGATTTTTGCCATATTCACACCCTCCACCGCATTTTTACACATGCCCCACCCAACAGCCGTTGAAGACACTCTCATGAATGGCGAAATGTCAGAAACAACATCTCATAAAGATCATCAAAAATATTATTAGACTTATTATCATTATGAGACTGTGTCTTACTTTTGGGATGTCTAGACATAGAGCTGTTGTTGCCCTTACATGGTCATTATGGTCTATCACGATTACTCTTACAGGTTTATATAAATATTTTGTACATATCCTCCTTTTCACAGGAAGACCAGAGCCACCTGTTAATCTGCATTATGATGTGACGACTGAAGGCGAAGTAATATTCAGATGGAGTGATGCACAACCTAACAGTGATGCCATAAACTATGAGATCCGATACACATCCAATTCCTCGCTTCAGCAGTGGGAGGTAATTGAACTCATTTGTTGGTGTGATGAATGTTTGGTAATAACATTACAAAGTAATATTTGTGAGAGCTACTGTATAACAGGCTCCCAGAGAATGCCACAGATGCATAAGCTCTTGCATGGTTGATGATTAAAGGGATTTAAATGTACCTTTCACCAGATCTTTATCCAATGATCTCATTTCGCATTTTTGTCAAAAGTGTGATTTTTCACTCGGATACATTTTTGAGTATTTGGACAGACTCTAAAATATCAAATTTAAACCCTTTTACATATGAACCCTTTTTTTAATTTGTATTGATTTGATTTGGTATTGAATTTTTATTGATTTGTACGTCAAACTAAAAGGGTTTACAGAATAATGTAAATATCAATATAGTCTTCATATATCTAAAAATATGTATCCAAAAAAACTTTGAATATGAATACTGTTTTAATGAATGTCTTAGTTAAATGAATCTGACATATTTAAATGAGCAAGTTTCTGCAGATTTTCCATATGATTGTGAAAATGTGAAAGGGTTTAATAATTGACCTTTATAAAAATATTTTGACTATTACTCACATCTTCTGTGAGCAATAGATATTTGTTTAACCTACACAGTTTGAATGAATCTGTTTGAACCATGGCTTTTTTAGGTGGTGAAGGTCAAAGGTCGTTCCTGGGTCTCTCTGAATGAGCTCAGTTCTGGGATTAGATACATGGTCCAAGTGCGCTGCCAAAGCCACATCAACTACTGGAGTGAATGGAGCCAACCCTTTAGTCTCACACTGGATGGTAAGGATCTGCAATACATCAATTGTGCGTACCAATTCTGTTTATGTGGTATGCTTGTACATCTAGTCAATGAATTCATTTAGTTACAAAGTCAAAGACCTCCTCCCATTTAATGACTCATAAGGTATAGTGAATAAGTAAATATATGCAAATAATGACATTTATGAAAGGTTCTCAAAATGTTGCTGCCTGGTATGCTCATGTTCCCATGGCTTACAGCCTTCTGTTCTCAACATTAGAGTGCACAGGTGGACACATTTTACCTAACATCATTCAGTCTAAAAGCGGCTTTTAGTATACATCAAACTTCATGCAAATTAGTGCTTTTGCTGTTCAAGTTATATTTCGCTTTCAGGGAGATCCATTGTATTCTCTAAGCCTCCACTTTAAGAGTTTGACATTGGATAATTACATTCATACTGTATATACTTTGCTACTCTGCATCTGTATGGTGCTTTGGCTTGTTGCTGTGCACTCACAATATCTGTTTGATTTGTCCTCTAGAAGATGCATCCAATACACTGTTCATTTTCTGAATTAATGGCAGTGCTAAACAGTCAGTTTTCTAATGTTTTGAGGAAGCATTAATATGCCATTTGCTTGGTTACCAAGGTCAAACATTGCATTTGCAATGTATATGTTATACTTAATACTTTTAAACCAGATCTACACTGTACAAAGTGAAGTGAAAGTGAAAGTGAAAGTGACATTCAGCCAAGTATGGTGACCCATACTCAGAATTTGTGCTCTGCATTTAACCCATCCGAAATGGGCACACACAGAGCAGTGAACACACACACACACACACACACACACACACACACACACACACACACACACACACACACACACACACACACACACACACACACACACACACACACACACACACACACACACACACACACACACACACACACACACACACACACACCCAGAGCAGTGGGCAGCCATTTATGATGCGGCGACAGGGGAGCAGTTGGGGGTTCGATGCGATGCTCTCGTGGAGAGAGAGCTGTTCATGCGCTACCCACAATTCCGTCCGGCCCGAGACTCGAACTCACAACCCTTCGATTGGGAGTCCGACGCTCTAACCATTAGGCCACGACTTCCCCACTTCCCCATAGGGGTTGTGCACACATTTACATAAATATCCAATTTTCCATGCCCATAATTACTGCAAATATTTCCACACAGTGATGTAGACATGTGGGGGAGTGTTTGAACAAGCTGTTTGAGGGAGTCATGGCAGTCTGAACTTTGATAAATATCTCTTTGGATTTGAGACTTTAGTCTTTGCAACTTTACAGATCTTCTTCATGCACCAAGAGCCTCTAACACTCCGTAGAGAAAGGAAAAATTTAAATCGCATCATATGTCGCCTTTAAACGCCTTCATAATTCAAACGGAACACCAGTTTGCATAATAAAAGTCTTTCTCTGGGCATCCTGTTCAGTCTTAGGCCAATAAAAGATCCTTAAATTCAAAGAAGTTGAATGTGAGCACTATATATCTTTAGTGGATATTTAGTATAAAAATACATAAAATATATATAAAATGATTTTTTTTAGATAAACCATATTATAACACTGTCCCATTGTAGAATAGAGCTTTATTTATTATCTTAGCTGAATACTGACACTAATAGGTGGGTGCTTATTTATATTCTTATTTTAGCCAGTCTAAAATACTGCTGCCAACTAATGCTGCACTTACAGGTAGCTGCACTTTGGGCTGTCTGCATATTAGTTAATGTTTCAACAGTTTCAGGTTGATTTATCACAAGATACTTGATTCTGTCTCTGTTTTCCTACTTTGATGCATTACTCATGTAGCACCTGTCATTTTGTATGTGCTTGTAAGCTTTTTAAAGGAGGATCTTACATTGTTTTTCTGATATGCTAGTTGTATATTTCCAGAATCCATGCTGCGCAAGTATCCATAGCAACTAAGCTTCAGGTGGTTCACTAGCATTACAATAAACCTACTTTCTTTTCGCTGCAAGGGACCAAGATGGGATCGGGGGTAAATAAAAATCAATACAAGGGTGAATCTCAACACCTGTCAGAAGCATGTCTAGGTCATATTTCATCCTGTAAGAAAACTACTGTATCACAGTGTTGAAAATGTAATGAAAATGATAATTAAGAATAATGATGAAAATTAGAGATGTAAATAAAAGATTAAGAATGGAAAATTTGAAATTTTCAGCTATATTATGCTATTTTTAATTTTAGGATAAATATGCTTAGTTTTTTTAAGGTCACAATGTATAAATCCTAATAGTACAAAATTAGGCTTAATTTTCCTGATGCAATATAATTTTGTTTTGGGAAAAAAATGTAACCAGACATGTTGTCAAGAGATTCGCTGACTTGCTGATATGCCACATACTTTCTTAAAGGGATCGTTAACCTAGTCAACTTCGGAACACAAATTAAGATTTTTTTGATGAAATCTGAGAGCTTTATGACCCTGCATAGACAGCAACATAACTAACCCTTTAAGTCTGGTTTATTTATTTGCATGTTTACTGCAAAAAACACCTGCTTAAATTTTTTCTCTATCTTTCTCTGCTCCTAAAGTCAGTTACATCCCTGCTGAAATCTTCACGACACCAGGGTCAAAGGTCACGGTTTACGCCGTCTTCCACAACCGCAGCTGGAGTGCTAGTAAAGCTGTGTGGATGCTTAACGGGCAGGTGAAGATTCCAGAAAGCCAGTACAGGGTAATCAACGATCAGGTTAGCGCAGTCACTGTGACGGTTGATGAACCAGGGTTTGATACTCTGATGTGCTGCCACCAGTGGGGGGAGAGGTTCAAGTGCATCATCGCCTATGCCAAAATATACACAGAGGGTAAGCTTCAAATTATGGAGGACAGAAATGTAATAAAATGTTGCTTTCTTAAAAATCAATACATTTTTAAAGTGTCTCTTTTTTCAGGGATGTTTAATGCAGATTTGACCTGCCAGAGCAAGAATTCAGAGGTGGACACCATGAGCTGTAAGTGGAATAAGATCACTTGGGCACAAGTCAGACTACTTTACAGGTGTGAACACAATCACAGCTCATCTATTTCTATTCCAGCCAGATTGTTTATTGCAAAGATGGTAAAGATATTACTTTTTGTTGTAGACAATATACATCAATGTGTGAGACCATACCAGAGATGGAGGGCAGCAAAGAAGATGAAGAAAACATGAAGTGTCCATCTGGAGCAGGAGACCCCAGGGAGTGCACTTTAAGAAACCTTAGTCTGTACTCCTGCTACAAAATCTGGTTGGAAGTGGAAGGAGGACATGGAAAAGTGAGGTCATTTCCAGTCTACGTTGCACCCATTGACTATGGTGAGTTCCAAACATTTTTCAGCAGTATTCCATTTGGAAATCCATTTGGAATTCTGTCGACTTCTGAATATACAGTAGAATTAACTATAATTTAACATATCTATAAACATACACTACTGTTTAAAAGTTTGGAATTTGTATGAATCTCTTATGCTCATTCAGGCTGGATTTATTCGACCAAAAATATAGTAAAACAGTAATATTATGAAGTATTATTACAATTTAAAATATTTTTATTTTATTTTAATACATTTTGTTTTACTTTAGCCTTCAGTGTCACATGATCAGTCAGAAATCATCTTAATATGTCGAGTTGGTGCTCAAGAAGCATTTCTTATTACTGTATTTTCACAGTTAAAGACTATTGTTTTGGAGGAATAGGATATATATATATTTGCAGGATTCTTCAAATAGAAAGTTCTAAGGAACACCATTGATTTGCATTCAATTTAGATACATTTAAATATGGCCTTGCTGAATGAAAGTATTAATTTCTTAAAAAATATATTTTGATTATTCGTGTATATTGATCATTGTGAAATGTTTTTAGAGTAAAAACAATGTTCTCTTGAATAAGTTTCCCCTGGGTTTGTTTTTTCAGTGAAACCAGATCCTCCCTCAGATCTGGAAGCAACCACTTTGCCAAATAAAACCTTGAGTGTAAGCTGGAGACGCCCCAATTTGCCAGTATACGACATGCAGTACGAGTTCCGCTTCGTGGCTTTGCGTGACATGCCAAATACACAGTGGAAGGTAGGAAGATGTTTCTGGAAGCTGGGGTCTCAGGGGGAAAATGAAACCAGAAAGCTGAATAAAATATATTTAAGTTAATGCAGAGGGCAGGCAATGAATTACTGTGGTCTGATCTTTTTATCTCTATCATTGAGATGCTGGAAATTGAAATGACAAGCTAAATTGATCCTAAATTAAAATCCCTTCTTCTACTGTGCCCACTAAACTTCATAGCACTTCATTTTCAATTTATCCCTTTTAGATTTCAGAAGGAAGATGGTTATACTCAGTACTCGGGTATGAGGTCTGCAATTTTCTGTGGCATTTACAGATGAGTGTTATGTCCCTTACAGGTAATCGGTCCCCTTCTGGAACCACAGGCAGAGGTTCAGCTTGCAGAGTCCTGTGTTCAGTTCAAAGTAGAAGTTCGCTGTAGAAGACTGAATGGCTCTGGATACTGGAGTGACTGGAGTATGGGTTACACTTCAGCTGTTTACAACAGGAAAGGTAACATTATCAATATAAGCTGTTCTACTATTACTTAGCCTATATATTCCAGAAGCCCTAAGACACATGCATCATTTTGCATCTTTTTTAGTTATATGAAATTGAAAACATGTTGAGAGCGATATGGTTGTAGACTCTTCAATAATATATTAAATAACCAGCTTTAATTGTGTGGTGATCACAAGAAAATTATGTAAGCAATGTTTATGATGAAACCCACAGTACTTTGTCTATATATATTAAATTAAAATTTAAAAATTAAATTTATGCATTTAGCAGACGCTTTTATCCAAAGCGACTTACAGTGCATTCAGGCTATCAATTTTTACATATCATGTGTTCCCGGGGAATCAAACCCCCAACCTAGTGCTCTACAAGTTGAGCTACAGGAACACTATATATATATATATATATATATATATATATATATATATATATATATATGTTCACAAAATTCACGGTTCGGTTCGATACGATACACTGATGTCACGGTTCGGTTCGGTACATTTTAGATACAGCAAAATGTAAAAACATCTAAACTTTTCATAATGCCGCAAGTGCACCGCGGGTCATGTGACAAGAACTAACCAATCAACTTCATCCTTTCCCGTAACAACGTTGAAAGCTCAGCAAAGATGAAGGAACAGCTGATCATAGTTGTATATGGATTGCAATTTTGAAATAAATTTAGTAGCAGAGCTACTGCAAGCGATTTTTAAAGCTGCAAATCCATTTATCCTTTGCTGAAATTTCCGCGTCTCATGGAGAGAGCACATCATTGTTGCTTAGCAAAGACAGACGCCTCAGGGGCGCTTCTGCCCGAGCGCTTTGGAAAGGAGGAGAAAGCAGCGCGACTAGCGTTTTCCACGCTTTTTTAGGCACGATATGTGAACGGCCCCTAAGGCGCTCGCTCACTCAGTATGCGCTGAAGGCTCGTTGCAAAATGTTTAATGCATTTAACAGACCAGAAATAGAAGATCCTCCAATAACCAACAGGTCTTGTGTTTGGGTGCACTTTGGATTCCCTGGAAGCTATAATGGTGATGATAGAATGAATGGTAAATAGTAAGGTCTTATATCCGCGGCTATAACGTAAATGAAGCCTACCGATCGCCACGGTGATGTCTTTTGCCCTGTTTGAATCAGTTGGAAATGTCGGTCTAAATGCTGCGGGGATAGTTTGTTGCGTGTATGTTTCTCCTTTTTTTCGTCTTTTCCCAGATACTGACAGAATAAGGTGATGTTTTTTTTTGTATTCCCGCTGGTGTTTTTTTTTTTTTTTGTAATCCCGCTGGTGTACCCTGTTATGTTGCAGATGCGACATACCATTGTTTTTTTATCCACCACTCTCTTGCAATCACCATTATAGCTTAAAGAGAATCCAAAGTGCACCCAAACACCAGACCTGTTGGTTATTGGAGGATCTTCTTTTTCTTGTCTGTTAAACGCATTGGCTATTTTGCAACGAGCCTTCAGCGCGTACTGAGTGAGCGAGCGCCTGCTGAGTAGCCTAACATAAACATATAAGTTGGTGTTTTTTCTTCTTCGTGAGTGTCAGGGGCGTTGCCTGTTACGTCGTTTGGGTTATTGGGCTACCTTGTTGAACGCATATCATTATATTTCTCTTTTTTTTTTTCAAATATAATTAATTAGTCCAATGAACCGTTCGGTACATAATGCTTACCGCGTACCGAACCGAAAGCCTCGTACCGAACGGTTCAATACGAATACGCGTATCGTTACACCCCTAATATATATATATATATATATATATATATATATATATATATATATATATATATATATTAGGGGTGTAACGGTTCACAAAATTCACGGTTCGGTTCGATACGATACACTGATGTCACGGTTCGGTTCGATACGTTTTAGATACAGCAAAATGTAAAAACATCTCAACTTTTCAGAATGCCGCAAGCGCACCGCGGGTCATGTGACAAGAACCAACCAATCAGCTTCATCCTTTCCCGTAACAAGGTTGAGAGCTCAGCCAAGATGAAGGAACAGCTGATCGTAGTTGTATATGGATTGCAATTTTGAAATAAATTTAGTAGCAGAGCTACTGCAAGCGATTTTTAGAGCTGCAAATCCATTTATCCTTCGCTGAAATTTCCGCGTCTCATGGAGAGAGCACGTCATTGTTGCTTAGCAAAGACAGACGCCTCATGAGCGCTTCTGCCCAAGCGCTTTGGAAAGGAGGAGAAAGACGCGCTTAGCGTTTTCCACGCGTTTTTAGGAGCGATATGCGATATGTTTCTAGTCTGTTAAACGCATTGGCTATTTTGCAACGAGCCTTCAGCGCGTACTGAGTGAGCGAGCGCCTGCTGAGTAGCCTAACATAAACATATAAGATGGTGTTTTTTTCTTCTTCGGGAGTGTCAGGGGCGTTGCCTGTTACGTTGTTTGGGTTATTGGGCTACCTTGTTGAACGCATATCATTATATTTCTATCTCTCTCTTTTTTTTTTTTTTTTTCCAAATATAATTAATTACTCCAACGAACCGTTCGGTATACATAATGCGTACCGCGTACCGAACCGAAAGCGTCGTACCGAACGGTTCAATACGAATACGCGTATCGTTACACCCCTAATATATATATATATATATATATATATATATATATATATATATATATATATATATATATATATATATATATATATATATATATATATATATATATATATATATGACAGCAGCATAAAACAAAACCTAAATCAATGAAGCCAGACCAAACTAACTGCTGAAAAGAATATGCAGGGGAAAAAAATAGTTGCCAGCTGATTTGAAAAGATAAAAACAATCAGATTAGACAAAGTAAATAATTCTTTCATCTTGGCCTTGAAAGCCATCGTGAGTCTTCATTCTTATTCTGAACACACACCTGCTTCATAATATCCGTCTGTGTGTCTGTGAGTCATGATGAGTAACTTTATAATTTGTGGGAACTTAATGTAATGTTTACAAGAGGGCTGATAACAATTTCAAATAATAATAAACACATATATTCAACTTACATTCTTTTTTAAAACTTCAGAAAATCTTAATTTCTTACATTTAATTATATTAAACATACAGACATCCTAAATATGAGTTACTGAAGTGATCGTAATTTTATCGTAATTTTATGTCTCCGTAGTAGGAATGTTTTGAATTGAACAAAATTTGGCTAGAAAGTCTTGATTAATGGAAATTGCACCACATATCACCCACCATGACTTGCGTATCACTGTAGGAATGTGAGCTGGAACATAACTGCTGCGGTGAAGATCAGTATGTGCTTGTAATACCATTCGTATTATCTTTATATTAGTGAAGAGCTGCCTGCCTGTGCCAGAGCTCATGCTTTTGAAGTAACCGTTGCTAGCAGATTGTCATCACCATTACAGGATATTATAATCAGAGTCATTCAAGGTTTTTTTTGTTTTCTTTGTTACAATATGTACAGAGTTGTAGGAATTTGCCACACCTTTTTCTAAGCAGAGAGAAGACTTAAATGGAAGTTTGTAGTCAGAAGTTCCAAATAACAGATAAGAAAGATCTGTCCCTTATCTTAACTTTCTAGAAAGTCATAGAACTCGATTTGGCGCAATCCAAATTCAAGATACAGCTTTTCCAGATACCATTCCTCTCTCTCCAGTCGAATCGTTTCTTTACTTTCTATGATTATACTATCTAAATGAAAGAAAAAGGGTAAAAAAGAATCTTGCTTACTGAATGAAAAATGCTTACATTCTAACTGACATTTATTAAAGTTGTTAATTAGTTATATAATTATCTATTTAATAATGTAAAACTTTTTTTGCCAATTTGCAGTTATTATGTTCTGAAATATTAAGTATTATATTACTATATTGGTAAATATTAAGTAGCACAGTGTAGATCTGAAATGTTTTTTTACAACTTTTTGTTAATTGTATACTGTACCTTGTGTAATTTATTCAGAGTTAGCCATGAAAATAGCCTTGATGCTGGCATAGCGTTAAAAATGGAATCAATAAATAAATACATTTATAAGATTAATAATAAATAATGTTTCTTGAGCACCAAATCAGCATATTAAAATTATTTATCAAGGATCATGTTATTTTAAATTGGAATATGCAGTGTTCCTCTTTTTACTGCATGTTTGATCAAATAAATGCAGCCTTGACGAGTATAACATTTTTGAAAATGTATCCCTATATCCCAGCCCATATCCCAAACCTTTTTTAATATACCTTTTTGAGCATAAGAGATAATCATGACTGTATGGTGTGTGGTTTCAGCACCAGAGATGGGACCAGACTTCTGGCGTGTTATACAAGAGGATCCTGTTAGAAATGTGACAAACGTCACTCTTATTATTAAGGTTGGTAAAGACTGACTTGATTGATTTACTCTAGCAACAAATTAAGTATAAAGTATAAGATGTAAAAAGTTTGAGCTCGAATGTTTCACTTTCAGCAGCCTGTCCTAGCAGGAGATCCATATAGTTGTGTGGAGGGTCTGGTGATTGAACACCAGGCCTCGGGGAGAGCCGTGTGGTCAAATGAAACCACATTGGCTCAGTTTCACTCATTCCAGTGGAGGAAGGAAGCGCACACAGTCACCATAATGTCTCGCAATGCTTTGGGCATCTCAACACGGAATCGAAACATGACGTTGTTGCATCAACCCAAACGTGAGCTGACTTGCTTCATCCCCTTCCTGTAACATCCCGTGAAATTCTTTCACTTCGGTCTAAAGCAATCTAATGTTATCAATGTTTTCGTTTGTTTGCCTTCAAACAAAACCTGTCTATTTATGTGCCTATTGATGTTCCTTTAATTCATCCAGCCCTAATTTGTCCTGGTAATTGTTTTGATAGAAGCTTGGTGTTGTTTGTTCGGTGAAAGGGTTGTTTGGGATGGAGATTTGATTTAGTTATTACAAATTTTCAATGAAACATGACAACAGTAAGGTACTCTGATATTTTGTTCCTGCTTGTTATTATCTGTTCCTAGATTCCCCGATATGTATGAATTAATCATGTCCTTCTTTCCTTTTCTAGGACGATGCATACGTTCATTCAGCGCAGTTGCAAATTCTAGCTGTGTGTATCTTTCCTGGAGCCTGTTATCTGATCATCCAGTGCCTCAGTCATTTGTCATCGAATGGCTAGACCTGAAAAAAGACCCTGAACAGGACGTGTCTTTGACTGAGAGGCTGCAGTGGGTCAGAGTTCAGTCCGCATCAAGAGATCTCTCCCTTTGCCGTACGATGTTTTACTTGATATTCTTCACATATTCCTCATATTTGCATATCGGTTCATGACAGAAATGACAAAGGGTTTATCCTTAGCAGTGTAAATGATCTTTTTGACAGTGTAATTTGTTTTTGTACAGGTCGTTTTTATGGCTCAGAAGAGTTCACCTTGTATCCGGTGTTTGTGGATGGTGAAGGGGAGTCGGTGCGATACACTGGTGGGTTTTTACACATTTTGCAAATATAGTCAACGAACACCACATGGATCTGATAGAAAAATGTGTTTTTCTTTGGTTTTGTGATCCAGCTACTAGGGGCGACCCTGCAGCATACATACTCCTACTGATCATTGCGTTCCTGTCAGTGGTGCTGTTTGTCACTCTTCTGATGTCACAAAACCAGTAAGACTTATTATCCTCTTCCGGACAAAATAAATATAGTTACAGTACCATTATGTTTTTTCTGTGAAAAAGGGTTTCAATGCTTTTAGCTGTTATTTGTTCACATTAATACTGGATGTCCCTGCTGTACCAGTGTATAATGGGTTAATCTAGAGAATAAACCCAAGGCTAAGGATGGCCTGAAGGAAAAATTCTTGGAAAATGTTCAGACTTTCTGTTTATCTACCTGAATTACCTTTTTAAAATGCTTTGGAGGCTACAATCTATATTGATTTTGTAAGGCCAGTTGTTTGAAATAAAGTAATGCATCGTAAGCTGATTTGTATGGGATATTTGGTTGCAATGAATGTCAGAAATAAAATACATCCATTGGTTTATAGTATGCAATGCTCATAAATTGCAATAGTGCTCATTCCTAGCAATAGAGTAGTTTGCCTGAGGGTAAATATTTCACAAGTTCTGCCAGAGATGATTATTAAGGTAACAAATAAAATAACTTTATCATCTGCTCAGACTTGATTCTCAGGTAATATTGTGACATTGTGTTACCACAAAAAAGCTCTTGCTCTCGTAAGGAGTGGCAAGAGGGCAAATTTATTTGAGGGTTTGGAATTTACAATGTGGGTGATGGAATCTGTCTACTCTAGATTTTGATTAAGCAATAGTTAACAACAAAATTAACATTTGCTTAAATTGCTGATCCACGACTCCAGTCCATCAGTTCACGAGTTCACCCTTACATCTAATCTGAAAGTGAATAGTAAGCATATTTTGGCGTGCTGTCCTGGGGGAGGGGTCCGGGATCCCCGGCACATAGCCTGAACCCAAAGAACTCCCCCTATCCATAATTTGGGATAAAAATAGATTAGAAGTGAGGAGTTGGGGTGGAGGAGGAATGCCGAAAAAACTGTCGTAGGACAGGAGGTAGGAAGGCTGCATATATATACACTTGTTGTGCTAGTTAAGATGGTTAGCTAAACGAAATGCACCTGTGCCAAATTGGATGATTATCTGATCGTGCTCCTCCCGAACTTTGTTAATAAATGTTCATTTAACTTCATGAAACAAAAAAGTCTATAGTTCTAGTAAAGAAAGTCCTTTCTCGTTACAAATCACGTCAAAAATCCACCTGCATATTTGTTTAGAAGAGCGTTGGCTTGCAAACAGTGCTTGACCTGTGCATATTTCTTACAGGATGAGAAAACTCATGTGGAAGGATGTTCCAAACCCCAACAAATGCTCCTGGGCCAAAGGAATGGACTTCAGGCAGGTCAGTGTGACCTAAAAATGAAGTACATCCATTCCAGATTCAAATAGAGGAGCACTGTTTAATTGATAAATGAAAGACATTTAATTGTGTACATGATATATGGGTAAAAACATATGCTGCATGCTCTGCTGGGAGGAGAAAGAGTTTTAACACATTCAGTACATGTTGGTTAGTACATTTCCACAACATATCTATTACCTTCTCCTTGCAGATTGACACCATAGAGAACCTGTTCCCTCACCCAGAGGGTCTCACTGCCTGTCCACTGCTGCTGGTCTCTGAGAGCATCTGTGAGGTGGAAATCATTGAGAAAACTCATCCTGTTACGCTTGAACATGAAAAAGACAATGAAGTTCCCATTCTTAAATCTGGAGACAAAACAGCTACAGATTCTGCCCTTCTAGCAGACTCCTCCGAACCTCTGTCTCTGGAGGCTTCCACTGCTGCTGCTACTCCAGACACATCAGGCCAGTCCTCGGTGACGTACTCGACCATTCTCCTCACCCATCAGCCCAGTCTCCTTCGAGAGCAGCAGGAGAGTCTGAGCAGCTCCAGTGACGAAGGCAACTTCTCTGCCAACAACTCAGACATTTCTGGCTCTTTCCCTGGGGGACTCTGGGACCTGGAGAGCCATGCGTGCTCTGAAAGCACCAATCCCCGCCATTCCAGCTCCTATAACTCTGTGGAAGAGTTCTCGGAAACATCAGATCAAGATTATGAAGCACCAGAAAGCACAGGTGTAGCCAAAGACCTCTACTACCTCGAAGTGAACGAAGAGCAGGAGGAAGAAGATGAAGAGGAGATTGCGGAAACACAGACTGAACAGGAAAATAATGAGATGAAGGTGGACGCCAGGCCTCTTCTAGAAGGCAAAAAATCCACAGCCATCGATTCCAATGCATCTCAAAGCATTCCTCTTTATCTGCCTCAGTTTCGGACTGAATGCATTAATCCTCCCTGAAATAATAACAACAGCACCACTTGGTGGTAACATGGGATAATGTTTTTCTTCATTGGATGGAGGTCCACAGAATGCCACAGCGAGGATCTTCAGTAGGGCTGCACCATTTGAGAAAATAAAAATAAAAAATGAATACAAATTTCGAGTTCAATTTAAATTTTTTATTTCATTATTATTTTTGTAAAGGGCAAGGCTGCATGATCTTGGAAAATCATGATAACATTTTTCCTGATAAAAATTGTGATTTTAAATATCACATTTAAATTATATTTTAGCTCCAGGTTTTCTGTGCTTGTTTGTAGGACTGCAGAATTTGCCCCAAAAATGTGATTATGTATCAATATGACTATAAAATCATGATTGATATTATTAACATTTTTATTTTTTGTATTGCTAAATGGAAAATAATACAATAAATGTAAAATACAGAATGGTCTATTTAAATAAATACTATAATAACTTTGTTTTAGATCACAACTGTAAAACTATAGTACTAATGTTTATGGCTGTCTTGATTTCTTAGTTTAAACCATCAGCTGCAGGGAGCCTTTAAAGCTTCTCTTTTGTTGACAACATCCAGCTTCTCGTTAGCAGTTTGTGAAAATGGTTGATGCATGTTTTGTTATTGCACAATGCTCATCAACAGATTGCAGAAATGAGTTTATGTAAAGCAGCATTTATTTGGAACCAGTTCACATGTAAAAGAAAACAGCGCAACTTGATAAGCCAATTTTGCTATTTTGTTTTTAATTTTATTAATTGTGCAGCCCTATTTTCCACCCTCAACCGAGTAACTTTTTTTTTGTTAAATTCTCCTCCTACCAACCCAGTGTCTCACATGACTCTTTTATGATCCATTTGACTAGGAATGGATCTTTTCCCTATTTCATACCTTAGGGTTTACAGCTGGATTTTCCAGGCTCATTTGATAAGGGCATCCAAGCACAGTATAAACTCTGAATGTCTCAGTGATGGGTTGATGATCGGCTTGTCATTGCTGGAACTCGCTGCTTTCCATCTTCATCACGTGGAAACCTTAGGAAGACTGAAGTGACCACACTAAATGGAATGAAGAGTCCGAAGAAGTGTTGTGGTCACAGTCACGGTTTAGTGGCTGTTTGTACATTTCAGGTGCTTCATCAAGTCCAGGTTATCATAAGTGAAGGGGCTTTTGAAGAGGCGTCCGTCAAAATATCAGCTTTGTGAAGAAATAGCCTCTCATGTGTGCATTTACATTGGACTTATTCATTCATTATGAATGTATATTTTGTCAGTGAGGTCTGTGTTCTTTGAAACTCAAATATTTTGAGTTTACAAAATGTCATCTATTTTCGGTGTATGGGATTTTTTGATGCAATGAGGGTTGAATGTAACTCGGTGTATTAAACTTGTTATATATGTCAGAGTATCAGTTAGAATGTGTGTACAGTATACACGTATTTCTTGTCTATTTTTCTGGTCAGAAAATAAACTATTTACTGCAGTTATGGCTCAGTGGTTGTACGTAAATTAGTTGCAACAGTACTACATATTATTTTAATAAATAATAAAGCTTTTTTATTAATCTTACTGTTTTCATAGACTAGGCCTTCCGCCTTAAGCAGCAATGTATTTGTACTGAGAATACCAACAGATGAACGGATTTATTTCGAGACATAAGAGATATAAGTTAATTAAGAAATTACATTTATGAATGAATCCACCAATCCTGCTGCAGAATGAAGAAAATAACAATAATTATGTTTTCTTATTGTATTATTAATTGTCCATAAGAGACAATTAATATTTTGCCAATTTCCTAGGCTCCCAAATCTATGCGCGTTCCCGTTTCCGCGCATAATGGAGCCCAACAGACGAGGAAGCGCCTCTTCCACGCGCGCCCTCACATCAGTAAGTTCATTTAATTCAGTGAGTTAACTTTTAACTTTGAAAATCTGAACAGAGGTCGATTCTTTATCATTATCCGATTACATTAAATACATACGTGAAACTATCCTGATTTAATCTGAGTTAATGTAAACATTGTCTGCTAAAGAGATTATGTTTACAGTTGACGGGAAATATTGAGTGAAAAACCAACTTCTCACACACATGCACGCAAAAAGTTCGCCAATGCAAACAGGTCATTCCTAGCTGGTCTTTATTTAGTTCTTTATTATTATTGTTTGGCTACTATGGTTGCGAATATTTACATTTCTTTGCTTCTGACCAACAGATGGCACTGTAACACTGTGAAATGCCAACATACACACTTGAGAGCAGTATTTACAATAATGCAGTTCAGTTATTCTACTGCATATTTTCTGCCTTGAATATTTGCAGGCTATGAATGTGAAATAATACATATAACGTTAAATAGGGTAAATATGTATATATATGTGTGTGTGTGTGTGTGTGTGTGTGTGTGTGTGTGTGTGTGTGTGTGTGTGTGTGTGTGTGTGTGTGTGTGTGAGACCCTGGGCCATAAAACCATAAGTTGCATGGGTATGTTTGAAATAGGTCAAAATTCTAGATTTTTCTTTTATGTCAAAAATCATTAGGATATTAAGTAAATATCTTGTTCCATGAAGATATTTTTTACATTTCTTCCTGTTTATATATGAAAACTTAATTTTGATATACATTTTGAAAACTATAAATGCGATTTTCTCAATATTTAAATTGTTTAAATATTACTTTTTTTTTCCAAATAGCTGTATCTCGTTCAAATTCGTTCTGATTTAAGCTTCCCCAAAATGAAAGGGCCCAAAATCCAATAATGGTTTAATCAACAGGTTTGAGTGTACTCCACATGTCTGATACTTTATGAAAACGCTCTGTAATCTAGGCTTACTTAAGATCACTTTAACAATCTTATTAGAGACAGGTCAGTTGGTCATACGCTCACTCATTCTTATATCCTGCTTATCCAGCTCAACTGTGTTTTAAAGAATCCCTCTGCACCATCAAATCCAATCCTTAAAGAAGTCTCTTATGTTCACCAAAGCCACATTTATTAGATCAAAAATACAATAAAAACAGCTGTATTGTGCAATATAGTACAATTTTAGATAACTGTTTTCTGTTTGAATATATTCTCAAATGTTATTCATTCCTGTGATGGCAAAGCTGAATTTTTCTTCAGTGTCACATAAGCACCAAATCAGGATGATCTCTGAAGGAACAAGAAACATTTCTTTTATTATTCATGTTTCAACATTTACATTTTTTTTAGGGCTTCTCTGATGATTTTGAAGTTCAAAAGAACATCATTTATTTGAAATATACCTTTATAGAACAATCTAAAATACTTGTGTTGCTTTTGATCAATTTATTGAATTCTTGCTAAATAAAAGTATGTATTTCTTTAAAGAAGTATCTTACTGAGACCATATGACAGTAGTGTACAGTTCAATTTGTGGCTTTGTGATTCTTTTTTTTAAATATACTGTCAAATCTGTCGTCCATAAAACTATTAATTATAATTTACAAAAAGCACCAACATTGCTTATTTAGCTGATTGATTAACTTAATTGAGAAACAATTAATGTTGTTACTGTTGTCCAACTTTAATATCTGAAAGGTATACATCAGTGTATGCAAGTGTTTCCAAGATTTTACAATATTTTGACCAGTGTCTGTCTGTTACCTATCATCTAGTAAATGAGATGACATCTTCATGCCACATAAGTTGAAGTCTTACATGTGAATAACTTAGCATATTAAAAAGCTTTTAAGAATTTGTACATGGTGTGCATGGTGGAAAGTTGATCTTAGTCAAATTGGCAAACAAATACAAATAAAAATAAAATCTTAAATGTCATAATGGCAGACAATCCATATGGATTGAGTAAAAAAAAAAAAACACACTTTTGGAGGAATTACATTATTATATTTTGGTTAGGATGCCCCAAAATGAGAATCTTGTCTTTAATCATTAATCACAAAAAGTTCATCTTTGGAACACAATTTAAGATATTTATGCAGTACGCAGGCTGATTACGCTCTTCAAATTAAAGCATAAATATACATAGAAAACGTATTCTTGTGGTGCTGCTGACAGATTCTCAGATTCTCCAAAATGGTGCTATGAAAGTGACATACAGCCAAGTATGGTGACCCATACTCAGAATTCATGCTCTGCATTTAATCCATACAAAGCACACACACACCATGAACACACACCCAGAGAAGTGGGCAGACATTTATGCTGCAGCGCCCGGGGAGCAGTTGGGGGTTCGGTGTCTTGCTCAAGGGCACCTCAGTCATGATATTGCCAGCCCAAGACTCAAACCCACAACCCTAGGGATTGGAGTCAAACTCTCTAAACACTAGGCCATGACTTCCCAATGCTGATGTGAAGTGACACAGAGGAGACAAATTGTTGAATAAAGTCATTAATTTTGTTTCATTTGTGTACAAAAAGTATTGTCGTCACTTCGTAACGTTACGGTTGAACCACTGATAGCAGACTGTTCTGACGGTGCTTTTCATACTTTTCTGGACCTTGAAAATGTAACTTACTTGTCAGTCTATAGGACAGTAAAAAGCCTCCTGGTTTTCATCCAAAATATCTTAAATTGTGTTTAGAAGATGAACAAAGCTTTTACAGGTTTGGAACGACATAGGGAAATTGAATAATGAGAAAATTTTCATTTTGGGGTGGAGTATCCCTTTCAATAATATATATAATTTTTTTTTGTACTGTTGGTGGCGCTAGAGGGTTCATAAGATATTCAGGGATATCCATCAAGTCTAATCTGTCTGCCAAAACATTTTCACAGCTGCCATGGACTCCATGCCAGAACACAAAGAAATCGAAAGAAAACCAACAGATAAATAGACTGGCCCCTAAAAATAACCTTATGTCTCAATATTTGGAAGCAAAACATGCTTGTTACAGCCCAGTCAAACTATTGGGAAGGAGATTTTATTACATAAGATGATTGCATTCCTTGAGGCAACGTTCAACCAGAAAATGGTGTAATAATCTTAGAGATTTATGTCATATTTATTTTGGCTCACCCTAATGGTTGAAAGTCTGAATGTACAGAGACATGTCACAGCAGCAGACACAAAAACTAGTGTTTAGACAGACAGTTTTCTCCATACATAACCCTGTGTTCACCTTGTTTTATTACCGGTAGGCCTAAATGTGCCTCTGTGATTTGGGAATAATCCTCTGCTCAACCTTTATGGCCAGTAACTCTGAATCTTTCATAAAGCCTGATCAAATATGAGTCACTAAACAGCTCAATGGAAAATCTGTGTAGGGTAGAGAGGACTAAATGGGTTGAAATGGAATCAGATTGTGCTGCGCTTGTACAGGTACCAGTAAGTGCCGCTAAGTAGCTCTTTCATCCAGCGAACAGTCCAAAAATTGGCCCCGGCTCCTGCAGGAATCGGCATTTCATCTGAGATATTCCATTAGGTTACATCTGATGGACCTCACTTAGACTGCACAGGAGCTCTAATGCTTTCATATTGAGAGCCTCTGATGCAAAGTAGTGATTCTAAGGTCATCATCAGTATTGAAATCATTATCTTCTGAAGCATAAGCACTGGAATAGTATCCAAATAGATATTGGGAAGTTTATAGTAAATGGGAATGTGGATTGGGATGAGAAAGAAAAGAATAACATTGTTTTTTATTTATTTTTTATTTATTTATTTGTGTGTGTGTGTGTGTGTGTGTGTGTGTGCGTGTGATAGCTGCTTTCTATACAGCAAAGTGTTTGGGGAACAGATGGGATTTATGGTTTAAAACTAGCAGAACATAAATAGCAGGAAGAAATCATGGAACAGACCAGAAGGTTGACTGATCGGTCAAGGTTATTTCCTCAGGGCTGGGAAACACATTACATAACTTGACATATAGGAACATGTTCATGCTCAGATTACAGTAATTGAAGGACAAGAAGACAGTTACTCATAGCGCATTCAAGTTTACATGAAAAATAAATAGGATATAAAAGCAAAAACTCGCTAACATTTCCCATAATACCACTACTCATTCTCACTCCCAAGACATCAAAAACATATATCTGTTTTTTACAAAAGTAGGAGCTCCATTGTTTGCACATATGTGAAGGGCATGGGAATTTTATCATGATGAATTTATATATTGGAGTATCATTTTGTCATTATGACTTATATGTTGGGGTAAGATTCCCAATTCAAACAGCCACAGTAATTTTATTTACATTAGATTATTTTTGAGTGCCTAACCTGACCTTTGCCCATAAAACTAAACATGTATCAATGTTAAACAAAGCAGATGCAACTACAGTCATGATTTATTCACAGATCACATCTATTCAGCTAAATTATTTCTTTGTGTGAGGAACAGAAACAAAATAGATCTCCATCTCCATCAAACATAATGCTCAAATCGCAAACACAAGTGGGCTCCTAAAGAAGCATTATGTCCGATTTGATTGTGGAAATAGCATTGGCTCTTGTGTGTCTGGTGACCGATTACATCATGCTGAGAGAGGAATTTATCTTTAGAATGTGATTCGACTGTGTTAATGGAGCAGGATCATTTACAGCTATTATTACTGTTAATATTTTATTATTATTTGTTTTTAATTTTACTACTTTTTTTTAAACATTCATAGAACATTCAGAATTTTATAACAATGGGAATGTTAGCAAGAAGTTCATAGAACATGTTTTTGTTATCAGGGACTGTATTTTGTCTGCTTGGTGCTCACAGATATTAATGAAAGTATAAATGGATTGATCTGATGCATAAGGCAAGCAGTTCCTAATTCCCCAATATAGAGACGTCTAGAGTCTTATAAGTGACACACACAGTTCTTTACCATTCGTTAGTTTTTGACGCCTTGGGAATGAGAATGAGTTTCTAACCATTGTGTTCCCATAAGCCCTTTAGTTAGCTCTATGGTGCATGTACCTATATATATGTTTGATAGCTTGATATGGATGGTTTTGTATTAATCTGTCACTTTAATATTTTAAAAGAGCATGAAAACAGTGAATCATGTTCTCTGAATAATACATGAAGCTGGTTTGTCCCCTTCAGCTAGGTGAGAATGAAGTTTTTCTTTTAGATACTTCAAAGGTGTTGCACAGTCTAATTCACATGAAATATTATCATGTGTCCTCCAAGAGTGAAGGGGATGCTGTTTCCTCTGCAAAAGCTCCTTACCTGTATTTTGATATTTTTATATCATGCTTTACCAATCTATCCACAATTTGGCTTTAAATCTATAGGCTTTAAAGTTGTATTTTGTCAGGCCACAAACTTTTTTGACATACACAAATAATGATAATAATTATTCTTATTACTTATAATAATAATACAAAAATAACAATGCTTGTATTTAAAATATTAAGGAATGAATAACAATACTTAAAACAAATAATTCAATGTGTATTTTTAAAAAAATACTATTTTATTAAAAATTGATTTGGAGATTTTAACTGCTTTTTGAAGATTGGGAAATTTTTTCATATAAATATTTTATTAAAATCCATATAGATTTATTTTTATTTACAGACAGTACTATGATAGTAGGTTACAATAAATAATAATAAAAACAACATTAGCAGCTTAATTAAGTAAATATTTCCCAGATCATACTGAAATCACTTAATTTGGGCTTACAATACAAAAAACAATATATATATATATATATATATATATATATATATATATATATATATATATATATATATATATATATATATATATATATATATATTTTTTTTTTTTACATATTGTCCTTTAAATTTCAAGTTTTTTTTTCTAACACTCTAAGAAAAGTAAAAATACCACCCCATGTACCAATGTTAATATGATGGAATTTTCTGTACTCATTTTTTCAAGGTGTTGAATCTGTATTTTGCATTACGCAATGCATTGTGTTTTTAATGATATGCCTGTAAACATGATGTAAAAGGTAATGGTAATTTCCCCCCAATTTCTTACAATGTATAAATTGGTCTTATAATATATAAAACCTTTATATTTTAGGACCAGAGGCCTCTTTGAAGGTCATTATATTCTGGGGTCTTTGGCATCGAATAGTCTGAAACCTCTTGTTCGAACTACCTGAAGTATAGACTTCTATTAAACCGAATCTACTTTCTGTTTTTCATTGGCCACTGAAGCTTGAATCCTTTGAAGAGTCTCTAACACTTAGGACTCTCATTCATATTCATTAGATTCTGCCGCTGAAGTGAATAATATCAGCATGATATGATTGAATGGCCATGTTTGGGCAGCCAAATGACTTATTAATGATGACCACACCACACAGCGGTTAGCTCAAGTGCAAGAATAAATGATAGACAGAACAAAAGGAGGGTGACTTATGAAGGAGGAAAGGAAATGGAGAGGATGGCATGAACAACAAAATGGCTCATTAACAAAATAAGGTGAATAAATGGTTCCAGGGTGTATGTGGACGAGAAAAAGGCTCATAGTTGGAAGAGAACAGGATCATGAGAGGATAGGATAGGATAAGAGAAGTTCCAATAAAGAGAAGGAGAAGAAGTGAAGAAAGGGAGATAAGTGGTATAAAGAAAGGAGAGAATCAGGAGATTCAGTTGCGAGGTGAATGCGAGGAGGAGAGTGATACTGGAAAGGCGAGTGGTAATTGACAGATCTAGAGGAAGTAATGGAATGAGTTTCAGAAAGGAACATGGTGGACAGATGTGAATGGAATCTAAATCTAAAAGAATGTGGTTGAAAGGAATTATAGAAATGTGGGTATATAAACTGTATTGAGGAGGAATGATTTTAGGGGTGAGCGATATGATCAAAATCTTAAATCATAATATAAGTAAATTTATTTAATGCTAACTATATATTACACAATATCGATTTTTTTTGTTTTGCTTTTAGCAAGGTATTTATGATATGTTTTTTTTATCCTACAGAAATGTTATAATTCTTGTCTCCAGTGTCAATATCTCAAAACTCAAGCTCACTGAAGACAAGTAAACTGTCACTAATTAAACATGGTTTTCTGTCTTTTGTTATTTGATTAACATGAATGACATACACTGCTGTCACTTTACGAGCTGCCCAATATACTGTAACACGTTTTCTTTGTTTGCTTTCACTTAAGACTTATTGTGTTTCTTAGAAAGCTTGCAAAGGCAGGCATTTTGACACATAAGAGCGTGTATTTAACCATTCAAGGCTTATAAAGTGGCAAAAATAGCTCCATTACATACAACTATGAGCAACTATGAGGATGTGTTCATGTGTCGCATGCCTCTCTGACAGCGCTTAGAAATGCAGACAGCGCCATGCACATATAGCTAATAATGCTTAATAATATGTGCAAGCAATACGTTTTTGTGACCACGTAGCATAGCAACATCACTTAAGCATGTAATAGATGTGATAGAGCATGGGATAGATAAGCATGTGATAGAGACGATAGTCGAAAATCTCTACCGATTGACAAATTTCTACTGGTTAATCGTGTTTACCGGTGTATCACCCATCCCAGTTGGAATATATATAATATTACCAATCATTTGTATTCATATTTGATGAAATCATAATTTATGCATGTTTTCACATAAGCTACGATGAGGCATGGTACACACCTGGATTTTCCTTCCATTTCATAAACATAATTCCTACATGTCAATGACACACACATGGCCGGCAGATGATAAGGGTTGGGGGAGGGGGATGCTGGGGAATCACTCTTTTCCAAGGTGCATCCCACGCTAATAGAACATTCTGTTAACTTAATGATGTTAATTAGCCTCGTCCTGATGTGCGATCCGCTTCTCTCTCAGTTCTATTAATAAACTTAATCATCAGTCTGAGACTACACACCTCTAGCTACACTGTTTTTTTTTTTTTTTTTAAACAAGAAGTGGAATATAGCACTACGAAATGTTATTTCCATGTCATCATATTAAATATTATCCCCTCTCTCACTTTTTCCTCATGTGTGTGCTCCAGGGTTTATTACGTTAATGCTTTTTTCTGACATCGGGAAACACCCGCTACTTTGAAGGCTTTTTTTTAATCATTTGGGAGGATGAGTGAGGTCGGAGATTTCCTAGCCTTAAAGGAACACTCGACTATTTTTAAAAATAGGCTAATTTTCCAATTCCCTTAGAGTTAAACATTTGAGTTTTACCCTTTTCGAATCCATTCTGCTGATCTCTGGGTCTGGCTGTAGCACTTTAGCAGTAGCTTAGCATAGTTAATTGAATCTGATTACACCTTAAGCATTCTGCTCAAATCTGCTTCAATATTTTTCCTATTTAAAACTTGACTCTTCTGTAGTTACACTGTGTACTAAGACCAACAGATAATGAAAGGTTGCGATTTTCTAAGCTGATATGGCTAGCCCATTCAGGCATAAAAATTATTGCGCCTGCTGCACCAATGGTACAGCAGCAAAGTTCCTTGATTATTATGCCTGGATGAGAGTATAGTTCTTAGTCATATCAGCCTAGAAAATCACAACTTTTCATTTTCCGTCGGTCTTAGTTCACAATGTAACTACAGAAGAGTCAAGTTTTAAATATGAAAAATATTGAAACTCTTTAGTCACTTTTGAGCGAGATGCTGATGGTCTAATCCGATCCAATGATATATGCTAAACTACAGCTAAAGAGTAATTTCGTTCATTTTAGCAAAATGTAATTGTGTTACTTCCCTAACCCTTCTACTACTTACGCAAACGTTGATCACACTACAAACAATACAAAACTATAATACTATATAAGAAACAGAAAAGATTAATTCATTATTTACCTGGGTCTTTAGCCTATGATTAGCTCATCTCACCTCTTATCTGACAAGACTTCGGGTTTGAGTCGTTCCTTCATAACGTGACAGCCTCATAAACTTAACCAATGCAGTCTGAGATGGAAAGGGAATTGATTAGTTCACATTTTGAGTCCTCGGTTTGAGTCGTTCGTGAGTCGTCACGTGACATCCCCATAATCTAAACCTATGCTGTCTGAACATCTTCTTCTTCTTGCATTATGGCAGATCACAGACTTATAAGTGCATTACCGCCACTTACATCAAGTGGACCATTGACATTGTAGATAGAGTGTCAATGTTCCATTTGAGAGATAGGTGGCGGTAATTCACTTATAAGTCTGCGTTCGGCCAAGAATTTGAAGAAGATGGCTTACACCCTGCTGCTGAGAACGCGTTCACCCAGGAGAGTTCTAACAGTCCGGACATTGCCTGAGTCAGAGGTAAAAAACAATATAAATACTGTTCAGATTGTTGCACAGACCAATCGTATTGTGTATCGTCATGAGCCACCGGATTTTTTTTTACATTTTTTTATGTTTTAGCCGTGATTCCCATCCACTTACATTATAAGACCAACAGACTACAACGGTTTGAGTTAAAAATCTTGGTTTGAGTGCTACTGAAGAAACAAAGTCACCTACATCTTGGATGCCCTGGGGTTAAATTTTTCATTTTGGGTGAACTATCCCTTTAAGGATTTGTTCATGTCCAATAAAGGTGATGTCTGTTTGAATGCCATTTGGTGGCATTGAAACCATTATACTTGAATTGTTTAATACTTTTTCATGGTTCTCTGGGATGTTTGAGGCATATTGAAACAGCTGTACCTAAATACTTTTCATGCTTTTATGTTGGTCTTATTTCAGTTACATTTACATTTTAGGCTACGTAGTTTACATTTTTATTTGTTTTTCATTTTTAGATTTTTTTGTATTAACAACTCAGCTGTATGTGGACAAAATGCATATTGTACTTTTTTGTTGCAAATATAATCCCATAGTCCATAACTACTGTGGTTTTAACTTATTTTAATATATAAATTCAGTTAAATCATCAAATATTTGTATGACTTGATAGTGACTTGCGTGACCCAAGCTACGACTTGACTTGAATTGCTTGACATAAAGCAGTGACTTTATTGGACTTGCTTGATTCTCACAAAAATTGACTTTGACATGCTTGAGACTTGAAGGTTTAGACTTGAGACTTGCTTGTGACTTACTCCCACCTCTGCTATTATGCCCTGTTTAGCAGCTCAAAATGAATGCTCCCTAGGCATTGCCTGGTACACATTTTTGAATATGTAAATGATCGTAGCACTAAACAGAGACCGATGCATGGTGATGTAAGAGTGATGAGTCATGCCTCAGGGTCGAGCGAACAGTTGTTGCAGTGATGGCCTCTGATTTGGGTGGGAGGCTGTACTGTAGCTGCTCACGCCTCTTCCATCAGATGAGTAACACCACCCCACTGGGTGAATAGTATACTGATGCTCAAGTATGGCTGCTTCAGCTGATGCCAGTAAGCTCTAGTGAAGTAAATCTACAGTCATCGACTCATCGTAATGCAGTCATCAGAGGTAAAATACAAAAATGGAGATTTTATGAAAAGACACTGAAGGTCACCTCCAAGCATTAGGCAAATGTGTATATACAGTATGTCATTTTTTGCTTACATTGTGGGGACCAAATTTCAACAGTCCCCACAAGGCAAATGACTGATATACAGTATTGTTCAAAATAATAGCAGTACAATGTAACTAACCAGAATAATCAAGGTTTTTAGTATATTTTTTATTGCTACGTGGCAAACAAGTTACCAGTAGGTTCAGTAGATTGTCAGAAAACAAACAAGACCCAGCATTCATGATATGCACGCTCTTAAGGCTGTGCAATTGGGCAATTAGTTGAAAGGGGTGTGTTCAAAAAAATAGCAGTGTCTACCTTTGACTGTACAAACTCAAAACTATTTTGTACAAACATTTTTTTTTTTCTGGGATTTAGCAATCCTGTGAATCACTAAACTAATATTTAGTTGTATGACCACAGTTTTTTAAAACTGCTTGACATCTGTGTGGCATGGAGTCAACCAACTTGTGGCACCTCTCAGCTGTTATTCCACTCCATGATTCTTTAACAACATTCCACAATTCATTCACATTTCTTGGTTTTGCTTCAGAAACAGCATTTTTGATATCACCCCACAAGTTCTCAATTGGATTAAGGTCTGGAGATTGGGCTGGCCACTCCATAACATTAATTTTGTTGGTTTGGAACCAAGACTTTGCCCGTTTACTAGTGTGTTTTGGGTCATTGTCTTGTTGAAACAACCATTTCAAGGGCATGTCCTCTTCAGCATAGGGCAACATGACCTCTTCAAGTATTTTAACATATGCAAACTGATCCATGATCCCTGGTATGCGATAAATAGGCCCATAGTAGGAGAAACATGCCCATATCATGATGCTTGCACCTCCATGCTTCACGGTCTTCACTGTGTACTGTGGCTTGAATTCAGAGTTTGGGGGTCGTCTCACAAACTGCCTGTGGCCCTTGGACCCAAAAAGAACAATTTTACTCTCATCAGTCCACAAAATGTTCCTCCATTTCTCTTTAGACCAGTTGATGTGTTCTTTGGCAAATTGTAACCTCTTCTGCACATGCCTTTTTTTTAACAGAGGGACTTTGCGGGGGATTCTTGAAAATAGATTAGCTTCACACAGACGTCTTCTAACTGTCACAGTACTTACAGGTAACTCCAGACTGTCTTTGATCATCCTGGAGGTGATCATTGGCTGAGCCTTTGCCATTCTGGTTATTCTTCTATCCATTTTGATGGTTGTCTTCCGTTTTCTTCCACGTCTCTCTGGTTTTGCTCTCCATTTTAAGGCATTGGAGATCATTTTAGCTGAACAGCCTATCATTTTTTGCACCTCTTTATAGGTTTTCCCTTCTCTAATCAACTTTTTAATCAAAGTACGCTGTTCTTCTGAACAATGTCTTGAACGACCCATTTTCCTCAGCTTTCAAATGCATGTTCAACAAGTGTTGGCTTCATCCTTAAATAGGGGCCACCTGATTCACACCTGTTTCTTCGCAAAATTGATGACCTCAGTGATTGAATGCCACACTGCTATTTTTTTGAACACACCCCTTTCAACTAATTCAACTAATTGCCCAATTGCACAGCCTTAAGAGCATGCATATCATGAATGCTGGGTCTCATTTGTTTTCTGAGAATCTACTGAACCTACTGGTAACTTGCTTGCCACGTAGCAATAAAAAAATATACGAAAAACCTTGATTATTCTGGTTAGTCACATTGTACTGCTATTATTTTGAACAATACTGTATTTCACCAAAAAGCAAAACTTTTCATAATTTACTCACTTAAATGTGGTTCATATCTGTTACTGTCTTCTGTGGGACACAAGAAAGGGTTTTTTGTGTTGTCTATACAATTAGGTCTAAAGTCAATGGGGTCCAAAACAACAGTGGCTGACTTTCTTTCAGGAAAAACATGCATGTATCTACATTTTTGTACCTAGGTACCTATGTAAATACCTAAAAACATTTTACCATACTTTTACCATTACCATAATGAATTTTGACATTTGCATTGCATAGTAAACTTTATGGCTTTTCTGATGTAGTAAACCTTCTTTTGAATGTGTCCTCATTTAAAATTATCTAACAATAAATAATTTTTTAGTTTTTATTATAAAAGTGTTGAAGGTTTTCTGTTTAGGTTTAGGGTTAGATTAGTGTATTTCTAACTAGATTTATAAAAACAATAGCTCTATATAATGCCCCATTTAACCAAGCATGAGTGTGTATTTCAGTAAAGTTTTCCTCACTTCAAGACAGAAATAATGTTTTCTGAAAAAAACTATTTTCCTTTAGTTTTCAGAAAGATTTAAGGAATGCATCGGTATTTTGCTATGACCTACAGTATGTTCTATTGCTATTACAGTGAACTTTGTAAACACATGTAAAAACAAATCTTGATTTCTAATCTAAACAAGGCCTCTGTGGGGGTGATTAATTGCTAGGCTAATTGCTGGTTGGTTACTAATGAGAAGACATTGCTGGTGTTACAGTGTGTGTAATTGTGCCCTCGGGGACCCTGATATCCTCCTGCTCAGTCTAGAGTTAATGTGATGTGTCTGAGAAATCCAATGCTGTCTTATTTGTCAAGCTCCATCTGTCTATAATGACAGTGTGCCACGGGGTGAGAAGATTTCTGAATAGATGTTCTTGTCCACAAGCATTTATAAGTGGACTTGAAGTTTAGATGGACAATACACAAACATATAATTTATTGTACATATAAAGCATTTACACATTGCCACTAAAATGTATGCTTTAGTAAAATGTGGGCCATAAATGTTTATGCATAAAAGCTTGACCATATTAAACATCTGTGCGCCATGAGAGAAAGAGAGTGTGCATGTGAAAAACCCTGTCATTCGGACACTGGATAGCAGATGGTCTTGTTTCTTAATCATGGTCATGGTGCTTAAGCTCTAAATCCTCACTGGAACAATGAAACCAGGCTTTAACTTTAGGCTTTGCCTGATCACCTCAAACACCGCCTATAGTTACTGACACATTCTTTGGCCTTGTCCCAATTCCCTGAGCGGTCGCCCCGACCTCATCTTCTTCTGCCGTTATTGGGGATTTTTTAACCATCAGTATCAATGCTTTATTGCTAAGTAGAGTGATCCCAAAGCCGATTATGGAAATGATCAGGGAAAAACATTCATAAAGGTTTAACTACCTTGCAATTACTGTGTGTTTTCAACATCTGGAAGATTCCTCAGTGTCTTGTCTGCCAAATCAAATGCTCATGATGAAATTTCTAATGTATGACCTTGCATAATTGAATAATGGGCTCATAATCACGTGGATCATTCAGAAGTTCATTCATTTTTTTCATCAGCACTGAAAACTGATTGTTTCATCTGTATTCATCTGTATATTTTAGATATGTAGACATTCAAATCCATCTTCACACCACTGTGTACTATTGATTTATTTTCTTTCTTTTTTAAATATCTTTTTTTTGTTTTGTTAGTTTTCTAGGTAACAATAAGTGAACACAATAACACACTGAAATATAGCCTGTTCAGGTAAAGTCAATCGTATTCTACCCAAAAGTCTGAACCGTCTTCAAGACAAATATTTCAACGATGGGGAGTTGTCACATAATATAATATAATATAATATAATATAATATAATATAATATAATATAATATAATTTTTGGTTTTATACCTTTTGTGTCTTATAATTGTTATATCAAATGTGTGTTGAATGAACTGTATCTCTTTTCCTGAGCAATAATGGTGGAAATATTCAAGAAACAGCCAATGCTTAAATACATCCACCTGTAATATAACTGACTTTCAGAAACCATCCACCCTAAAAAAACAAAAGTGACAACTTGCCCCAATTTCCAGGCTATATGATTCATGCAGGAATCGACAAATATTCTGTTTGAACCAATGCCTGGAGACGAACATAAAATAAATGCAGTAAATTGAGCATTCATCCTCCCATCCAGTGACTTACTCACACGCATCCCACGTCTCAGTGTTTATAAGCGCTCTTGTATCGGAGATCCTCCTCTGCTTTGACAGTCACAGTGAACGCTCAGCATTAGAAACGAAAGCGCGAGTCTGCTGCGCGTGAGAACCGCCTGCATCTTGCCAAAGCGCCGTCGAAACCGAATCCCAGCATCTTTTTTAATGTAGTTGGAGAGCTCGTTTCTGCACGGACTCCGTGTACCAGTTCAGACTGACTGAGAGCTGCGGTGTTGAAGGACAGAAGCGGGTCCTATAGCGGGACAGAAGATGCTGCTGCTGCTGCTGCTTCAATGACGGCTCTGGACCACCTCATGGTTTATACACCAAAAAACACAACGGCACAACACTCGTGTTCTAGATCACGAGTTTAAAACGGGATCCTTTTGTGGCTCTTTGGTCTCCCACGTGCAAGAAAGTGGATCCGTATTTGAGGTGAGAATTCTCAGATGCTTGTTCCTGCTTTTGTTCTAACACGATTGCCTTTATTTTTGATAATAGAGTGTTCTGTTTTGATACGAGAGTGTGTGTTTGCATCTCCGGATTCTCAGTTGGGATGCTGAGGGGCTCCTAATCAGGATTGTCTGATTAAGTTGCTTTAGATCTGACACTAACGCGCGCATAATAGCGGGTTTTATTTACAACAAACACCGTATATTAAGAAAAAGTACCAGGAACGAGATTTGAGTTCTGTTTTTTTACAATTCTGTCTCCGTTTACAGAAGCGTTGGTCTTTGTAAGCGAGTGTTCGTTTGGAATCAAAAGAGTTAATTCAGAATGGAAAAGCAGGGATGACACGGGGATTTCATGTAGCCTAAAGAATACCAGTTGACAGCCGTTGTAAATGGAACAATTTTAAATCAATTTATATGTAAAATCTGTGTTTTTTTTTTGTTTTGTTTTTTTTGCCAGCCGCCAGTAGGCTAATGTGTTTTTCGAAAGTCGGGCTTCGGTGTTTTGTCTTTTAACGATCACTCGGAGCGGGTTTCCTTCGCGGGACATGGAAAACCCGGGGTGGAGCTGGAACCGGATGGTTACAGAGAAGGGAGGGAAAATCTCTGTAGACTGAAATAGAGACTGGCTTTAAATTTTTTTTGGTGGTTTGTTGATATAAAAGGGCCAAATTCTTAATTGTGCATTCTTATGCAATCTTGTGTTTTCATACTAGGCTACACCATCGAAGTTCAATTACAATATTCAAAAACACAAGTTCAAGTTTAGAGGATGCGTGAACGTAAACTACCCTAATGTGTTCTTGATTTTAAGGATGCAATGAATGCAGACTTGAGAGAATCAAACCATTAGAAATACCAGAACTCAGTGCGGGCAGATGACACAGAAGCCTGTAAACTTTAAACTTCTAGCTTTAAACTTCTCAATCCATGTTCATAAATATGTGGTGGGTTGTAAAAGTAAACATTTGTCAATTTGTTTTGTCGGCCTAATTTTAATAAAGTGATAAAGATTTTGAGAAATGCAGTTTTTAGTTCACATGGTCAGTCTGACAAAAATGTGTTCTGTGTCCTTGTGTTCGTCTGAATTCTTTCAAGGTAGCCTTCCAAGACCGATCTCCAGAAGAATGCAAGTTTGCTTTATTCAGATATGCATATTGCCTAGATGCACACCAAATAACTGACCAATTTTTGTCTGAAATGTATGTTAATCAATATAGATATATATTATTATTCACCAGTTAATTAATATACTTTTAAATTATTGAACTGTTGCATAAAAACAATTTCAAACATTTCAACACCTTCGGTGTAATTATACTTTATTATGATGAAATTATTACCAAGTAAAGTGAAAGGACACACTGTAGCTGAATGGACATTTGCTTTAGTAAATGGATTTGAATTGAAAACAACCATTAAAACATTATATGGTTGAACAGGTAAATGACTGTTATGGGAGAATCAATTTTTTCATACAAATTGCTCTAATTGTAGTGTATTGCCTTAGGAATCTTTCTGATACATCAGAAATATTTATCTGTCAAATGTAGCTTTAAATCTGTTCCGTGCACTCAATATTCAGTTGTTTGTTTTTCAGTTTGACTTAATGATCCAAGCAAAATGCTTGTTTAAAGTGCAATTATCCTTGCAAGGAAATGACGATGATGATAGTAGAAAGAAGTAAGCATTTGTTAAAGCCTGTTTTGCTTGCTTTAAGTCTTCATTGCTCGGCCAACAACAGCAGACTGAAGTGCTGTTAGCTGGCAAGGCAGTGAGCCCTGGGAAATACTACCATCCATATCCACATAACAACATTATATTTCCATCTTTGTTTTCTCTGTAGTAAATTGGTGTGTGTGTGTGTGTTTTAATATGACCACATTAGACTGTTTGTGTCTTGAATAATTTTAGCTTCCCCCTTCTGTCCTGTCACATTTATTTCACACATTATCTGCACTATGTATTGTTTTCAATATACTGTATATCACTTTCCGACACAACTAATAAGAAAATCTGTTTTGCTGACCTATAAAATATTTACATATCTTCTGCCTAAACATTATTAAAAAAAGCCATTCGGTTCAGCAGTATTAAGATAATTTCTCAAATAGAATTGTAGAAATGGCAAACACATTTGATACATTCTTATCATGGCATCTCTATGGTGTTCCACAAGGAGTTGTTATGGGTTCAATTTTGTTCTCATTGTAGTTTTTTAACCAGCTAATTTATAAAATTTAAGTTCCTTCAGTAGTTATTCTAGATGAAATAATTCCAATTTCCTTGTAATTATTATCACTCTTCACATAAGAGCCCAGATACTCCTTAATAATATTACACATATAATTTCTAGGCCCTAATCATCGCAATCTTAGTAAATTACATTTTGAACATATTCAATATATATATATATATATATATATATATATATATATATATATATATATATATATATATATATTTAATGTCTCTTAATATGCACATGGCTCTAAAGATTTTGAAAAGGTTACTACTACGTTATATTATGATGGAATAGACCACTGATGCAAAAATTAAAGAGCTTACAAAGGTCCTAAAGAATGAGTGTATATGAGAGAGATTATATGTGATTTAGTTTGCCCTCATAATGCCACTTGGCTTTTCTCCTATATTCTGAGGCTTTCCTCATCATTCCTTGCCCTGTTGAGACAATCATGTTTGCTTCCATCATCTCATGGACAATCAATCAGACCTTACTTGAACAGATGGACCCTCAGTGACACAGGATAAAGGGTTTGCCTGATGAATTTCATACCCGAATAACACATTCACTGCTTGGCTTGCAGGAATGTGTGTGTTTTTATGTGTGAGTGTGGGGGGTTGCCATCCTACTCAACTGAATGTGTGTTGTGAACATGTGTGATCTATCTATGTTATGAGGTCTGTGTATTTGTAACAGGCTTGGTGAATTTGAACGTGTTGCTTTCCTAAGCAGATACAAAAGGGCTTTTCTTGTAGTTTGTACTGTGTGCAAGGATTTCTCATGTATAATTGTTGGTACAGAACCTTCACCGTACCTCATCTTTTAGACCTCAGCACATGGCAGTTGTCATCAATCTCCCTGATTGTTTGTTTACTTTGACTAATGAAAACCATAAATTTCATTACTTTGGTCCATTGTTGGAAAAATTATCTAGAATACTGAATAAACCTCCATATTCTTGAATATGAACATGAATTCATTTCTTTTTTTTTCTTTCCTTGGCAGGGAATGAAGAAGGACACAAACAATTTGACAGTTTAATGCCTCAGAGTCTTTATTTGTAAAAAAATAAATAAAACACAAATATAAAGGCAGAAAGTCTCTTGAGAGTGGCTGTAAAGGCTCACACAGAATGACCACAGTTTGCATGACAGAATGGTTGTGCTTTAGGTCCAGAGGAGCAGGGCCAGGTGGCTGTTGGTTAAGTGGATTCCCAGTTATGTTGTGCTGTTTTGGACCTCAAGGACAAGCTCTTCCTGCACTGAATTGACATGATATCCACATGATATACACCAACAGGCTGATCAGCCATATAGGCTCAATATGATTATTTATGTGTAGGTTCAGGGTCTTGTCAAGTCAGGACACCTTCTGCCACTGGGCCAGAACTGCTGCAGAGATTGAGATGGAGGGGTTTTGGCAGTAGTGACAAGGTGCAATAAGCAGCAGGTGCGTCTCATTACTCTCTGCCAGCAGCACTCACGCACCTCCTCATTGCCACCGACTCCTATTGTGAGCTTGGCCATGGGCTGATGAGAGGAGGGTCAGGATGACATTAATTATTGGGTTCGGTTCTCTGTCTGTTTGCATATGTATGAAGATGGAGATAAAGGGCGTCCTCAAATTTCCCAGAGACGAAACTTGGAATCACCAGCTTTTTCCTAGCTTTGTATTCATGCTTAAAATGGGAAAGTGATATTAGTGATGCATCTAATATAAATTGCTGTAACCTCTGGCAGTTTAAAATATTGAAAGTATGATTAAATTTAATTATGCAATTTAATTTAATTTATTAGTCTCCTTCCACTTATAGCATATCTAGTGTAGGTTTTTTTTTTTTTTTTTTTTTTTTTTTGTGTGAAATAAATTAATTACATTTAGGGGACCTGTAAAATGAATGGTTTGTGATTTTAGGAACCTAAAAGGCCATATGAATTAATTAATTAATCACTTGTATTTGCAAGATTTGATGAATTGTAAAAAAGCTAATTGTTAGTCTCATCTTGAAGATATGCAGATATTTTTTATATTAAAAATCAAAATCAAACAGAACCCATAATAATTACTTACTGTCTACATTCATTTTCTGATATAGTCCACACTTGAGCCACTTCTGACAACAGAAGAAATGTAAGGGTAAGGAACATTTGCTTTGACACGTCTGGTTTAAACGGCATAATTAATATGCCCCATGAACAAATAATTTCATAAAATTCAAAGTCATATCAGAGGATTATATGTTTAGATCTGGCAGCAGTTACATCGCTTGCAAATCATAAGTAAAGGATTTCATAGAGTTTTTATGTCAGTGACAGTTTTGAAATAGCATTCCTATGCATTTATGTTAACCATTCAAAACAGTGGCTGTTTACTGACAGGTCTTAAAATTGATATTTTCAGACTTTGTGAATATATTCCTATATAAACTTCATTATCATTTAAAGCGAACCTCAAGGGACATATTAAAGTAATAAAAGAAATCTATAAAACCCTTTTAATGAGGCAATTATGCTCTGCTGTTTCTGAAAACACTCACAGATGAGGCCTCAATATCACCATAGGCTTATCAGATATGCAATTTTTTTTGTTTTCATGTTCTTAATAGTCTTCTTTTTCTTTTCTTTTTTTCCTTGACCATGAGGTCAAAAGTTATGAAACGTTCTGTTATTGCTGCAGTACAGGTTTTACATTTGACCCCAACTGTACTGAATATAAAATGTATTTGTTCTATTGAAGATTTTCAGAATATATCCATGTTCATCGTCTTGATCTGCTAAACTGATCCATAGAAGAAATTGAAAGGATAAACAATGATAAACATATTACAAAATTAATGTTTCTATCAAAGATTTCTCATTCAGACATATTTAGATTGCAAATGAAATCAAGTAAAACAGCCTGGGAGGAAAAGCACATGAACTGCTGATGTTGTGCAAAGTTGCATGGTTGTTGCTTTTAGAGCAAGTGTTGTGTCTTTTGCACAAAACCTTGGGAACACAGCGCGTATTAGCCAGGAGAGGTTTGTCAGCACTGGCCCTGGTCCACACTGTCTGTGGTTTTATGAAACACAGTTCAATAAATCTATAATAGTAACAAAGGCTGAGTTTTATTCACTTTGATGAGATAAGTAGATGCATTTTGTCAACTGCGAATTTGCCTATGTTTGAGTGGCATTTTCATTTGTCTACTCTAGACAGAATGATTGGATCATTCTTCACGTCAAGATTAATCTATTTTATTTGCCTACTGGAGGTCTTATGCAATCCTATCTTTTGGGCAATATGCAGCTCATTTAATATTTAGTTTTGGCAGGTAATGTTATAAATGCAGAAATTTATAGCTCAGTAGTGATTGGAGATGATTGCAAATGGAATTGTAGGATCTAGTGTATTTTTTTATGGTCAATGTGAATGTGTTTAGTGTGTTTGCATGTACTAGCAAGTTAGTCAGGGTGGTTGGCTTTCAAATAGAGATAACCCAGATAGAGAATAAACGCATGATGCCTCTGGCTGTCACCATTCACATGATTTTAATATTTTGTTTCATGTTAATTAACCATCATAAATCACCCAAAGGCCCAAAAATTAAGGGCTAACTCAATAAAAACAATGTACTTCAATGTTAATGATTAAAGTGGCTTTTAATTGAGAGCCACTGAGCACAGTGTTTGTGTTGAATTAACATGACAGTGTATCCGATCAATTGACAGGTTTCTTTTGTAGCAGTGCAGTGCTGGCTTGACCTGATTCACCATGGCATTAACAGTGACAGTGATTTGAAAAGCTGCTGTTGAGATGATTTGTCATGATCTCAGCTTCAGACGCATGGCTGAAGTCAGATTATCCCTTTAGATTTTAATCCATGGAAGTGTTTTAACCAACGAAAAATCTGAATTTTACTGTGGTTTGGTAGCCTCTGAATTAGGACACCCATTATGCAGATTAACAATTCAAATAAATCCTAGGTTCACAGTTAGGCTTAAATCATCTTTGTTAGAAAACGCAGGAGACGCAGAGACTGGATGTGCAGAATTAAGATAAAGCTTAAGAAAATCGAATCCGTGGCCCTGAGAATATTATGAAATCAAAAAGACCAAGGTGGATGTAAAAAAACGTAAAAAATTAACCATCAAATGGCAGATTGGATTCTAAAAGGCTAACGCGCATTGGATGTCTGTAGTTAAATCAATGATGTCTTTAGGAAACTGCATGATGTAAATAGTAAACAATGTATTCCATTAAAGCTTCAGACCCTGCATGAGGACAATTAACTGAATCCAAAATCCATCCACTTAGCTTTTTAATCATAGAGAAAATGGAGGAAGGGCACATAATGTGGTGTGTAGAGGTTGTGTCATGTTTTACTCTGTGGTGAGTTATAGGCTTGTGTGTGTGTGTGTGTGTGTGTATGTGGAAACAGAGGAAACCTGTTTTTTCCACAGGGTGTCTGGAAGGAGCTAATACATCATGATGAGACTGGCCAAGCTGCTCCGTTTGATGCCAGCATGTGTGGCCTTTGTGAATTTGTCTGGTTTCATCTCTGCTATTATAACCTTTAATAGATTATTGAATAAGAAAATTGCCCTTAGATGGTTTATTGGGGAATTGTGATTATTATGGGAAACTGTGTACATATGTTATAAAAGTACCATTTCTCTCATTAGTACATAGGCTGTGGATGTCCAACAGTAGAAGTGGTAGTACAGAAAACTGTATACTAAATGAATATGTTAAAAGAAACAAACACGAACACCCTACCATTCAAATGCTTAATGGTGATAAGTCTGTTATGCACACCAAGGCTGTAGTTTTTAGATAAAATATAGTATATATTACTGTTTCATTATATTATTCTATTTTTACAATTAAAAATAAGTTGATACATTTATATCAATGGTTAAGCATGTTACAAGTAATCAAATTATTTTTCTGATGAATAGAAAGTCCAAAACAACATTATAAATGTCCTGTCATATTTGATAAATTTCATGCACCCTTGGTGAATAAAAGTACGGTAAAAAATATTACTGACCCCAAGGCTTTATCTAAAATTAGTAAAAAATAGATACATATGTGTGTATATATACAGTATATGTGTGTGTGTGTGTGTGTGTGCGTGAATATATATATATTGTATGTGACCCTGGACCACAAATCCAGTCTCAGGTCGCTGGGGTATATTTTAAGCAATAACCAAAAAAAAAAAAAAAAAAAACATTGTATGGATGAAAATTATCGATTTTTCTTTTATGCCAAAATCATTCGAATATTTAGTAAAGATCATGTTCCATTAATATATTTTGTACATTTCCTACCGTAAATATATCAAAATGTAATTTTTGTTTAGTAATATGCATAGTATAAAATGTGGCAACTATGCAGAACAACATAACCACAAACTAAATACTGTATTTAAAGCCATCCACTGAAAATTTGTAGGAAACACAGTTAGGGGCTTTGTGACTCTATTCCTTTGTGACAGCACATTTGATCTGAACGCTTGCAGAACAAGGATTTGTTACACAGACTTTCTGATTTATGAATGCACACAGTGCTGTTGGCTGTTGTGTTTTTTCCATTTCATTTAAATTTTCTAGTTGGAGTGTTTGAATGTGTGTCTGAACCGAAAGCATATGTTCCTGTGAGAGTCTGCCCAAAATCTAGCCAATGCAGGTTCTGCTGGGACAGATGTTGAATGCTCCTCTGCCAGCAATTTCACTATATCACAATGTCAAGAGCCAAGAGCTTGGCATGCTGTTCCCGGGTGTACCTAGTGTGTCATTCTGAGGTGTCTATGGAAATCGAGCCTTAGTTGTGATGAATATTTAATGTTGTTGTCAGGCAGTGGCTTTGGGTTTTCATATAGTGGTGTGGATGTTTTTTTTGTTTTTGTTTTTGGATAGAGAGACAGATCAAGAATAGGGGATCTCTTACATATTGTGTAAAATCTAGATATTTCAATCTATAATAATATAATATAATATAATATAAATTTGACATCAGTTTAATACTTGTACATAACATTTCAGCTTTATAATAGAAAAGTTAAACTTTAGTTTTATAATCATATGGTTGAAGTCAGCTTTTTCAAACAAATTTTTTTTGCAAAAAATAATTGGCAGACCCCTTGCAGTACTGTTGCAGACCCCCTGTTGAAGACGCCTGATATGATGGAACAAGAATTTCTGAGTGTTGTATTAAATTTGTTTGTTTTCATACAGTCAGATATGCCAACTTGCAGCATCTGGTGTTCACCAGTACATGAGATGAAACGTCAGTAAGTTTAATAGAAAACAGGATTAGAAAAGCACATGTGATGAAAGGGACAGAAATACTTGGAAAGATTTGAAAGAGTAGGTAGGAGGCAGTAAAATGCATGGATGGCAGACAATTCCACTTGGGAGGATTTTCAGAAAACACCTTGTAATTAGTTGCAAAGTGCAGTTTCGAAGCACCTCGTCCTTTTCCCAGTCACCGGTGACTTCAAATTGGTGGAGCAGCTGGCTCAAAGGTAATGATCTCAGAATATTTGTTGTGGAACAAGCGCTGCTCCAGGGACCTTCTGTTTGCTGTGTCTCTGCTTTTATGTTTCTCCATACACTTTCTGAGCAAATAACGAGAGAAGGTGACGGATGGAAAAGTAGAGTGGGAGGATAAGAGCGGGAAATTGGGCTGGAAACAATGGAAGCAAGTGGGAGAGATTGCATGAAATGGCCGGACAAAAAGAAAACCGCATGTGTTTTTCACAGAAATGTAAGAAGACGGTGTTATGACGGAAGTTGGGAGAGAATGAAAAAGAGAATGAAATCGCTGCCAGAAAGGTTTCCACGGTGGCGTTGAGACCCCAGAAATGGTCTCCTCTGGGATATTGTCTGGCTATTTTCTTTCCATTACACACAGTAGCAGCAGAATACCTGTCAGTGGTCTCTAACTACATTCTGTCTTCTTTTTTGTGCCATCTATGGTACATTTAGGGCTGGTCAAGATATTCACTCTAGCAATATGTATGTATGTATATATATATATATATATATATATATATATATATATATATATATATATATATATATATATATATATATATATATATATATATATATATATATATATATATATATATAGTACAGACCAAAAGTTTGGACACACCTTCTCATTCAAAGAGTTTTCTTTATTTTCACTATGAAAATTGTAGATTCACACTGAAGGCATCAAAACTATGAGTTAACACATGTGGAATTATATATGGAATTATATACATAACAAAAAAGTGTGAAACAGCTGAAAATATGTCATATTCTACAAAACAATGTCATAAAACTCTTTGAATGAGAAGGTGTGTCCAAACTTTTGGTCTGTACTGTGTATATATATAATTTGTGTTGATTTATTGCTGCTGACAAGCTAAATTTCGTGGACATTATTCTTTTCGCTAACTGACAGCAGACCACAGATAGCGTCAATAGAGCCTGACTTTTGTTTAACGCTGTATCTTCCTTTAAGATATTTTTTTTTGCCTAAATTGGAATATGTTTTCATTGTATTTATTTCAGTGTAAATCTGAGAGAAGCCATTCTGTCACACCATATGCTCATAATGATGTTGATTAAAAAAATCTGGACATTTAAATAACCGTGCCCTGTCAACCACCCACAAACACATGCCCACACGAACATGCACATAAATATATGCACACACACAGAAAAGTATTTATAATACATGTTTTTTTTAAAATATGTAATCTTACAAAGCCGACACATTGGGACACTGTACAAATTGGGAATAAAAACAGAAAGCAATGATGTGGAAGTTTCAAATTTCAATATTTTATTCAGAATACAACATAGATGACAAATCAAATTTTTAAGCTGAGAAAATGTATAATTTTAAGGGAAAAATAAGTTGATTTTAAATTTCATGGCATCAACACAGCCATATTTATCACTGTGTGCAATCAGAGTGTCATCTCCCATTCCCTTTAAGAGCGAGATGTGCTCACGCCATGGCGGATCGCTATTTACATGGCGGAATTTGTTGGCGGAAAAGCTGAACGCTTCTCAAGCGAAGAACCGATCTGCTCGTACAAGCAGATCATCTACAGGACAAGCAGGAATCCACCAAAGCTCTGTGCAATGATTCCTTATATGTACATTTAACTTTTCCGGCCTCTTATTGCTACCTGTCCCAACTTTTTTGGAATGTGTAGCTCTCATGAAATCCAAAATGAGCCAATATTTGGCATGACATTTCAAAATGTCTCACTTGCATCAATTGATATGTTATCTATATTCTATTGTGAATAAAATAGAAGTTTGAGATTTGTAAATTATTCCATTCCTTTTTTACTCAGAGTTTGTACAGTGTCCCAGCTTTTTTGGAATCGGGTTTGTAGTTGTGGATGAGGTGGTGCTGGTCTTTTTGGAATGAGTTTATGACAGCAGCCATAATTCTTCTATTCAGCTTGGCAGCGTAGTTCCATCTCAACTCGTGAAAGCTGACTAAAGCTTTGTCCTTCAGCCTTCCCTTCAGCTGCGTCCGCTGTACATTTAAATGAAAATGCAACTATAGAATGGAAGCAAGATATAGAGAAGGCAAACTCTTTAAATAGATCCTTTTTTTAAGGAACACTTGTATTGCCAAGTTAACATTTTTAGCTAAATTGACTAAAACAAACATACCTCACAACACAATGAACTTGATGACTTAAAGACTATTGTAATGATAACTCAGGCTATATATTTTTCTTTCTTTTTTAAAAATGTTTTTCAGGCAGCAAGTATTTTCTAGTGTTCGGAATGTTATGAGCAATTTTTGCACAATTATTTTTCAATGTTCGTTTGACCTTTCATCTGCCTCAGCTAATATATGCACAAATAGCTTCTAATGACAGATGTAGTACGCAGAGAAACTATGATTCAGAAATGCAATTAAATACAGCCCTAAAGGCATTGCATGCATGACTAGATGTCAATAAACAAGTTGGTGTCATTTTGGGGCAGGGGCTACATCAGCTTTGCACGTACTGTAAGTTTAGCCTCTGGATGTTTAATTTGAGAGTGATCTGGTATAGATATAGATTAATGCCTGGTTTTTAAGTAAGAAATCTGAACTTCAGATTTTTGGCACTTTTCAGTGGGAGGCATATTCATGTTTAAATGTGACCCTGGACCACAAAACTAGTCTTAGGTTGCTGGGGTATGTTTTTAGCAATAGCCAAAAAAACATTGTATAGGTCAAAATTATAGAATTATAGATTCAAAACTAATTATGATATAAAGTAAAGTTCATGTTCCATGAAGATATTTTGTAAATTTCCTACCTTAAATATATCAAAACTTATTTTTTGATTAGTAATCTGCATTGCTAAGTATTCATTTGGACAACTTCAAAGAAGTATATCGTCTGATCCTAATAAACCATGCACGAATGGAAAGATTATTTATTCAGCTTTCATGTGATGTCTAAATCACAATCACGATTAACACTTAAAACTGGTTTTGTGGTCCAGGCTCACAAATATATTTAACAGTGCATGCTAATTTCTTCATCATTAACCCTCGGAGACCAAGTTGTGTAGTGAATAAATATTATTTTTAAATAAATAATTTAATATAAAGAAATAAAAACAGCTCACACACATTAAATGTATCACATCAACACTTTTGGGAGGATTATATTTACGATTTCTATTGCCCACACAATGTGGTCACTGCCAAGTGATGGTCAATGGCAGTGGTCACTGTTATGAATCAAATTTATGTTTAAAAATATATGTGTTTGAGTTTTATTTGATTGAAATGCATATTGAAACTAAATAAAATTATTAATTTAGAGACTAAAGACTATACAGAGACGGTGCTCTGGAAAGGCTCTTTATAAAGGTCATAACAACTGCCACTCTAAATATGTTTTTTAGGTTTTATACCATAGGTCAGTGAAGTGTGGAAATGTCCAAAGATCAGGAAACCCTAGAGAGTGTCGGAGGCTCGGTGTGAGTTGAACTCACTGAACTTTCGGCATTTTAGCTCACTGAGAGGACCATTAGAAAGGTCAAAACATCTGCTGTGGGCCTTTGTCTAAACATGCATTTTAAGTGTACTTTACAGTGGGGTCAGGAATATTTCAATGTTATAAACATATACAAATTTAAGCCTCTTAGCTTGCTAGGAAATACTTTTAAGAATAAGAAAGCAATTGTACTTGCATATTTTAGAAAAAATATCAACACAGATTTAAGATTTAAGAATTCAATGTATTTACTCCTCAATTATAACATTTTGGTCTCTAAGGGTTAAATGTCATAAAAGATGTGTGATTGTGCTTACGATTTGCTCACAATGTCTGCCTGTGCCTCACTCGGATATAACTAGATGTTTAGATGAAAATTGAACTCATTCAGTCATCACTTCTGCTAAACTGTTTCTGGATGGCTTTTCATGTCAGTGTTTGCGGTCTAAAACTGACTAGACATTTGAATGGTCTTTAAGGTGCATCGCAGAACCTGACCTGATTCATGTTTGACTGCATTCAACAGAACATGTTGCATTCGTGCTTGAATAATTTATGCTATCAACAGTTGAATGCTGTAAGTTGAATAGACTGAAAAGAAGCACATTCACAGTGTTTTCCTTTTCAGTATTCATTATGAATGCCATGCTTCACAGCTTCCAATTAATAGATACACATGGCAAGTCTTTCGTCATTTTAAAGCAAAAAAAATTAAATAAAAAAGAGTAAAGCAGACACACAAATACAGGAACAGTAAAGTCAGATTTGTGCATAAAACTACAAGATTTCTTAGAAAAAGAATAATAATATAACTTGTTTTTATTTTTTCTCATATCACCTACAATACACAGTTAGAGGCTCAGTTCTGTTGACCCTCCTTCTTGTGCAGGGTTACAGTGAAACAAATAAGTAAAGTGTCAAATATTCAGCCCTTCAACGATATTTAATGTTTAATAATAATGTTATGTTAATAATGTAATAATGTATAATGTAATATTAATATTTAATGTCTTCTCTATTATGAGCCACAAATTGGAGGTTAGTATGTAGAATAATAACAAAGAGGTGAGTAACTGCCTAGCTAACCTGCATACTCAGTGTAGTCTGAGTATGGAGAAAAGGCAGCTGAACAGAATTTTTTTTTTTTTGGGTAATAGAATGAGGGAATTTGGTTAAGGAAGTAAGTATATAACATTAACAAGTCACCGTATGGTATATCAGATCTCAAAAGGAAATAACTAACTGTGCCTTTAAATACTCACATATAATACTACCAAAATATCATGATCCTAACCTTTATCTCCATTCCAAAATCTCCCCTGGCCAGACAGTGATTCATCTTTTCTGAATCGCCTTGAGGTCAAAGACTGCAGTGTACACTATTTCTTAGTTTTTTTTTTGCTATAAATAGGCCTCATAAACACTAATTATTTTTTGCTGGAGAAATCATAAAATTTCAATAGGAATTTTCACATTAGTGAATTTTGCATGAGGACAGAAGCTATTTAAATGTGTTCAGAAATTTGGTCAGACGGATTTGCTGTGTTGACCAACAGAAAGCAGCTTGGTGTGAAAGTGACTTCTTGAGCAGTATATATATTATACTGCACTGTTGACAATATATATTGGGCATTTTTGTCTCCTAAATTTTCTGAAAATGTGACCAAACACATACATTCATTCAAACTCACAGTTTGCTTTATATTCCAAAAACATTTTGTTTAAATAGAAATACATTTTGTATAAATTAGTGATATTAATGAATAATTTTCTGAATTTTTAAAGGGATAGTTCACCCAAAAATTCTGTCATTAATCTCAGGGCATTCCAAACCTGTAAGACCTTTGTTCACCTTCGGAACACAAATTAAGACATTTTAAATGAAATCCGAGAGCTTTCTGACCCTCCATAAAAAGCTATAGAACTACCTCATTCAAGGCCAACAAAGGTAGTAAGGACATCCTTAAACCGTCCATGTGACATCAGTTGTTCAACTGTAATGTTATGAAGCTATGAGAATACTTTTTGTGCACAAAGGAATCACAAATTATGACTTTATTCAACAACAAAGTATTGTGATACCCTTTTGAATGCACATCAAAAACTGGCATGAGAAGAATTGTTGAATAAAGTTGCTTTTTTTTAGTTTTCTTTGCTCACAAAAAGTATTATCATAGCTTCGTAACATTACCGTTGATCCACAGATGTGACATGGACTACTTTAATGATGTCCTTGTCCTTGTCTTGACCTTGAATGCTGTAGTTCTGTTGCTGTTTATGGAGGGTCAGAAAGCTCCCGGATTTCATCAAAAATATCTTAATTTGTTTTTTAAAAAGATGAACGAAGGTATTACAGGTTTAGAACGACATGAGGGTGAGTAATTAATGCCAGAATTTACATTTTTCTGTCAACTATTTCTTTAATTTAAATTTTTTCTTTTACATTTTGAAGTGTATTAAAACCCCAAATTATGTTGGGTTACAATATACAGTAATACTTTTGATTACTTATGCATTATTATGTCTTAATTAATGTATTTCAAAGATATAAGATTTACTTAAATACAGCATTCTGTATTTTGCTTGCAAAAAATGTAATAAAAAGCTTTTGGGCTCCAAATGGTATAGTTTTTGGCATTTGTTAGAGCCAAACAATATCAGGGTTACCAGCCAAAACTGTGGGGAAAAAGCTCAGAATAAATAGTCCTTTAACAAAAAAATAGTTTTGATTAGCAAGACAGCATGTCTAACTAATCAAAAATTACATTGCCTGAAGTGGTTAACCAATTCTTGGTACTGGTTCCCCAGAGAGCTGTACTCAGAACTCCAGTTTGGAGAAGCGGCAGAAGGGAAGAAGTGTTTGTATTCACCCATGTCCCATTTGAGAGCACAATGCCAGTGTGACTGGTGTCTAGTGGCGTGATTATGTCAGCTGGGAATCCATTGCATGCAACACATTAGATTGAACAAACAGGAATTTTTCCATGGTACCTTCATATACATTGATTCCTGTGTTGTTCTGACGTCCAGGAACTTGTTTCTGCTCCACAGAGAAAAAAGACACAGATCTACCATCACTAGCCCCGCTGGAGGCAATAATTCTCTTATTATCTTTTTAACAGATCAGATAATGACACCTTAAAAATTTGATAAGCTTTAGATACGCTCTGGAACTGCTGAGTCCTGGAGCTCTTGTTTGTGTGTTTAACAAGCTCCTGTGCAGTTTCACTGTTCTTGCTGGTGCTCTGTAATTGATGTCTGCACCTCCTCCTGTGTTCAGGTATTGAGTTCATAGACTACTGAGTGACAAAAAGTTCTGCCTTTCCAATCCCTGTCACTTGTTTTTTTTTTTTTTTTTTTTTAAGTCTACTTTTTTAATGATATGTTTTGCTCATACAACAGTGCAGCATCTGTTCCTTGCTGCTGCCTTTTTTTTTTTTTTTTTTGCTCTTTGATTTGGTGTTGGTACACCGCTCACACTGTGTGATGTAAAAGCATTCGCCACAAGTATAATTTGCAGACCTTTGAGGGATGTTATCTGGGCTCATTTAAATGGCTGACCATCAACCACACTTTAAAATCTAAGCAAGCTGCAAAGCAAAGTAGCACCTTTGACTGAAAGAGCCTTTGTAATCGGGAAGTTAAGGGACCTGGTTATCTGGATAAATTGCTTAGAGGAATGTAATGGCATTGTAAACAACTTGATAAAATAATGAGTTATTTTCACTTTCAGCAGATAATGTCTGGTTTGAGCTGTGTGATGTAGTTTTCCAAATAAATATTCTCATTTAGAAGTAAGTAGAAAATAACAGTACTGTGCAGTTGGTTTTTGCTGCGAATGAAAAAGAAAAATAGCCCAAATCATGTCATCATTATTATTTATATACTAGGCTATAATAGTTTTGTATTCATATTTTTGAAAGCATTTTTCTTTGTATTTTTAGTTGATATTCAGTTTTTATTTTCAGTTTTCATTTGTAATAAAATGTTATGTGCTTTTGTTATTTTTCTTTTTTTAAATATTATTTTATTTCAGTTTTAGGGCCATTTTCTAACAGTTTGCGCCAAACCATCTTTTGGATTGAACACATATTTTTGTGTCTGAGCATACTGAATATGCATTTGTACGAGTTTCTGTTTTGCTGAATTGCTTTCTAATGCTAAATTGCGCTGTTTAGTAAATCCAGCCCTTAGTTTTTATTTACTGTATTTCCATTTAATAATTTATCATTTTATATATTTTTTTAAATAGAATATTTATAGTTTATTCTATTTCATCCTTGTGTCAGTTAAGAAAAAATATTTTAAGTTTTCGTTTAAGTTGACGAATAGTTTTTAATGGGGGGGTGAAATGCTATTTCATGCATACTGAGTTTTTTTACACTGTTAAAGAGTTGGATTCCCATGCTAAACATGGACAAAGTTTAAAAAATTCCGGTTTGTCACAAGTTTCTGAAAGTTTTTTTCGAGTATGGGTCTGTGTGACGTTAGATGGAGCGGAATTTCCTTATATGGCTCCTAAGGACACTTCTGCTGGAAGAGCCCCCGCTCCCGTAGAGCAGAGCACAGACATTCACTGATCAGAGCGAGAGACCGAATTGTCACAAAAAAGGGGTTTTTTGGTTGCCAGGGCAAGACAACCCTGCACAGATTACCAAAAAAAAAAAAAAAAAAAAAAACAGCATTAAGGGACCGGTGAATGGAGTTTATTTTTACAGAGCATCAACGGAGTTGTGCAAGTGTTTTTGTTTGTTCCCTGCATTTCGAAAGATGCTTGTTTTACAAACAAGGCCCAGTTTGACGCCGGATTTGCACATCGTTTATTTCTTAAGGATGATGCAGTCCCAACGAAAAAGGGTCACGATCGTGTGTTGGAACCGCATGCGGTGAATAAAACTGCTTGAAATATCTCTGTGTTGTTAAATTAGCTATCGTCGCGTAAGCACATCAAGTAAACAACATGCGATGTTGTCATCAAACTGCACTTTCCACATGTACAGCTTAAAAAAAAAAAAAAGAAACCAAAATTAAGTGGAACTTAGTCATTTTCCAAAACCATTAAGCAAATATATACAGTTTCAGTACATACCACATAGAGACGTTGTTACTGATGCTGCTCTTGTTCAATTTCAGCCTCGTGATCTGATTCTGGATCATAAATATACTGCTGAATCTGACTGTTACCCATGGTTTGTTTTGGATGATGGTTTTTTCCTCACGGTAATGTCATGTTTTTTTTCTCACGGTAATGTCACAGCTTCCAGACGCTCTCAACGCAAAAGCCTACACGTGCTCGTGATTCTTTAGCTCCGCCCACACGCCTCCAGCCGCTCGTGTTTTTCCGAAAAAAAAAAACGGTACACACTATCTTCCTCTTATAAATATAATAAAACTAAAGACTTTTTGGAAATATGAAGGATACAGTACTACTCTATAGGTACTCAAGATTAACAGGAGATTGAGTGAAAACGAGCATTTCACCCCCCCTTTAAGGTAATTTGCAGGTTGGTTGTTCTAAGAATCCTGTAAATCTTCCTATAGTTCATCCATGGATTTTGGCTGGAATTTTTCTCACTTACTTAAGGCTCTTCATGTAATTCCAAACTGACTCAATGAGGTTGAAATCGGGGCTCTGTGTGGGTCATACCATCTGTTGCAGATACAAAAAATGAGCAAATTGTGAAGCAAATATCTAATATTCACAAGGTGGGGTTTATTGCCACTTACTGTATCTTCTTGGCACTAATATCTAATCAGCCTAATAATACTTTACCAAACTCGTATGATGCCCCTGGCACACAGTTTTGTGTGTGTATCTTGTACCAGTTCATGAGCTTTACAAACTGTTACAATCTTTGCTTGTAAGGAAAAGATGTCCTTTCACCACCTGTTTGCTTCTCTCTGGAGGTATTCTACTCTCTTTACCACCCGTCATGATATTAATTGAGCAGAGGTGTTTCAAATTAACTAGTGTTGCTGTTTCCACTTATTGTAAGCTAATCTGGGCTTATTTACCTCAAAAAGTCACTTTTAATATGGGAATTAACTGCTGACTCTTTCTATATATCTCTGGGTTCCCTCTTAGTTTTCAAGCTCAATAGAAATACTGGTATTTCCTGATACATGCAAGCCCTCTTACACTCTGGATTATTGCTGTACTGGAGAAGGAGAGAAGAAATCCCCTGCTACAGACACAGGTTATTAAGGAAACCTAAATTGCCTCACTGGAGGGGAGAGCAGCCCAGTGACCATGAAGTCATTTTCAATGAGTCTTGATCATTAGGGCAGATTAAACACTAAAAGCCCATTATCCAACCGTAATCATAATCTATTTGGTTTGATGTCCAAATGGGTGTGCGTGACTTTGACTAAGCATTTCCATGGGAATGTTCCCTATGTTAAAAATACACTAAGCAACAATAGAGTTTGAGACTTAACCATGACGTGAATTTCTAATGAAGTATTTTTTTTATTTATGAATTATCAGTTTCCTTTACTTAAGTCCAAATGCTTTAACCCTCATCTTGTCTGGGAAATATATTTAGGTTTCCTCGAAGAACTTTCACACAATGATTGGCCAACTGTTGGTGACTCACGAAACTGCAGTTTAGAAACAGCTTCAGCTTGGCAGTCTCCCTAAAACAAATATTTCATGCAAAGAACATCCTGCTGGCATTTTATGGTTTTAATTTTATTGTTGTAACTCTACAAAACTACAAACTTAATGTAGTATAAATGTCAGACTCCCTTCCAAGGCCATTATTGGAGCAATAAAGGAAAGTCTAGTTTACTGCAATGATTTATACATTTATATAAGGAGTTTTGCTAATACATAGCTAAAATAATAATACTGTACCTGATTAAATCTGCCATGAATTAATATTCAAAAAGTGGTGGTGTGTGGATTACTCTACCCTATGGTTCAAAATAGAGGGCAGTGAAGTTTATTCATTTTTTTATTTACTTTAAAAAAAATCGAAAACATATAAATAATAGAGAAATAATAAAACCTGTATTGACATTTTAGTACAGTACACACAAAAAAGCTCAACTTGTTCATTGAATCATATATTGGCAATAAACTTTCGATTTTTTAATATAAATAATAGAATAGATAAGAAAATCGGTATCACTTTACTTAAAGCCTTTGTGTATAATGCACTATAAAGGGCTTTTAAAGGGTAAAATGCATTATAAATATTTACAATGTGCGTTGTAATACATACCTTGTCGTAAATAATTATAACCGAATTTAAATTCATAGTGTAAGTGTTATAATGTATTAAGTGTGGTTACAATTATTCATGAGATTGTATAATACATTACAAAGCATAATTAATGCAATAAAATTACTGTTATAATGCATTACCCATTAAGTCTTTAAGTAAAGTGTTACCAGAAATTATTATAGCAGAATGCAAAAACATAATTTTTCTTCAACATTTTTTATATTGTTTATATATAATAATAATGATAATAATGGTGAATAATAATAGTAATAATGATAATAATGGTGAAAATCAATACTTTGTTTCATAGAAACAGTTTTGTTCAGAGTTGTTGCTGGTTCTGCTTTATTCAAATTGATTGTAACTAATTGTGTTTAACCACTGAAACATTCTGTCTCATTCTGAGTATGTACATTGCTTGAAGAGGCATTATACATGCTGCCTGTCATATGTCAAAACATCTGGCAAAAGAAGAGCTTTAGTCACAGTAATTATATTTAGGATGTCAGAGCCTTTCACAGAAGAACAGCAAAGCGACAGCAGTGGGACCAGATTGTGCCGTTACTCAAAGGATGCATCAAATATTACCCTTTCATGTGAATGTCTAATGAGAATAGACTCGTCAGTGCATGTAAGGCTGTTTTAAAACTCAATATTGTTGTTGGGAAGTGAGGAAAGCAGGCAAAGAACGAAACAACAAACTTGACCTTTCGGTTGAAAAAAAAAAACAAATCTTATTTCGAAATCCATTAAATTTTTTTGGGAAGTGTTTTTTTTTTTTTTTTACAATACTTGTTATACTAAAGCAGCTTTACAAAAAACATTGGCAAGAAAAACAACTTCCTTTAGATGTTTGATAGGATGAAGAAATATATACAGCCACATAATATTATTGATAATATTAACTAGTTTATTGCTTGATTGAATATGAAAACAAAGACAATCCAATCAGAATCCATGCATAATGCAAATATTTGTATAATACACCAGATAACAAACAAGTGTGAAATTGTTCTCAAGGTCTATGTGAGAACAAAGAAAAACTGGATTTGAGATCTACAGATGCTGACATATTTATTCTGCATCTGTACAAGACTTTGTAATTAGTAGGGAGGCGTATATTGATTTAATGAGAATGGTAATTTAGCTGGCAGTGACTCACCTCCATTTCTTTTGTGAGCTGGTGATTGTGCAGATTGCAGCAGCTACAGTATTATATTAGAACACATTTATTACACATTTACTCTTTGAATGGAGAGAGGTGAATAGGTGAATAGGTAATTGGGCCCTCAGACCGTGGAGTATCTGTTAAGCTGATGTATTTACTGATGCTGCAGTGCATGTGCTTCCATTCTTTAAATGGATATGCAAGGTTTGTCAGACTCCTGAGTCTTTAATTCCAAGAGTTTCTGATAATCGTCTAGTTGAAAGTGCAAACCACTTTGAAGCTCTAAGCTCAAAGGGTGATGATTTAAAATTTTTTTTTTTTTTTTTTTTTTACACCTTTACCTCTAAGCTTTACATTCTTGGCTCTGATTCAGCCAGACAAATTTAAGCAAGTAATAATATCCTGTATACAATATTTTATCATGCAACATTATATATCACAATGTAATTTCTGTCAAAACACCTCTCTGGACCCCATTTTAACAATCTAGGTGCATTGTCTAAAGTGCACGGCGCAGGTTCACTCAGGCCATGTCCAAATCCACTTTTGCTAGTTTAATGACGGGAAAATGGTCAACGCTGCTGGGCGCATGGTCTAAACAGGTCTCATCTCCCATTCCCTTTAAAAACCATTTGCACTTGTGCCATGACAGATTTGCTATTTACATGGTGGAATTGGCAAGCGCAAAGACAGAACGCTTCTCCGAGATAAAACGGAGCTGCTCATGCGCGACCAAATAGTTATCCTAATTTTGATACTTGCGATGAAAATCCAATATGACGTAAGCATTTTCATATTTTTGTAGCCTATGCAATAATATTCTGTTGCATTGTAATCCCTTTAATATTTTATATTTGACATGTTTATTTGCTGCTAATGCATCATTGTGTTTAATAAGCAGCATGTACGCGCGTTGTGAATGCGCCTATACTAACATTCTCTTTAAATAACAAAGAAAAAACATTGTGCCAGACTTTTAGACCAGGTTTGAGTTGGTCTATGCCGCAGTCTGTTTTCAGTTCCTCAAAATAGCAAGATGCCAGCAATTGCCTGAACATACCTTGTTTTCAGACTAGCACGCCCATGAGCGTACAAATGGACACAAATGCATTTCGTCCCCTTGGAATTATAAGGTTCTATCTGACATTTTTGTCAAAATTTAGTTATTCACATATTCTTATTCAGTGACAACTTATTTATATTATGTGATAGATTTTTTTGTGTTTTGTACATTTTGGGACTTTTATAAACAACTAAGTTGTCTCTATACAGTCAAATGGAATGCCAAAACTTTAAAGCTCAAAATCTCAAAACTGCTCGGAATGCGGATAGAACCTTATAATTCCAAGGGGACGATTTGCTATTTAAACTGAAACTAGCAAAAAAACCTTGCTTCGCACCTGGCACCTCATTGTCCCAGATGTATGATTGGGCCCTCTGAGAGTTTGCCATGATAATATACAGTACATGACAATATTGATGTGTTTGGTCTTAGCAGAATAAATTTGCTACGCTGTGGCTGCTGCCGCAGAGCAATTACTGAGACTTTCCACAGCCAATACATTCACAACATGTTACTGTGAGAAATTAAGAAATATTGCTTCTGCGCATTTATGAAATAACCCCAATTTATAGAATACATGAAATTACCTTGTAGCTGATCTACAGGTGGAGCTGGGGAAGGTGGAGGGTTTCTGAAGTGTGCTGCAACTGCTACAGCAAGCACTAGCCAAGTATTTGAAAGTTAAGCAGCAAGCTCATTGGCTGCTGATATGAAAAGAAACCAATCAGCTGCAGCATGTGAATAATGATGTGATTATATCAGACTGAGTTAGAACCAATCAGACTTCAACATCTAGGGTTTCATGACAGAGCTTTGGCTATTATTTGTCATAAAAAAGTGACTTCAAAAAAGTGGCTTTTTTTTTTTTGAATAATGACAAGACAGAATGAAAACAAGCCAAAATGAAATAGCAGTAATGAACCTATTTTTTCTAAGTATTTGTACTTCATTACTTGACACCTCTGATTATTTTACATCTCTCAGTTACCAGTTTTATTTTGTATTCAAAAATTTGTTTTTTTGCACTGATATTGAACAAATTAAATTGCAAGACATTCACAGATTTCAGAAACACAATGAAATATTGATATCAAGTGATTGGTTGTTGAAAATGAACATTTCCACATTGAAAGCCACCTGAAATAATTGAAGGGGGCATTACACACACAGTTTTCACTCAATCTCATGTTATAATTTTTGTAAAAGAAAGATACAGCTTTACTATTCTCTCCAGAAAAAGCCAAGCTCCTGGAAGTGCGCCGTGGGAGGAGCTAAAGAGTGACGAGCATTTGAGCACTGAATGCCAACAAAACAGACATTTGATGCCTTTTCATTTACCGTCTGCTGTTCTGAATTATGACCAGGAACTTTTATAGCTGGGACAGCTCCATCTTTCAGTATCAAACAATGTGCAAATCCAGCGTCGAACTGGGCCTTAGTGATAAAATGTTGATCATCAAACAAACTTGTGAAACTCCATTGCTACCCTGGAACAACAAACTGGATCCACTGTTTACACAACGCTTGGTTCTTAGGAAGCTGAACAAAGTTATCTTTCCCTTACAACCAGAAACACACTTCTTTGGAGACATTCCTCCCGAGCAATTCCATGTGGAGAGCTGCCGCTGGATGAAACTCGTTGATGGATGTGATCTCGCTCTCGCTCTGCAAGTACATTTTTCTGGGAGAAATGCCCATATAAGGAACATGAAACAGCATTGTAAATTCCCAAATAATGCTTTTTGTTGCTCACTGGTCAAAAAAATTGGAATTCACCCTTATAAGTGTCTAACGATGAGTCACTTATAAAAGACACACATGCCACTAGAGACCTTTACACGCTGCATTAATTTATTGACAGTGGCAAGCTCTTACTTACCATTAGACTCGACAGGCCATCTATCTCATTCTCTGGTTAATGTCAGTATGGCCAGAATGCTGAGAGCACACTGAACAGACAGTGTAAGAAAGCCGAAGTCAAATCAATAGAAAGTGGTTATGGAGTCATGTTTTCAGGCTTTCAGCTGTTGAGAGACAGCTGCCAAATTCCCAATTCCCCACGGCCTGGACTGTCCATCGTATTCAGTGGCTTTGGATTGAGGTAAGCACAGAAGTGGCTGACGGATTGACAAGAGAACACAACCTTAAAGAGATCCTGAAGAGAGAACATTGGCAGTGGCTGCTGACAGAAGCTTCAAGATGATTAAATAAAAAACAAGATGTTCAGCCAAGTTCATTAATGTTCACTTAGGGGGAAATAAAACACCTCTTAAAACACTACATTTAAATTATTATTATTGTTATTCTTTATATATATATATATATATATATATATATATATATATATATATATATATATATATATATATATATATATATATGTGTGTGTTTTTTTTTTTTTTCATATATTATATATAAATAAAAGATAGACAAGAAAACTGTTGAAGAGAGAGAGGAATGAGACTGGCACAGTTGTGAACTACTGTAAACTGTAAACTACTGTAGAGATTGTGCAGAAAAAACAAATATTTTCTAAATCTGATGCATTCTGCCCTGTAGATATACTTCATTCAGACAGTGTTCTAGCTTGTATTTTTTCTTCCATAGAATGTTCCTTAAATTGAATTTTCAAAAGCATTTGGGGTCTTTACAACTGAGCAGCTCCAATTTACAGCAACAGCACATTGTCAATGTATTATTTTCCTGCTGGTTAATCTTGCTTTTTGAAAATCACATTCAAACTGGTTTGCAGTATTTCATTAATTCAGAGTCACATATTTGCTCAGCTATAAAAACCAGACCATCTGTATAATAATTATCATTCAGTACACGATCATAGAAGAGCAGGATCCTCTAAATGACCCTGCTCTTGCACTGTTTACAGAATGACCCACCTAGAACATCTAAACTCTAGACTTACGTAAATAGCATAATTCAGAAAGATTTACTTATAAAGCAGTAAAAATTTATTTAAAATTATTTATATTTTGGATGGAATAAATTATGATATAGCAAAGTATATGTATAGGTTTTTTAAGTTAGATGCATAACATGCATCTAACTTAAGAAAATTAAAATCAGAGTAACATCTTTTCACTTCAATTACAATACAATAACATCAGTGTAAATTTAGCAGTAATAAATGACCCATCAGCAATGATTTACAATATCCCTGGTTAACTTCTGTTGAACTGTTTTTCACTTCACCCTTATTTACTGCTTTTTAAATAAATAATATTGACCCATGTGGTTTTGGAGTGTAAATCCCTGCTGTTTGAATTTTGCAGAGGTGAATCATACACAAGGGACGTAAAAATTCTTCCACCACAGTCTTTGTACAGGGATATCTTCTTAACTTCACTTTTGCAAGTCAGTTTAGACAGACTGGAAAAAAATATTGAGCACAAAATCAAATAAAGTGGTGGATGTGAGGGTTTAGGAGATGCTTGTCACTGTCAGACTGCAGACAAACTGCACTGCTCTCTTTATCACTCTCGCTGAAGAATAGCAAAAGACTCTCCATCTTAACATTACCCTGAGGCATCACTCTCACGAGCAAGCAAGGTCAGATGTCTTTTCTTTCTTCTGTTCTTTCTGTCTTTGCTGAGAGAGTTGATTGTGTGGGTTTGTGTTGATGTTTTTGCAGGAGTGTCAGCGGAGCAGGCCTGTGCAAGACAGGGAAAGGAAAACTTCACAGAAGATGAGGAAAAGCCGGAGCGTTCTGACTGTGTCACCTAATGAGGTGAGTACTAGTGATACAGAATCATGTATTTCCAAAAATATAAATTTGTTGTCCCCATACATTTGGTTGTTAGTGTTTGGACAAACAGATTTTACAATGTAAAAAGTATGGAACCCAGAATAGATCCATGGGGGACACCTGTGGATATACTTAAGGGGGCTGATTTATAATTCTGTATTCTGACATACTGTGTGATTGGCCGTGCACAACACCAGGAAAGCTGATATTTAGTCCTTTTTTGTGACTTGTATCACGTTGCTTGTCTGTGTTTGTGTGTTTTAAAAAACTGTAAGTCTGTGCATTGATTTTGGTTTTTTTTTCAGTTACCCTTTATTAAGTTTACATTGTTTCATCCCTAGGTGGCAACAAATAACTGTCTTTATAAGTAGATTTAATAACTATATTAATCTACTGTATACTACAAAAAGGCACAGAATATTGCCAAACTAAACAAATTGGGACAAACCTAATGAGTCAATCATTGGACCTGCTCATTAAAAACATTAATTCAGTAGCAAAGCATGTTACTGTCATCATAGTCACTGAATCAACTAGTTAATTCAGGAGCTCCATCTCTTAAAATGTGACGGTTATTACCTTAAATGAATTTATAATGGTTGTTGCAAGCATATGTCAAAACAAGGCCATCATATAATGTATCCTTGAGGTAGGGAATGAAGAGGAGATTGAGAGGTGAAGAGAAACTGTCTCTAGATAAGAGATGAGTCAGTGATCAAACCATGTAAAGTGTTCCTTGACAATCAGACTGCAGGAAGACGTGTGTCTGTAAAGATAAGCAGTGAAGATATACGGCATTTCCTTCATGTCTCTTACTCATCCCCTCACTTGTTCAACACTCTTTTTTGAATGTGCAGATCTCTTTATTTTCTCTGGCTTCCTCTTTGTTTGCACACTGCCCGATTTCCTGTATGTGTCTTGTAGTGTTTTCAACAGTTTTTGTGCTTGTGGTCTTTTGTGTCGTGTCAGGTGACCTCGCAAAACACTATCCTTTTAACAAAGGATGTAAAAATATTCAAGATTAACCAAATGTAAATGTTTTATAACCATCATTTTATATCACACAGAAACCACTATTTACTATAATAATTACTGACCTTGAGCTAACAAACATATATCTTACACTAGCTGGTGAATATCAATGCCTGATGACATTTGGAAGCAGTGTTTGAGAATTATCAAAGGAGGTAAACCAAAGGTCTCTTTTAGACATGAAGATTAAAGATTTAAGAAGGACGTTTGTCTTTTGCAGGACACTTTTCAAGGAAATTCTGACATTCGTCTTCTTATTCTCGCATGCACACAAAGACAAATGTGTACTGTCAACAGTTCACTTCATTGTCACTTTTTGATGTTGTTGTTGATTTACAGCAGAAATTAAGTGAAGTTCAAAAAGTTAAGGAAGGTCAAGTGTGTTTTTTTTGTTGTTTTTTTTTACTATTACTTAGTATGTTAAGTAATATGTAACAATGTGATACAGTATAAGGCCTCAATCCAACAGAAACTCACATTTTGATACATTTTTGATTGACGCCACTCTTTTACATCACAGCTACAGTATTAGCTGTTGGCCAGTATTTTCTTTTCCAGCCCTAATTTGCCTAATATTGCAAGTTTTTCAACTTTTTGACACTTTTCTTGCTTTCTGGGCTCCTTTGTATATCTCAAAATTCCTGTGCGAGTCCCTTCACTCCATCCCAGTAGATATAGCACATATACTTTTTCTATCAGCACATGGTAAGTGTAAAACTGATCCTTTATCAGCACTCTAATTTAACTTTCCTTGAACATCCTTCAGTCTACTTTCTATGATGACGTTGTTCTTTAAATGTGCTGCAGTTTGGTCTGTTGCCTTGGACCCATTACATTGAGCTCACAGAGCTGTTTAAAAATTGATAGAGGCTGTTGCCAATGGCTGACATGATGAAGACATGAAACGCAATAGATTGATTGTGTAACCACAAGGCCCATACAAATTGACTGTTAACATAAAATATTGAATATAAACCACAGAGCACTATCAGACTCAATTTTTTAGAATTTATATTGCAGAGAATTCTGGTTTTGGAGTATTTGAGTGTATAAACGTATGCTTTGATCCAAAACCTATTGATTTTCATATTTGGGTTGCATCGTGGATGCAAATATTGATCTAAGTATTTTAATTATGCTGCCACTCAATGGTGCTTTTCCACTGCATGGTATGGCACGTTACAGCTCAGTACAGTTTACTTTTGGGTTTTTTTCCACCGAATCAGCACAAAAAATCAAAAAAGATTCATGAAATTTTGTTGGTACTGGCTAATATTTTGAAGCAATACATATCACCTAGTTCAGTCTATAGTTATTGCACCCATTTTTTTGCGTGTGCTGTGTATTTAATGCTTATTAGACTATCACTCCCATGTGGCATGATATTTGTGTTGTTCAAGGATTGCTGCCTATGTAGAGCATTCCAAAAGTCACTTATGAGGTTCAGTTAGAATGCTGCCAGATAGAACTGCCTATTCTGTCTGGTGTTATATTCCTGGATTTCTGCTCAGCCATGAGAAGGATGGGCACAGATCCAGCTTGAGTGCTTTACTCTTGATCTACTGAGCCTTCCCCTTCGCGTTCTCCTTTCTTTTTTCCTTGCTTCTTTGTTTTGCTCCCTGCTTGTCACATATTGACGTTTGACAAAACCTCTAGTTAGCAGCAGGATATGTGATGAAATACATGTGTTCTGTTTGTGCAATCATGTGTTGGGCTCATCTGATAAAGCCACAGAAACATAAATGTCATAAAGAAGTGACATAAATGTCAAGCAGCAGCAGCAGGAGTTGCTTTCTCCCTCACTATCAGAATAAGATGAAGTAGTTTTATTCATATGGAGAAAAGAAGCTTATATTAGCAAAGTATTGCTAACATTTATGTATGCCAGTATTTTCCACAGAATTCTGTTTTGCAGCAGAAGGGTCCCCATCTATTACTCAATATTAATATTTATTTATGACAGTTATTTCTGGCCCTTGAATTTGATTGACAGAGTGGTGTTCCAAACTAAATTTGGCTATACAGTGCGGTGTATTCTTGACTTTTAAACAAACAAGACATTTTATACTTGATTTCATTTTATGGCTGGTATTTATTTCCTGCTCGTTCCAGCCCTTTTTTGATATCAGGGCTTCTCGTAGCTTGCAGATAGCATTTAGCTTGCTAGTTTCACCTTGCAGGCCCGAGAGTTTGTCCTTGTGTGCTTACAGAAGTCTTTGAGGTGGGCTGTGAAATGAAGTGTCCCTAGTCTGTGTAGTTCAAACATGAGGTCAAAATGTGCACTTCTGTTTCCATTTCATTTGTGTGCAGTGGAGACACATTCTGTCATCTTTCATGCCTGTCCCTGTCTGCATGTATCTTTGGATACTTTCCTAGTCACTCTGCACAAATATTCTGCCAGTTTGCACTCTTTGTTTAGGGATAAATAGCTTTCCAATGCACTGTGTTATGATGTTGCTTCTGTCCAATATTTTAGATATTTCTCTGTTTGTGTTATAATAATTTGGCTTTATCAACTCAGTTTGGATTGCTAAGTCATGTCTTTGACAAAGCCCTTGAAATTAAAAACTTTGTAATGGAAGGTTTGTTTGTCACTATTATAACTGCATATGAAATGTAATGGCTATTTTGACTGTCAGTTATGAGTGGATACAATTCTTATTCTGCTACAGGAATTATTTAGAATTCTGCTTGTAGAGTCTCCGTTGGATCTGTCCAATTTATTGAACTCTTGGTTTATGAGGTGAACCCATGAACTCACATCCATGGTGTGATGTGTCTCTTCTGTTTCTCCAGTCACCTTTAATGATTCTCTTTATCTGCTTTGGGAATGGGATAATGGGACTAATAGTCATTCAGAAAGGTACTAAACATAGTTAAGCTCCTCATTACAGGATTTGTTATAGGATTACATGTCATAAGTTTTAAAATGATGTCTTCTTTACACTTGGGTTTTGTATATAAAATCATTTTACTGTAGATTTATGCTAGGAATTTCAGAAGTTGATTAAAAAAAAGATGGCAATGCAGTACCAACTCCTACTTCCCGAGGAGTAGTAATGGGTAGCAAATAGCAATGTATATATTACTAGTATGAAACGACAATATTAATAATAATTTACATGAATTAACTAAATTCAATATGAAGTATTACTATTTACCTAATGGAAAACTGCATTTTATAATAATAATAATAATAATAATAATAATAATAATAATAGTAATAATAATAATTAGCGCCATCAAACGATTCATTTTGATTAATCACATCCAAAATAAAATATTTTGTATGTGTGCGGTGTATATTTATTATTGTATATTTAAATACAGACACATGCATGTATATATTTCAGAAAAATGTGTTATTTTTTAAATATATTTATTTATAATATAAATTATATAACTGATAATACATGTAAATATTTCTAAATATACACTGTATGTGTGTGTATTTATGTATAAATAAAAAATATACACAGACAGCACACATACATACATGTAAAAATTTACTTTTATTTTGGATGTGATTAATCACGATTAATCGTTTGACACCGCTAGAAATTATAATAACAACTTAGTTGAAAGTACAACTACATTTAAAAAAATTTATTTTATTATTTAAATAATTTAAATAGAACATTTTAGTACTAACAACAATATATATATAATAGTTGTCAGTATTATTTATTATATTATTAGAATTAATGCAATAAAAGATTATTATTATTATTATTATAAATAATATTTGCCATTATTTAATATTAGTATTAAATAAAAAATAAAATCAATAACAATAATAAATCTGCATTTAATAATATTATTATTATTAATAATAATAATTTTATTTTATTTTATTTGAGGTTAATAAAAAAACGATGTTGTTTTTATTTATTTAAATTTATTATACAGGAAAGTATTCAATATTCATTAATCTTAGGGTTTTTTTTTTGTTCTGGTGTTGTATGTTGTGAAACTACACTTATTGTTATCGACTACAGCAGTGGTTAATTTTGGTGAATTTTATTGAACTCCATGAACTGAACTAAATGTGTCAGATAAAAGAGACATAGAAAATGTGCAGTGATTGGTTCACCAGGACTAGAAATGAGAACTGCTGGACTATTGAAATGTTGATATTTTGACAATCACATCATATTCTGTTTAGTCCAGAAATGTTCTGTGTTTGATGAAACACATTTCTCAAGTGTTTTTTCTTTCAAACAAAGTCAAAGAGAGTCAAGCACCATATGGTCAAAGGTATTTTGTTTGAGTGCCTGTGCTTTGGGTAATTTAGGTTTGAAGGAGAAAAGGTTGTCCGTAGAGCACAGGGCTGTTTTATAGCTCGGAGAGCCGCTGCATTAGTCTAATGAATTAAAAAAGAATGTGGTCTCGGGTGACTGCAGGCGATGGCTGCGAGCTGACCGCAGAGTGTTCCAGACACAGGGCATCTCAGGAGGTCACCTTGGTCATCCCTGGTCTGGCTGATTGCTACGTCATGCTCCTGTGCTCTCCCTCTGAGTTCATTTGGGGACAAAACATTGTAATTGCACAGACAGGGTTGAGCCAATGTTCCAGATAACATCAACTTGGGAGGAAGTTGTCCAATCACAACATGATACGTTTACTGTGAGCTAATGTTTGGATCTGTCAAATACAGATTATGTCCTTTGCCAGGCAACATGAGCTCATAGAGGCATCAAAATCTGCAAAATATCTTCAGATTTGCCCTTGACTGAAGGCAGGGATGGACTGTAATGAAATAAAACCATTACAAATGAATTTTTTGTCTCAGTATGGGATTGAAATAAATGTATTATTGTATGAACTAAAATCATTAATCAATAGAAAAAGAGCAGAATGCAAAATGTATAAAATGACAATAATAAGCTTAAACCTAGAATCTAGAAACCTGAAACAACATAATTCTTCAATTTGAGTATACACATGTCTCTCTCTCTCTCTCTCTCTCTCTCTCTCTGTGTGTGTGTGTGTCATATCTATCAGACTTATCTCCTTATAGACAATTCAATTTTCTCTATTTTCTAACTCAATAGACCTATCTCTTAAATTCAACCCATTGTAGAATCGTTGCTGCCTCTTTATGAATGAATGGAATATTCATGTAAGACAGTGCGAAGTAATAAATAGCAGTGAACGTTTGGACTAGGGGTGTCCTGGGATATTAATATAGTGCTCATAGGCTATATGATCTATAGCAGGGATGGTCAACTTTGATAGTGACGAGGGCCAGCATTTTTTCTCCTGTATACCTAGGGGCCAGTTTACTAATCCACTTCCACACACCTTTTACATCATTTCCTTTTTATTGAAGGAAAATATAGTATAATTCATGTAATTTATTTTTAAAGATTTTATTAACTATAAAACTTGTGCAGTTCAGCTAATTCAGAAGAGAAACTTTGTTGTCAGTTGACAGTAATATCACCCCAACAAAAAAAAAAACATCTCAGATTCATTGTCTGTAAATCTGCGTCCTATTTTTTATTACACAACATTCTCAAAACAATATAAGAGGACAGTTATAAAGGGCTTATTAAAAATAAATAAATAAATAAATAGTTATTCCAAATGGTACCATAAAATAACCGGGGAACTGCAGGATTTTAAAGATAAAATTTAAGAGCTTTAAAGACCTTTTAAGACCTAAACTTCGCATTCCAGCCGTCAAACTATTTTTAAGAAAAGGGAAGAGTCAAAAGTATCAATTATTATATTAATTTAAACAATTAGGCTATTATTAATCAATTATTATATTAAATTACATAAATACATCTTAGTGTCTTAATTGTTTAGATTGCATTTTATAATGCATTAGCTTTTTGTCTATCCACTGGTTCACATTTAAAAATATTTAGCAAATTTAAAATATTTAGGGCTTATTGAAAAAGCTAATTCATTCGGAATATAGTGCTTTCTGTATCATTTTAGAAATGACATGGTCTTACATTTAAATGATTTAACTGAAACTTTTTTTGAAGGACCCGCGGAAACCCTAAGAACATAGTTCCCCATAGTTTGTGTGTAGTGGTGTGATGACGATTTAAATAACAGGTTTCGGTTTCTTTTAAGCAAAAATAGATTTCATTAGCGCCCCCTTTTGTCTGCTGCCCAACGCCACTTTATCTGACACCTTTTCTTTGATGATGAATGTTGGATGGACGGCTGTTCAGGAGAAGTCTAGAGATATATTCTCCAGAATGTCCAGATGGCTTGTCCGTCCCTGACTGAAGGGGAATCTGAACACTATGTTTAAAGGACACAGTGATATTTCACCCCAAAATGAAAAACGTGTTCCTGTTTTGGACACAGCTACTAGTAAATAATGGAAACCTAAGATTTTAAAGTATAGAAGTGGTCAAAATGTACTGTATTCCAAGTTTTCTGAAGCCGTATGATATTGTGTGAGAAGAAACGAGCCAAAATAGAAATCATTATTAACTGAAAATCTTCCCTTCCAGTAAGCTGTTAATCTAAATTCCGCTACCACAACTGAATTAACTTGGATCATTTCGATTTATGAATGAATCAGAATGGATCAGACTGATTGATCTTGTTTTCTGACTCATTCACAAATGAACAGCACTTCTTAAACCCTTGCAGAGGAGAAATATCAAGATTAGCAGTAAGTAACATGTTATAATCAGCTTGAAACAATAGGTTTAATTTTTTCTTCCCTATTATGATGTATGTCTGAGTGAAATGGCTTCTTGAATAAGAAAATTTTTTTATGGTTTTTAATCGTTTTGTTTGCTATTGCATTAATTTAATTACAACAATGTATGTTACAGGAAGGGTTATTTTATTGTTAACTAAAACTATACCTGTACATATATATTTATAACTATTAACCATTAATAAATATTTTATTTCAGCAACATTTCTCATTAAAGAATAGTCCAATCTGAAAAGTCAGTTTTGAATTAATGGTGACTTTAAATTCTGTCTTTCCCTTAAACCTATGGCTTTCAACAGAACATTGTACATGGCTTATACAAATCATTTTTTTATATTGCTTTTTAAGTTCAAGTGAGTTTGTCTGTCATTAAAATGTCATGCCTCACAGGACCACGGTGCTACATCCAGACCAGTGGTCTGCAGAAGGAACTGATGAACTCCTATGGTGCTTTTGAGATCAGTTTGACGCTTGCAGGCCTCTGTAACATCTGTCTTTATAGTCACCTCTAGCCAGGACACGTTTTGTCAGAAACATCTTCTTTGAGGACTTGAGAACAGACCAAACCTTGAAGCTATCTGCAGCGTCCTTGACGGAGTATTTTGAAATATTGAAATATTGAAATGAACCCTGAGACTCTCAGCATGATTCATCCTCCCAGGATGTGATGTGAAGGATAGCAGATTGTTCCCAGCATTCAAAGTGAGCATTGCATTTAACGACAAAAGCATATGAAAATCCCCGTTGAAGGATCTACATTTAGAGATTTTTGAAGGAAAGGCTCGAAGGGGAAAAAATCTGATCGATGTGGGGGTGTAGAGTGGAAGACTTATACAGATATGTCTACAATTTGGCGACATATGGAGATATGATCTGTGGTGATGCATTTTCTATTAGGTTAGGGCATTATTTTTCCTCCACCTGTTCTGTTTTCAGATGAAAACGGGGTGTAGAAGTGTTTTTTTGTCTTAGAATCCAGAGCTTTTTCAGCTTTGTCTGTTTGGATGAGCTTTTTAGCAGCTCCTGTCAGCAGTGTTCCTCTTCACAACATGAGCTCTGTTCATTCCTCAGAGTTTTTTTCTTCTTGTGGTTCCTGACAGATGATGCAGAAACACTCTTCTTCTTTTCTCAGCTGTACTGATGATATCAGTTGCTGGCGAGTTTCTTTTGCTTTCCAGTCAGTGTTGGTCTGCTATCAAACATCTTCAGCTGCCCACATATCTTCCCATCATGCTCACTACCACTGTGCTGGAACAGCACAGCACACAGCTTAGTGTGAATGGTTTTACAGTACATGCACAAAGATATAACTTGGATGTTGTATATAAATAAATTAGAAATTACGATTTTTTTAAGGGGGGGGGGGTGAAATGCTATTTCTTGCATACTGAGTTTTTTGTTAAAGAGTTGGATTCCCATGCTAAACATGGACAAAGTTTAAAAAAAAATTAAGTTGTACGTTTGAAGGAGTATTTCTGTTCCAAAAATACTCCTTCCAGTTTGTCACAAGTTTTGGAAAGTTTTTTTCGAGTATGGCTCTGTGTGACGTTAGATGGAGCGGAATTTCCTTATATGGGTCCTAAGGGCACTTCTGCCGGAAGAGCGCGCGCTCCTGTAGAGCAGAGCACTGACATTCACTGATCAGAGCGAGAGACCGAATTGTCACAAAAGAAGTGTGTTTTTGATTGCCAGGGCAAGACAACCCTGCACAGATTACCTAAAGAGAAACAGCATTAAGGGACCAGTGGATGGAGTTTATTTTTACAGAGCATCAACGGAGTTGTGTAAGTGTTTGTGTTTGTTCCCCTGCATTTCGAAGATGCTTGTTTTACAAACAATGCCCAGTTTGACGCCAGATTTGCACATCGTTTATTTCTTAAGGATAATGCAGTCCCAACGAAAAAGGGTCACGATCGTGTGTTGGAACCGCAGGCGGTGAGTAAAACTGCTTCAAATATCTCTGTGGTGTTAAATTAGCTATCGGCGTGTAAGCACATCAAGTAAACAACATGCGATGTTGTCATCAAACTGCACTTTCCACATGTACAGCTTAAAAAAAAAAAAAAAAAAAAGACGACAAAGTGGAACTTAGTCATTTTCCAAAACCGCCAAGCAAATATATACAGTTTCAGTACATACCACATAGAGACGTTGCTGATGCAGCTCTTTTTAAATTTCAGCCTCTGGATCTGATTCTGGGTCATAAATATACGCTGAATCTGACTGTTAGCCATGGTTTGATTTTCCTTACGGTAAAGTCACAGCTTCCAAACGCCCTCAACGCAAAAGCCTACTGGTGCTCGTGATTCTTTAGCTCCGCCCACACGTCACGCCTCCAGCCGGTCGTGTTTTTCCGGGAAAAATCGGTACAGATCTTTCTCTTATGAATATAATAAAACCAAAGACTTTTTGGAGTTATGAAGGATGCAGTACTACTCTATAGGTACTCAAGATTAACAGGAGATTGAGTGAAAATGAGCATTTCACCCCCCCCCCCCCTTTAAATACATACAGACATTTTATTTTATTTTAGTACTGCAGTTTTCAAAGATTTGGCAACACAGTCCTATTGGTTAGCACTTTCTCTGTCAGAAGTTTTCAACCTTTTTGCACTACAAGGCCCTTCATTGTCGAATGCGATATTTAAGACCCTACGAGATGTTTTCTGGTAGCTCTGCTGTAATGAGAAAGATACTTTTCCAACTCTTTTATTTACAGTAATATATATATATATATATATATATATATATATATATATATATATATATATATATATATATATATATTAAATAATAATAATAATCAATAATCAATAATGCAATAATTAAATAATAATTAAAATAATAATAATGAAAATGTTATACTTCCAGAATTTTTTTCAAAAATTTAATTAATGTTATTCATGATTTAAGCTTTTTATTACATTCAAATGACTTTTTAGTCAGTTGCAATTCACCCCCCAAGCCCCCCCACCCCGACAAATAGCAATTTCTTTAGCAATTTCTGTGAAGTATTTTTTAGAGCTTAAAATAAATAGACAAAAATATATATTAATTAAAATGGGTATATCTAAAAAAGAAAAATTATATAAATATTATTATGTGCTTTTACGAAATGCTTTTAATTTTTTATAAAGTACAATAAAATTTCAAATGAACTAGTGAAATAGTAAAATAATCAAAAAGTACTTAAAAATACAAAGCTGTCACTGGGGTGGTACAGTAAAGTAGAAAAGCTAAAATGTACATCTTTTTACCTTATTTAACCCTAAATGACCCGTTATTAGTATCTTAAAGGTACATATTACCTCATGGAAGGTATCACTTTATTTTTGAGAGCGAGTGGTGTCTTAGAAGTTTGTTGTTTACATGTATGTGTGTGATAAAGGAAGAAAAAATATTCTATTTACATAACCTCAGAGAAAGACGCATGACACTTATTCAAACTGAAGTAGAACCGAGTCATTTTGTTGGTGAATCTGACTACTGGTTTTGTTGTGTGTATCTTTGTTTTTGTGGGCACCTTGTGAGGATGACTAAATTGATAGAACTCTTTGCTTGTCATGGTTTTGTAGTACACACAAATGAACAGCGTGTTTGCCGGAACACAGTGGTAATGGAAAATTTATTAGAGCGACTACAGCATATATCAATCACTGCAGTGTTTCTCCTATCTCAGCTCTGTGGGGGGAGTTTTTTGTCTTTCCCTTTCCTTACAAAAAATACAAAGGAAGTATCTTGGTAATAAGGTTGTTTTTAGATGGTAGTACTTTGCTAACCAGTACCTTAATATTCATCTAAAAATATATCAGATGAATCAGGTTTGGTGCTTGTTTTAAATTTTGTAACAGCGCATGTATTGACTATAAAGATTTATCTGACACGTCTAATCCAAAAATTATTATAAAGGTATAATATTTAAAATATTATTTACAGATCTTTTCTGTTTTATTTAGACTTTCCAAACCTATAGCTTTTGTCTGTGCAGCAGTCTTCTGTTAAATGCCTTTTTATGTATTTTCAAGAAACATAGAATACTTTGGCGCCCTCTGGTGGTTTGAAAACGTTACAATGTCTTTGTATATTTCACTCAAATCTTTAATCACCTGAAAGCAATTGTTCTTTTTTTGCCCTCTTATTTTTCTCTCTCTTTTTTACTCGCTTTTATTTTATTGTATACATACAACTCCCGTGTAACTGGCTGAACATGTGCAGACAGTACAGCTCTTGTCATCAAAAACCTCATCTGCTGACATGGCCCTGCATTATTTTTAATACCTACATACCTCTCTTTTTTTTCACTCCAGGACAGTAAAGAGCCTCCCGACTGCAGACTTAGTGAATCTTTCACATCTTCGGGTTGCACGCTGGGGGTGGACCTGCGGCGGAGGCGGCGCCGTTTCTCTGGTAACCTACAGTTGCCTCCTTTATCATGGCGGCAGATGGAAAGGTCCCGCAGTCCAGATGACGAGATCATGGCAAGACCAACTACTCTGCCCTTCGTCACGCCCCCTCGCATTGACATCACACCTGTGGACTCTGAGTGGTGAGTCCGTGTCAATCAGCTCCTTTCACTGCTCCTCAACTTTAATTTCAGAAATCTAATATCTTATAAAATACATCAGATTTTTTCCATCTCAGTTTAAAATGCAGAGACATTCATTTTTTTGTCTTGAAGAATGTAAACACTGGTTCTTCTGTGATTCATTTATTGTATTGATTGAGGTTTAATAATGGTTGGAAAAGTGTTTTGGGAAACCTGTTTAAGAAATATTTTAATAATGCTAAATATTTTAATGGAAATGGTGATCTTTGAGAAAGAGTTCCTAAAGATCACAAAGAAAGTTCAAAAGCACAGAATTTATTTGAAGTAAAAATGTTTTGTAACATTTTAAATCGTAATGACCCCAAACTCTTGACAAAAGTGAGTGTTTTGTTTTATTTGGTTATGTCAGGTTCCCCCATTTTTTTAGCTGTAAAAGTCAGGTTGTTGTTTCATTACCTTTGGCTACCCTTTGGTTACCAATATTCTTCTTTGACAAATAATATATTTTGTGTTGAATTGAGGAAAGAAACTCATACATGGAAGGTGAGCAAATGATGATTTGGTATGATGATACATTTTTGGTTGAACTATTCCTTTAAATGATTTGTTCGGTCTTTCTAATATACTTGTACTTAATGTCTAAGCATCTGCAATATGCTTTACATATAACATATGCATATATGGAAGTCCTAAATTGCTGCATGATGCTCAGTCTTGTTGCCACGAGGAGAGGGTAATATGTTTGTAATCATCCATCAATAATTCTTCCTTTAATTTGTCTGCTAAAAAGATGTCATTTGACAGCCGAGTTGCAATTAGTGAGTTGCAATAGCTTGATGGGCCCACAGCAAATGCACCAATAAGACCAAAACACATTTGTTATTGGATGCTTATAATACTTTATATGATTAGTGTAGCTACAAATTAGATTTTTTTAATCTGTCTGAAAATAAACAGGTCTGATTTTCAATATTTCAACTTTAGAGCACATAAGTTTGATATGTTTGCTAAATGTTTTGTGTCAGATTACAGTAAATGCATTAAATTGGTAGTTGTTGTCGTTGTTTGCCAGTGGAGGGCAGCATTGAGACTAAAATAGGTCATGGTTTTTCTTCTCAGGTGTTTCTGTGTGTGACACCTCTGGTTTGGTAAACCTCATGTGCATTCATCAGTCTGCCCCCCCAAAACACTCCAGACCCACATTTGCCATAAATGTATTAAAGTAGGCCAGTAGCATGCCCCTTTTAAATGGATGAAAAATTGAGATGTGGAAGCTAGTCTCATAATGTTTATTTAAAGAATAGGTCACCCAGAAACATAAGAAATCTAGTTGAATACCATGGCCACTCTTTTCCATAAAATTAAAGTGTATGAGGACTGTCAAGGACAAAATTATTAAAAAAGTGAATCATACCACCCTTATTACAGGTGTTTTGAGAGAAACAGAACAAGATTATGTAAGTTTTCACTGAAAATCTTGACATCTGCCATAACTATCTTTGGTGCATTTATGAGAGAAAGAAAATAATTTCCAATTTGTGCATCCACAATTTTTTGAGGATATATCAGTGAATCGGTTGATCATGGCAACAAAATACCTCACTGGAAAAGGCACATAATCAGTTCAAATTTACTTAAATTTCAAAACCAATAGTGTGACTATAATATGACTTCATTCCAGTTAGAATACTGGACACACACACACACACACACACACACACACACACACACACACATACACACACACACACACACACACACATATATATATATATATATATATATATATATATATATATATATATATATATATATATATATATATATATATAAATAACTAAAACGAGTAAAGACACTGGCAAGCATTCATTATTTGCCCTGCTGTCTCACACTCTTGCATTTCTGCTCTTGTTAGAGCTCCTGTCTGTTTGATGTGTGTGTTAGGAGAATCAGGAGACAAGGTTTAGGGAAAGTGCTATATTTGGAGCACAATTATTTTTCTGTTGACGTGACACTGTTGCAGATTGATTTGGGCGCTCCCAGGTGGCTTGTGGGATAGCTTTATGGGCCAGGCATAAGCAATGATGCTGGAGGACAGACACTACAGGGAACTGAGCTGTCTGCCAAGCGAATTCATCAGTGACTTTACCCCCTTTCTAGGGACTGAGTGCTCTATTGTGTGCAAGTGATTGTGTGAGAGAGAAAGAAACATTTCTGACATCAAGTCAGGGAGACAGTGTGAGGCAGATTCATTCAGAAGTGCCTTTGCACAAGACCTCCTCACACTCTTGTGTCCGGGTCAGATCGAGGTCTGTTTAGTCCTAATCTGTCACTTCCTGCAGGATGAATGGCTGTATAATGTAAGAACATGTCTGTCTCTGTGACGTTTAGTTGTCATCATATCTTGGAAATATGAATATACTGACCCTGATATATGCATGGCTTTATTTTCTGAGGAACACAAAAAGAGAAGTTTAGCAGAATGTTGTAGCTGCTTTTTTTTTCAACGAGACATAAAAAGGACCATTTAGTGTGTATACACAGTATTGTGTATTTTTTTACACCAATGTGTGAGTTCATGTAAACACCCTAACAACATTTACATTGGCCAATATTTTGATTATAGGTTTTAAAATACATTATCAGTTAATTGATAAATAAATAATTTATCTGTATCTGAGGATGTCTTAACCAGTTGCTAAATATTATTCAATGTGCTCCATAGAAAAAAGGAAAAATGTATGGGTGATTACATCTTGGTGATTACTAAAAGTTACTCAAAAAAAGTAATCGACTCTAAATTACTGATTACTTCTTTAAAATTGTAATTTGAAAACATTACCAATTATTGCGTTTAAAAAGTAATCAGATTACTAATTACTTTTAAGTTACTTTCAAGTTTACTTTACTTTTCAAAGTGTTTTAAGTTATCAAACCTAAAAAATACACTGCAAAGTGAAACTTATAATCCTTTCAGTAATTTCATATTCACTGAAAAATTACATAAGTATCAAAACAGGACCTTTAATGATCACATGCATTTATTTTCTGATAAGAGTGAAAATAACTTGGCAATTGTTTATGCAATTTTAGCAATTTTACAGTTAAGAGTAATATTTCATTTGAAACTTTAAAAGGTCTTTTTTTGTATACACGCACAATACCAACAAAAATATTGTGCTTTTGTAAAATATAGAAAACAAACAGGGTGGTGTTTCTGCAGTCTCAGTCTCGAATATCTTCATCAGTGTATGTTCTTTCCCTGTGTTATTTTCTCATTACTCGTGGCCTTTCTTGCGCAAGATTAGAATCATCTTTCTCAAAGGATTTTGTTGATGGTGTCCTTCAAAGCTCTTAGTGGAGGGTTTTAAGACATCACCTTTCATATGACCCTTCACCTGAAAATGCCAGAGAAGCCATCAGACAAGGATGAAGATGAAGGATGGCTTGATCTCACACACACACACACTCACTAACCAACTGTACCATTAGAACGTGTTCAAACTGTGGTCACAGTCGGACATTGTGTGTGCGCAAACAATTTTATTGGAATAGAGGCATCAAGCTTTTATGTTTCTAGGCTTGATTTGTGCTTAGAGACCAATTAATCGAGGCCTTCTGAGGCCTGCAGTTATCAGCTATCCTCAAATCAAACTGACCTGCATTTCCCACACTGTCAAATACAGTGTATCCTGCTGTGGAGTGGAGTGCTGATTCTAATAATTTGAACTTTGAACTTCAGGAGTAGTACCAGCTGTATTATAGTGTCAACGGCCATAATTAAACTAGATTTGCATTTCAGTTTTTTTGCTTTGGTTCTGTGTAAATTAAATACAGCATTACAGTTGCTTTGCCATTGTTAGGTAAATTAGCATGACTTGTTATTTCATAGCACAACTTCTGTGCTGTCTTTGTTGTGCAAAAGTGGCAATATATGGTAAAATATATAAAAATAAAATAGAAAAAATTGTTAAATGTGAATGAGTAAGAAAAAAGCCAAAATGCAGTTCACTTATAAATATTGCAATGCCACCATCAAGGTAATTAGATTTTAAGTAGTAAACATTTCTGCAGTGCAAAACAATTTGAGATTTTCAAATTTTAATCCTTTAGCAGGGCATTCATTTGCAAAATCTAGAAAGCGATGTTAACATATGTTAAATGTTTTGGGATGAATTAATGGCTTTGTGTATCTATAACTAGCTTTCTAAAAAAGTTTTTTTTGGTGGCAATAAAAATAGATACATTTAAACTCAAACTTGTACCTTGTATGTTATTTAATATTTTAGGCAGAAACCACAACTGATACATTAAACGTTTAGGGTAGAGGGAATCTTCTTGATCTTACAGGTTCACAAAATACTTAATACCCAACACTGTGAAGGGTGAGAAATAGCTGGGAGATGTTGGTAAGCGTTTAGGAGACAGCTTCTAACAAATTCTAATCATGTGAAAAGATTTTAAATTTCACTCTGCAGGGGTTGTGTTTGCCCTCATTCTCATTCCTCTTGTCTAAGCTTTCTATTTTGCCTCGTTATGTCCCTGTTGGTGCCCAGCATCTCTCATCCTTTTTACAATATGAACTAGCATTGGGAGCCATATGACTTCCCTCATAGCAACAGTCAGCAGTAAGGAAATGTCTTTATGTAAGACTTTCAGTTATGTAAGACCTCTCCACTTAGACTCCATCAGTGAATAGGCTCACGACTCAGAAAGGTCCGTCAGAGTGACTTGATCACATTCCTCGTCATTGAACTCGTGCTAGAGTCACATTACTACACAAGGCTTGGATTTCACAATAATGCAAACCCCTACTAAGGACAGTAGTAGTAGAAGATTAGAAGTAAATGTGAAATGGCAACTCAAAGTTTATAGGTTCAAATCCTAGCAGCAGTGACTCATGAACTGTTAACATTTAGTAAGCCACATTATTGAAGTTTGATCCCAGAGGACTGTCTGTTGGTTAAGGAAGTGTCTGCTAATGGAAGTCATACAACCAACAGGGTCATCAAAATGGTGTTTACAGATTTGCACTGCAGTTTTTCACTATGGTGTTATCTACCTACAGGGTAGCTGATATGTCAATAAATAGAATAAAAGCCCCAATTTCCCCACGGTAGGAGCCAGTTTACCACAATGAGCAAGATCTTTAGGGGTATACAAAGCAGATTATACATGGACAGTCTCTACATTGCAAAATCTGCATTGAAACCGTGTTTACGGAATCAGACATATCCTGCTAAAAGCATTCTTCCTTTGTTCATGCTATGTTCGCATTACAATTTTTGTTACAGTGCGTTGATGTCTGCACACACTTTACATCTACTTGTGCACATACAACAGCAAATGTGTAAGTGATATGAGTGCTCCAAAAAACTAAGGTCCACTGGGTAGTTCATGAGTGCCAAACACGTCCATGAGCACTCATTGTCCATATAGTATATTATGGCTTAAATACTGAACTGTGCACTAGATGGAGTAGAATGCAGAAGATAAAGTGTATCCAGGCCTTAAGGTTTTCTTGAGAGGAGGATGTTTAAGACTAATCAGCTAGTCACCGAGGTGCCTCAAGGTTCAGTTCTTGGTCCCTTTAAACTTTTCGATATATATATCCTAAATCATTGTAATTTTTAGGATGACCTTGTTTAAAGTGAATGCAGCAGAAATCAGTAGACCCTGTTAAGGTGAACGAAGTAGACCAACTAAAGGTTCAGTAAACAACTTGATACTCATTCCATCCATACTGATATTTATAATTAAACTGATCTTAGTGGCTTTCTAGTATCTGTCTCTCTCCTCTCTCAATCTCAGAATCTCAACCAAGTTTAAACCCTGATCTTTGCTTGCCAAAATAAGGGAATTTCAGTTATATATCATAGGTCTTCTGTGTTGAAAGATCTGTCAAAACAGCTGGTAAAATATAAGATTTTACCATCTGTTCCAACTTTTTTGTTTATCCTCTCATTCATAATTTTTTTCCTGTTCTCCTTACTTCCTCTTCTCCTTCGTCTCCATGGTGAAGTCCTGGCTGCCGGAGGGTGTTGACTGTACTTCCATTCTTCAGCATGTCTCTGTGAGAGCCAGAGATAATCTTGCTGTGTTGCTGTCACACAGGGCGAGCGATTTGCTGTTTCACGTTCAAACGTGCTTTGAAGTGCATTCAGAAATGCACCTCCAGAAATCACATCACGGTTTTGCTATTTGTTTCATTAGGTATTTATTGTTGTATAGGTGTCTAGGTGCCATCTGACTGAACATCTGAACACGTTACATGAAATGTTACTCAAAGGATCTTGTGTGTTGTTTTTCCTGGGTAGTTGATAAAGTTAAGCATGTTCAATTAAATATATAGTGAAGGAATTCACACGCTCTCCTTTTCTCTTTTATACATTTATTTTGTTTTCTGTCCATCTGAATGTTCCATTTAAATCATTTTCTCTTTCCAATTCACTCCTATTATTTTCTCTTCAAAACCAGCCACTTCAGTATCTAAACCTTTATTTACCTCAGAGCAATATTTATTTCCCCAGACACTGTTAATCCTGGGCTTAAATTGCCTTTTGGATTTTTTCTTTTATCTGTGTCTTGAACGCCACTGAGCTGTGAAAGGGCAGAAGCCCTCATCAGAATTCAGCCAGAGACACCCATCAAACTAACCACAGCTCAGCCAATCAGTTGCAGGGAGGGGTGGAGCTTTTACCGTCACTATGCACATTTTCTCAGGGCTTTTTATAAATCCAAGGATCTCAAAGCTATTCCATTTATTTTCAAAGCAGACAGCACCTGGGGTAGCAGAATTGGATGCACTCAGTTGATTCCTTCCTCCAGATTTTCTCTCTGCATCACAAAAAGCTCTACCTGGTAGTTCCTGAAGAGAGGAGCCACTGATGGGAGAGAAGACCTGTTCTTGCCCATTGTTGAATAATTTAAGATGGAGTTTCCTGGAGCTGAGTGAAGTAAGTGCGAGTCTAAGGAGCTGCGAGAATGGAGCAGGAGGTATGAGTGGGAGACAGACATCTAAATAAAAGAAAAAACACTGGACATCCAAGTTCCTTTGAAGTCAGTTATGTCTGTATAGGAGAGACAGACAGTCTTTCATCTCTCGTTTTGCCTAAAAACAGAAAGACAGAGAGAGGTGTGGTTATAGATACAGAGAGAGAGAGTGTGCTCTTTCTTTTTTTCTTGTTCTCGCCAGGAAGGAGGTGTGACTGCACTGACGGGGACGGCTCTCAGTGTGTCAGTGGAAGTGAATGAGAGAGGATTATTCTACTGCATTGCCGAAAGCCTAAGCTGACAGAGGAAGCGAGAGAATAGAGCAGCTCAAGCGCACACATTTATTCCTGTCTGACACACAAAACATCAGCCTGCATGTCATAACCTCTAGTTAACTGAGAGAAACGGAGGGAATTGTTGGTAGTGTGACTCAGAAAAGGGCGAAATAGGGCTGTTTCAACCCGCAGCATCACCATGTCATCCAATGAGCTGAGTGCTCCGGAATTGGACCCCTGCATTCGTACCTTTAAGGAGCACATGCATTTGGAGCTGGAGCCTCCGAGACTGGGTGCCGGCAACAAGCGCATCACCTCCCCCAAAATATCACCCCGCAGCTCCCCGCGCCTCTTCCGCAAGCTCATGGTTAACAAGGGCGTCCGCCACAGGCGCCGATTCACCGTCGCACACACCTGGTAAGCCTGTCTGGGGTATGAAGGGTAAAGAGTGGAGGATCGCAAGAGGAATTTTAGATGGGGAGGGTTTTACTACATTGTTTGAGTTTTTTATTTTTATTTTTTATGAATGACACTGAATTAGTTTGGATAAATGTTATTATGGTTCAGTGAGGTGTGCTGTCACTGCAGGCGTGATTATCGAAGTGCTATGACCAACATTAGATCTTAATGAAAAAAGAAACTAGTGAATAATGCGTGATGTGTCGACTGCCAGAGAAGCTAAAACAACAGGGCAATTCTGTCAATGTGATGTGGCATGTCAGTGCGATGCTCTCTTTGCTCTCTCTAAGTGGAACCATCTCAGTCTCCTTTCAGGAACAAGTAAAGACTATTAACCGTTTCTCTGATTTTAGAGGCATTGTTTGCTTAAATGGTAGATATGAATTTTATAGGTTTTTAGCAATGTCAATAGATTAAACATAGCCTAGTCAAACCCACAGTAATATTAATAATAAAAACGTGTATATACATAATGTTTGTTATATATTTAAAATAATTTTGCATTGATTTCTTATAATATCTATTCAAATTAATAAAGAAATATTTATAGTGTATAAATGTGAATACATGAGTATATATTTTATGTGTAATGTAATTTTGTGAAACTGTGCATCTATATTTGTTTATCAATATCTTAACATACAGTTAAAAACAAAATATTATATTTATATAAAACAAAAATTCATAATTGTAATGTATTTTGGCAATGAACTTCAGTGCATGTTAGTCAATTGATGTTAATGCCAAATAAACTCTCCTCCATATTAATTATCTGAAACATTCATTTACAAAATGAGATGCTATTCTTGTAATTTCTCGTAAAAGTGTGACCGTTCAAAGCGCCAGCTTTAAAAGAAGGTTTTGCATCACTCAAAATAATAACATAGCAAAAGTCATATCCACTCTTATCGCTTACTCTAGCAATTTGAAAGCTTTGTGTCGTGAGATGCTTCCTGTCTATTGGAGAGATTGGATCACGGCTAGGAGGATGTGGGCAGGATATGATGTGACACGGAAGGTTTTTATCCCTTAGTAAATAGAACATTTGTCATCCTGTCTAGACTCTTGCTACGGTAATGTTTTTACAACAATGGAACACCAAGCCGCTTTTTAGGAGAGATCCTATTGGATCCGATGAAAAAATTGTGACCATGTGCAAGAGTACTTGAGATTTATCTTCTAGAATGCACGGTTTTGTTCGCAAGTCATGATGTATTTGAACTGGACCAGGCTTTGTACTTGTTTTAGCCCCTGGAATTTAAACCATTAAGATGTGTTATTCTTGGAATTGAGCCTTGGATGTTCCTCACACATGTACCTCTATGGGAGAACTGTTTCAAATCCATTCTGTGTCTAAAAGGTGTACCTTCATCTGCTTAGTTAGCTAGGCAGAGTATGTTTAAGGTTTAATGTGTCAAGTACAATACACACTGTGACTGGATTACACCGTGAAACATGCACAGCCACCAGCATCTATGCATTACTCACTCAGACAACCATTAGACACAGACAGAAGAGCTTTTAATAGAGGAAGTATAATGGTGCAGACTGCAATAACTGCTGTGATTTGTATGATTATAGTGGCTGAGACGTTTAGCACCAATCTGCTGCTCACAATGTCAATGGAAGTGCACGCTTTCAATCTCAACGATTCATAAATTGAACCACAAATGGAATCAGAGTGATTTGAAATGTCATAGCCGGTCTCTAAAGGAATACTGTAGGCTTGAGTTCTGGATGTCATCTTTTTCAACCTGTCTTAATCTGACAGATTCAAACCAGTGTATAACTAATGGTTTTCTGGACCTAGATGCTACGTCTAAATGCAACCTGAATGTCCTCCGATGTTCGGATGGAACTTTTGCAACTCATCGAACATCTTTTCGCAGATGCGCATTGTGTAGCCGGTGGTTTTACATTTTGTGCAACAGAGCATCTGAATTATTGTGAGTGGAGGCTTGTGTCATAGTTCTGTTCGTGGTTTGGTCCTTGCTGTATTAGGTAACACACATTGGGAATGGATGGGGGGGCAGGGTTGTCTTGAGGGAGTGAGGTGGTGCATGAACATTGAGGTGGAGAAAAGACAAGTGCAGTGGTGTGGAAAACATTGCTGTATAGAATCTCATGCCTTCGTAAATGACGCTCAAGGAGAAAATGAAAGGACAATTTCCGATTAACCTTAGTGTGAGTTTAAATTATGTTTTGTTCATATTAAATATATATTTATTTGAGAGTGGCAGGAAATTTTGGGGGGAGAGAGAGGCAATGGGGTCGAGACATGTTGCAGGTCAGACTCAAACCTGCAGTTTTCACATGAGCAACACTCACAGTGGGAATGTGCTAAAATTGCTGTGCCATGTCTCACACATTTCTCTTATGTTTTTTTTTTTTATTGAAATCAAATTTTTTATTATTATTATTTAAAATATATATATATTTTTGCTTGTTACAAGTAATTATAATAACATATCCTAATTAGGCAATGAACACAGGTTTTTCCATGCTAACCTGCATTTCTGTCCTAATAAGCTGTGACAAGTGACATACATTTTGTTGATTCCTTTTCATTCTTGATCTGCTAAATGGCTTTAAAGTTAAAAGAAAAAGAAAAACTAAAAAATGTTAAAAATTTACAGATGTTACGGAAAGACCAGTGTGGATGAAAATGCAAATTCACAGAATGCCTTAAAGTCATTTCTTCAAAATGTAACTCACTGCAAATTCCACTTTTACTCCTTTTAATTCCAGTTCTGTGTCTTGTGGCACATGGCCAATATAATTAAAATTCCAACTCATGAATTTAAAGGGAGCCAATTCTTTCATTCAGCTCTGCTGATTGTATCACTTGATTCACACTATCAGTGTGAACAGACAAATTACTTGTTGCTTGTTCTTGACACAGTAAAAAACATTTTACATTTAGAGATGATTAGACCGTTTTCTTCATGTGTTGAAATTAAATCTGAAGGTTATCAAATGCATATTTCAAAATGGAAGACAGATATTTCTAAATATATAATGCTAACATCCCCTCAGCTGAATCTAAAACAAGAAAAAATCTGTATCCTCCCTTTTTTTCATACTAATCTGCTTTCTTCTTTATCTAATGAGATATTCTTTCTTTCTGCCTCCCTAGGGCCTAATATTTGGATCTGTTCCCTCTCTCTGTGGGAAATATTACTGTATACTACATTAGCATACATAAACATCTAAAGCATTCCCCCCAAAAGTTTGGTACACTCTATTAAAAGTTAAGCTAACGACTCCTTTCCGTTACTCAGTTCCGTTACTGTGGCTTTGGTGCAAAACCAAGAATGAAAGGGTTTTTTTTTCACAGATGTCTCTGCATCTCTTTAAACTTGGCTCAGTGTTTGCTTAATTTTAAACCTAGCTTCACGCTTGTACAGTAAGATACTTTATTTGGACACACCAGTGACTTAAATGGCCCAGGGTTGCTAATTATGTTGGCGTGTTTTGTATTTTGGGTTGTAAACTAGCCTTCCTGTCCCCTAGTCTGTCTGAAAGTGCTTGTTTACTCTGTGTTGTGCAGCAGGTCTATGTTTATGCTCCTTTGCCTGCTGGATTCATCAGGCCACTGAACTGGAATGGTTGATATTCAGAACAGTCGGTGAAGAAGAGAGATCTGTGCATGCACAAAAGTGCACGCACACACATACTCATACATATTTGCTTTCTCTAATATGACAGGCCTGAATCCGATGCCATGGGGTCACATCTCAGCCCCTGGCACGTATCAAGAATCGGAGCCTTTTAGTGTGAAATTATATTTAGTGTTAAGCCAAGCACAATGTGCGAAATATTCAGATTTTTTTCTTCTTTTTAGTGGGGCATGTACACTTTATGTTTTTGTATTGTATAAAATTAATGTGCTTTTGTTGTACTCAGATGTTTATATGCAAGTACATACAAACCAACAAATAAATAAATACGTTTAAATTAAAATTAAAATCTTTAAATATTTGATAATGATGTATTGACATTTTAGACCGAGAAGAACCAATTAATACCACAAAACATAACTTGAATCCCTTACTAATACTACTTGATAGCTCTGCTGTTGATTTTCCACCAATGATGTCACTTCCTGGAAGAGATGTCATTAAACCACTAGTATTTGTTAGTTAAGGGAAATTTACAAAAATCCAACCAGAGCCAGTCTAGATTGCATTCAAATCACATTTATCATGAATTTACCACTTGTCTTTTACGATTTATTTATTAAAAAATAAGGTCTAGAGTGTGACAGTATATCTTTTTATATTGTAGTGTTTTTAAAATTAAGATTTGATTAAGAAATACTATCTAATATGATTACATCTTTAAAAATTGTGAGTTTACTACAGCACTTTTTACAACATATGATGGGCACATGATCGTATAGAGAAACAGCAATTAGGAAAGCTGCATGGTCAATACCTATATTAATGACTTGCTTTTAGTACGAAAGGTAGGAGAGTGGTGTGGTCTTTAAACAAAGTGCTGAGTAACAGGATAAACAGAACTAACACGGGCACACTCTCATTAGACACACACACGGTCAATTGCTTTTTGAACCTAAGCGGGGTGAAGTACAAGAGCGCAAGTGATATGGTTTCAGCATCTCTTCCTCTCATCCGATTGACGTTGCAAGTTTTAGGTGAAGAGCTAAAAAGATCATTTGATAAACAAGTTTACCAACAGCTTTATCACATAACAGATATGGTGTTGCACACACTTTAGATTGAACTAGTGATTTCTGACCTCACACTCAATAATGCGTGTCAGCAGTAATACTAATGCAAACACACACTCACAGTTCCTTTGTTAGGCTGTCAGTACATTTAATTAAAGATGTGGAAAAAGTGCATGTGTGTGTATTATACTTTATGTTTGCTGTGTTCACATCAGTGTCATGACTCATTGAAACAAGATAAAGATACATTTTACATAATTTTTCATTTATTGACAGAACTGTAACAACCAGTCAAGCCATTTTATATAAGTGGGGTAAAAAAAGTTTATACTGTACCTCTAGTGAAAATGATTATATTTTACCTTAATTTTCATTATTATGTATCGATATTATCACTTGTTTTAGCTTATTATTTTTTTTACCATATAATTACGACTTTTGAACCCAACTGTGGAGAAGAAAATGTTGTGCCAACATTGTAAGAATAGCTAGGTGACCTTTTCACTTGCCGGTTGTTGTTAATGCACCTCATTCCCTGGCTCTCAGACATTTTCAGGCTGGTGGACTCACTTTTTGCCAGCGAGTTAATCAGTCTCCAGGGCTGAAGTATCTGGAACACAGCGGGTCTCCTGGAAGCAGACTCTCTCAGCTGGATTTATGGCTGCAGTCTCATCTACTCCATAATTATTACGCTATCTTTCACAAGACCGCCGGTTAAGGCCCACATACATAAAAAAAAAAAAAAAAAAAAAAATGGGACAACAGTTGTAGTTTAGGGTTAGAGAAGCTAAGTTTCACAAGTGATGTCACCAAACAAGCAACATCACTCTCTCTCTCACTTTCTCTCTCTCTCTCTCTCTCTCTCTCTATATATATATATATATATATAAAGTGAATTGACCGGCAAAAAAACATTATTTCTCGCTTCTGTCTTTATGACAGTAATAGACACAGTTGGGTCTATTTTATAAAAGACATTTTTTTACTAAATGTAAAACTGAAAAAGTTTCTGTACAGTTATGCCATACTGTTCCCAAAGCATACAGGCTTTAAAACTGCATAAAAAATTCATGATTATAAGACTGTTCGCATTATCTGCTCAAATGATCTCCTCAGATGAGTGATTACTGTTTCCATCCCGCCACCCATTTATTTTGCTGTCTGCTAGATCTTTAATCAATCAGTGTCTCAGACAGAAAGTAAACACTTGTAACATTAGTTTTTTGTCCCAAAGCCATGATTAGGATATCAAAGTGGGCTCAGCGAGCTGGACAAGACGAGGCAGTGAAATAAAGAACTGCACAGGAAGAGCTCATTTCAATGCTGACGTTAATGATGCGGATGTCACGCATGCCCTGGAAAGATCATCTTTTAATGCCCACATGGATTTTGTGAGATTAGAGCATATTTGAGTTTATATGATATGCATTATGTTACAAACATATGTATTTATAACACACTTTATTTTAAGGTCCAATTCTTGCTATTAACAAATCATTAACTATGACATTTGCCTCAATAAACTACAAATTTGCTGCTTGCTAATAGTTAGTAAAGTAGTTTTAGGTATTTAGCAAGATGTAGAATATGCTCATGCACAATATATGCTTTATAAATTCTAATAAACAACCAATAAAATAGGCATGCTAATAAGAAACTATTTAATAGGGAGAATTGGTCCCTATACTACAGTGATACCTATATTTGTTGTATTTTAGTTGATTAATAATTTTGTTGTTAAACGTGGTAAGCATATGCAAGAAAGACTGAACTCAAGACTAGTCTGTGGTCTGAATGTACAGTAGCTGTGTTACTGACTCACCTGACATCCTTTATCATGACAGCAATCCCGTTGAGAGTTGCCCTCGCACTGTATTGTGGGACCATTGCAGCATCTTCCATTGCAGTGGTTTTGTCATGAATAAACCAAAAGCCAAATGCACTCTCTGCTCTTAGTGTTCTCCGTTTGTTTGAGAGGGATTTCAGTCGAAAAAGCTTTAACGGACGTGTGTGTTTGTGTACTAGCGGGACACATTAACTACTAATGGTCTGCTCTAATGTAAAGCATACTTGAGACATCACGGCACTGTATACTGTTTCTGGTTTGAACTTCAAGCAAACACTTCTCAGTTTTTCTGTGTCTCCCTCCATCAAGATCTCCCAAGCTAGCCAGAAATGTAGGATATTTATCGTTAGTGAACATTTTACACACTTGTATTTTTAGCATCTCTATGTGGAACAGTGTGCAGGAAAAAAAAATCATCCATTAATATAAATAGGAATGCCTAGCTTTCTTCAGGTACACTACTGTTCAAATATTTAGGATCAGTATATATATATATATATATATATATATATATATATATATATATATATATATACACACACACACACACACACACACACACACACACACACACACACACTGCCGTTCAAAAGTTTGGTCACAGTAAGACTTGTAATGTTTTTTAAAGAAGTTTCTTCTGCTCATCAAGTCTACATTAATTTGATCAAAAATACAGAAAAAAAAACAGTAATCTTGAATATATATATATATATATATATATATTCAAAAAAAGTAAAAAAAAAAAAGAATATGCAAGACTATATATATATATATATATATATATATATATATATATATATATATATATATATATATATATATATATATATAATATAAATAAAAAGAATAAAATGAATATGAAGAATGAGAAGAGAAGTTCATATTAATAACAAGAATATGAATAAAAAGTTAAAAGGCATTTATTCAAAATATAAATATTTTCTAACAATAAAACTTTGCTATGACCTCTTAACAATTTAACACATCCTTGCTGAATAAAAGTTTTCATTTCTTTCGAAAAAAAAAAAGAATTAATAAAATTTTAATAATAATTAAATAAAAATGTACTAACCCAAAACTTTTGAACGCCAGTGTTAGAAAAACATTCCTATTTTAAATAAATGCTGTTCTTTTTAACTTTTTATTCATAAAAGAATCCTAAAAAAAGTATCACAGGTTCCATAAAAATATTCAGCAGCACAACAGTTTCCAGCACTGATAATAAATCAAAATATTACAATGATTTCTGAAGGATCATGTGACAGTAAAGACTGGAGAAATGATGCTGCAAAATTCATCTTTGCATCACAAAAATAAATTATACTTTAAAATATAGTCAAATAGAAAACAGTTATTTTAATATTTCTCAATATTGCTATATTTTTTTATCCAATGAATACAGCCTTGGTGAGCATAGACTTCTCTAAAAACAACATATCTCACATTAACTTCTAAACGGTAGTTTGTCATACACTTACATACTTGGTTTTCTCATCAAAATAGGATTCATAAAGAGACTGTATGTTGCATTTTATGTGTCCTTGCATTTCCAGAATGGCAGGTGGACTTTGAGTCATTGGATGTCAGCTGTAACACCAGATCAGTTTGTCATGCTCTCCAGATTGCCAATGTGAATGCCAAGAGATTTATTAGGGGCTTTATCTGGTCTCTAATTCAAAAGCTGTCTCTAAATATGAGTGTGTATCCTTTTATTGAATATATGTTCTCTTTTAATCACTACAGACTGATGGTACATGGCCTGGTGCAGTTTTGCAGTGCCTCATTAGAGCCTGCAAGATACAATTTTGCTTCTTAGGAAAGTCCACCCACTCCCTTAAGATTCTTTTAGGTCTCATTAACAGCCTGTTCATTATGAAGTACCTACTGAACACACACACCACAGGTGACCACTCTCCTACACTTCAACTATAATTAGAGCAGGGAGCTGAATTTGGTTTTGTTTTTTTAACTTGCTTTCATAGCCCGTGCCCACCACAGCGTAGACACTGAGCTGTCTGTGACATTCGTGTATGAATGTGTGCCACTGTAGTCACTTAATAATGGTGCACAAAACAAATGAATAGTACTTTTGGAAAATATGATTTAAATGATTTACAATCACATATGATGAACAGCCCAGTCATGCCTGTGACCTTGAAAAGGTTGTTTTGTTCTACACTACCAAGGTTGTATCGTCTTCTGTGTTCACCATGGCTGCATCAGAAATATGGTAATTACAGTATTATTACAATTTAAAATGACAATTATTTGAATATATTTAAAAATGTCATTTATTTCTGTGATGGCTGATAGCTGAATTTAGCAGTCATCACTCAAGTCTTAAGTGTCACATGATTCTTCAGAAATCATGTAATATTCTTGAAACAATGCACTATGGTGAAAGTGCTTTGAGATGATTACTTGACTTATTAACGGTATGATTGAATATCAATTGATAATCTGCTGGTGATCATGCATCAGATAATCCTAATTTGCATAGGAAGGAATAAATGTTTTACACTTTTACACTTTTTCTTCAAGTTTTTTATCTTGAAAAATCCCACAGCCATGGTCTTTTCATTGAATTTGAATGTGCATTTCAGGTATAGAGGCTTGAATTGGTGTGTTTTTTCAATATAATGTCTTTCCTGAATATGGCACAATAATAAGCCTAATTTACATAGAAAGAAGAAGAGATTTGCTCTGTAAAGATGACTCATGCATGTCGTAGAGCTAGACTGGAGTAGAAAGAAGTTTAAACTGGTGCTGAAATACGGAGCACTGCTTAGTGAATTTGCAAGTCTTTTTTTTTTTTTTCTCCATTGGTAATCTCGTTCCACACTAATAAGGACAAGGAAGGTGGCACATTGCTCTTTCTGAGCCTGCATGTTTGTGTGTGTCTTCCATGTGTATGTGTTAGTCTACTCCACTCTGCAAAATCTATTTATTGCTCTCCAACCTTTGTCCTTGAGTTTTTCATGTGTATTTATGTCTCAAAACCTTTGCTTGTCATGCGGATGGATTGTTTCTTCATGGTATATAAGACCTAATTCCTATAGGAACTGAGAAGAAATCAATGTAAGTCCCACATTCAGTTGCTGAAGCATTGGAATGCACAGTGTATAGTGTTAGCAACCTTTTCCTGTCTGGCAACACTCATTTGAAGGTCATCATTTCACATTTCTCTGATGGAATGCAGTAATAAAGGTTTTCAGTGTACAATGCAAGTTTGGGTAATGGTATTTTCCAAATATTAAGTAGAATGCGATTTGAATTCTTTAATTGGACATGCAAGTCCTTGCAAAAGAGCAAATGAGTATTTTTTTTTTTTAAATACTTGAAATGCTTTGTGACACTCATGACATTCAGCAGACACCTTAACATAAAAAAGTAAAGGCAGCTAAAGAAGAAGTATTTTTTACGCTCAAGATTTAGTAATCAGTATTTATTTAATGGGAAATTACAATAAATGATTCAAATGTATTATTGTAAATATTAGTAGAAATTACTATTTTTGTTTTTGTTGTTGTTACATATTTATAACTTAAGTATGCTCAGTTTTATTTTGGCAACACTTTACAATAAGGTTGCATTCGTTATCATTAATTAACATAATCCAGGGTTCCTCAGTAGGTGGTAACTTACATTGTGTCTACACCAGATGCGAGCGGCGCGGCGCAATGCAACAAAATACAATAGAACTTATTATAATCAGTGATGCTGTCTACACTGGATATGGCGCAACAAATCCCCAACAGAAAACTCGTTCTATTTATGACGTCCTGACATAAAGTTCAAATGATTTGCAATGCTTTGTCGTGTCCAGTGTAGATACAATGTGACAGCAAAAACATGGAAAAGTTAAAGTCGTGACATTTGTCAAGTATGGTAGCCCATACTCGGAATTGGTGCTCTGCATTTGGACTGAACAGTTTTGAGAGATTGAGTGATACCATCTTTATTATGAATGCTGGTTCGCAGTGAGTTCACAGTTTTAACGTAAGTTTGCTTTAGCCTAATTTATTTTCAAGATCTGAGGTAAAATATATATTGTTGTTTTCACTATGTCTATAAAGATCATGCAAATAATATTCAAACTCACATTAAACATGTTTAACATTGAATAAAGCATATAATCATTACCTGAGATTATCACTGTCATTTGTATGTATTCTATTTTAGAAATGGTTTTTATTTTCTGCAACATCGTGGCAGGAACAACCGTGTTGTTTATTGTCACGTGTCACTGCGGGGTGGTCAGGACTTAGGACAAAGACTACATGGAAAAGATACTTTTTATCACACCGCGTCACGTCTGATTGGGACACACAATGTTAGAGTTCGATCCCCCTCAAAAAATGTAAGTATAAAAATATTAATGCTGACAGATCTAATAATTGAATCTGCAATTAGGGAAAGTGGAGAGAAGAGATCCAGTCTGGAGATGAGCAGGAACAGTTGATTTGCATGACAGACAAGGAGATCCAGATTTTTTGTTTGTTCGTTTGTTTTTAATATTCAACAGACAAAGTTCTTCTGTATCTAAATGTTAAAATGTTCACTACTGGGGAAAACAATCTGAATATTTATCTTTTGACCATCTTTTGATTATTTTAACAAAAGCAACAATAATATAATAATTGTAATATACATATATGTAACTAACCATGAAAAATGTTTCTTAAGCATTTATTAATCTTAGTTAAAGCTGATTTAAACATTTATAAATACATTATTTAAATAAAATTGTATCTATCAATTTTAATGGACCTGAGCTAACGTGGACTTAACAGTTGTATTTTTATTAACTAATGTTAACAAAGAATAATAAATACTGTAAAAAATACATTGCTCTTTGTTAATGTATTAAATAAAGTTAACAAATGGAACCTTACTGTAACATGTTACCATCATTTTTTATTCTATTACAGTACTTATTACTTACTATTTTATTATTAATGTTAGATTATTACAATTTAAAATAACATTTCTATTTGAATCTCTAATTAGATTACACAGTGGACTTTTCATGTTGAATATATGCCATGAATCAGAATAAACAAACACATATTTTAGAGTATGAGTCATAGAGTTGAGAAAGAGAAGCACATTTCAGGAATGTGTTTACATGCTTCCTCAAGCAGCTGATTGGCTGTGTAGAGCATTGGATTTAATGAGCGTATATGAGAATCCCTCAAAGAGGTTAATGTGAGAACAAGAGCAGCGTGAAACTCTCTCATTCTCTCTCTGATACACATTTATTACAGCTCTACTTTAAGATTTGCTCCACAGTGAGAGAGAGATAATAGTATGGTTATTTGAACTATATTATATGTTGATATAGGATTAAATGTTATGTCTCAGTGTGTCTGGTGCAACATTGAGTTGTGTGACATAGCATTAGTGTTGTCCAATGTAAATGTAAAACGAATGCCTTTTGTTTAGCCAGTTTACTGTCACTCACATTTTTGAAGATAGACTTGAATGTGCATGATACAAACCAAAATTTGTATAATTCATGAGTGAAAACATTTTGTAACATGATTTTGATGTACCATTTACATGGTAATGCAATGTCTGATTTTAAAATGGGTTTTAAAGGATGAATTTTGAGATTTTATGTTTTCAAGTGATATATAACTTCTGATGATTTCTAAAATGTGATAGAGAAAAAGGCAACGAGGAAGTCTTTTTTTTAAACAAAGGTCAAAACTCCTTTTGTAATGTAGATTTCTGAGGGTACACTGTTGTCATAAATTAATCTATTACTTTTCCTACATAATCTTTTAACAAAAAATATTGGTAAAATATATATTTGGGAGTCTTAGACCTTTCCAAAGATATATAGTTTGTCAAGATTAGATTAGATTTGATTGTAATATAGTATATTCAACGTAGGTGTCCCGTATACGGGACGGGGTGACAGTTAACAGGTTAGGGTTTATTCATTTTTAACCTGAATGAAGTATTTGTTTAATATTTCTTAATAAACCTGAATGTACCAATGAAAATAATTTGTATACATATTCTCCATGCAAGTCTCAACTGAAAATCCCATTTTTAGCCCATGCAATGGCAGGTGAATTGAGATCATTTAATTTCCCTTAAAGGTCATGAAACTATATTACTTACACCTAACATCTCAGATGAACTTCATTTATGAAATTTTACTGACAGAGCTCTGGTAGATGGAGCGCAATAGATCAGGAGTGCAATAATTCTGACAAAAATATACATTTTGGATCCAAAAGTGGAAGCACTTAAAATGTCTTTCCCCATTTACAACAGTTTCATAAACTACAGTATGAAGAGTGTTGCAGCTAGTTGCAGCAGTATTGACAGTTTTTTTCTATTTAAAGCCAGAGCAATAGGTTGCTCATTAAATCGCTGTTTAAAAAAATAAAAAAATAATTAAATGATTTTATTGAGACAAAAAAAAAAAAAAACCCTGGCCTGTTCTTTCCAGGGCTGTCCAAAACACACAAATAAATATAGACCCTCAGTGTGGTGTTGGACAGGTCATCATGACAGTGGAGGAGGTTGATTGCTTGATGCACCACACATTGAAAAGCCAGTCATCCTGCTACAGTTTGTAGATTCACAGTACATACTTGTCTCATTATGCTGTATGCGTGTAGGTTGATCAACAGGATAAATGAGGTACTTCACTTACTTTTCGACAACAGTATGCAGTTACAGGTGTTCAGCTGAAACACACACACACTAATTTTGAGATGTGTGAGCGCGCGTGTCGCTGTGTTAGCAAGGGAGGCTGCTTTTAGCCGGATGATTTATCGGGCCTGTTAAATTTCAAATGAATGTAATTGAGAGTCAATCGATAGCAGCGGCTGCTGTGTCATGCAGCTCATTTTAACCTAAGCGTTCAGCTTAAATATTATTCAGCTCCTCTGGGAGTGCAGAAAGTGAGACAAATGAGGAGAGAAACGCAGATACTGAAGACTAGAGGGAGAAAGAAATCGCCAGATAAAATAAATGAAATGGCCCTTGTTGTTTCCTGTTCATTACATCACATGGAATACAATAAACGCAAAGGAACCAATAGCAACAGATTTGCTTTGTCCTCTTTTCTGTCTCCCACAACACTGGCTAAATCAAACATTCGGTTTGAGCACAGCTGGATGCATGTTTTGTTGATGAGAAGCTTTTGCTCGTGACTGCTGTTTATTCCGGTTGCCAGCTGGATTAAATCACATTATTAGGATCATTATTAATTTGGGTGCCAGGGTTGAAGATTTAGTAAAAAAAAAAAAGCATAAATCATGGACTCTATGTTTGTACATATCTAAATTCACTGGCTTTAAGTAATAAAAAAGGCTTACTATTAATGATCAGTTTGAATAAATGGGTCAGGGTCAGAAGTTAGAAATAAGTTGTCAAAGAGATTTTTACACACAAAAAAAATATTAACATCTTTAATCATATACTCACGATTATGTTGAAATCTTTGAGGAAAATCAGTGAGGTTCATAGTTTGTTCCAGAACCTACTGAGTTTGATTATATGGACAAAAACTTTATTCAAAATATATGTATATATTTTTTTAACACTAGCACTACCGGAATTCTGTAACTACTAGAACTGCCAATAGCGGTCATTTTGACTGTTCATACCAGACAGCAGTGAATGTCATTTTTGTCATGTTATATTTACTTCAAAGCTTCTATGGTCATGTTTTATGAAAAATGTGGGGTAATTTAAGCATACATAATATAATATGTTCGTGATATTATTGTGTAAGAGCTACTAGACCTCCCACAAAAGTGCATGCCACAGTTTGCTTTCCGCAATTTGCATCCGGCAAGCTGGAGATCAAAGTTTTTCACCTCAGTTAAAATGTTGTTTTTGAAAGTCAAAATGTCAACAAATATAAAATGAAGCAGAATATTTCGTTAGATAAAAACATATTGTGAATTTTGGAAATGATTACATCTGTCTTTATTCAATACATTTTGACTTTTGGAGTTTACAATGCTTTAGCATTATCGGAAATGTTTGGACCACACGAATCGGAAACAATTTTATGCAGCCTCTAATGAAATCTAGAATGAATAAATAGTTATGTTATATTAGGACAGATAATAAACATCATAACACAAAATTGAAATTTAAATGAATGTGAAAATTTATTAGGTTTGGTTTTATTACAACGCCTGTAATATGTGCGGTCAAATTGACCGCTATGGCCATTCAAGGTAGAAATACTCAGAACTCTTTTGTGTTTTGTAATTTTAATAAAATAACAATGTTAAAATAAAATTTACATTAATTTAAGAAAAGTCATGGAACTGTAGTTATATGGGTTTATTTCAACAAAGTTATTACATTGCAAATCTTTAAAACGGTCAAAATGACTGCCTTGGTAGTTCTAGTGTTAAATGACATGAGGTTAATTATATGATGACAGAATTTTTCTTTTTGGATTAACTATTCTTTTAAGGTAACATTCTCATTTTTAATACAGTTTTCAACAGATTACATACAGTTCAATATGCCTGCAACATTAAGAGCAGGTGTAATATGAAGTCTAATAAAAATATTTATAGAAGATTTAATTCATTTACTCCCCTGCCAAAGAGTTTCATGATGAAGTCACAAAAAGGCCTGTGTAAATGGCTGTTTAATGTGACACGTTAATTAACATGATCTTTTATAAAGGGGAAAACAAACTTGCTACGTAGGTTATTTATTAGAGGAACTGAACACTCATGGATGGAAAATGGTGAAAGAATGTCTGGTTTTACTTTAGAAGAAGCTGCTGGATAGTGAGGTCTTTCGGTTGGATAGTCTGTCATATTGTCAGAATTCAGACTTGGTGACATTTCAGCAAGAAAAGTTTTTTCGCCCACAAGAACTTTTTCCAACTCCTATTTGACGAGAAAGAAAACAATACTGAAACAGGAACTTTTGATTACAGGAGATATTGATGTATTTAACAAACCATAATTAAGCACAAAATTATTCCCAAACTTATTAAGACTTTCATTGGTTTTACTATATTTAGGAAACCGTTAAATGAACTGACAATGAACTGCAGTTTTCCTTCATGCGTTTTTTTCCTTTTGAAACAGAAGTCAGGATTATTTTCATTTTTGGTCCTTTTTCCCAGAAGAGCATAAATCTGCTTAAATTGCATAAATCTGCTCAAGGTTTTTAAGGAGTAAATTAGCATATAGATGGTCTAAAAATGAGCATATATAGACCAAACGCTAAAGTAGAACTCACTTCACTCGACCTTCAAATGACCTTCAGAGATTTTATCATTCTTCCTGGTTAAACAATAACAGTTTCACCATGAAGCATCCAAATCTTGCAAAATACTGCACCTGAACTGAAATTTCCCTGTATTATATTAATACAACCTTTGGTTAATGAAGAAATAAGCAAATACTTAAAAAATCCCTTCACTAGCTACTCTGTCCATGTTTGAGACCCAGGAAACACATAAAGCATATCACGTCAAACATTCATTTTGAAAGACAAATCTCTTTAAGATGAGCCTGTGTTTACACTCACTCACACACACACACACACACACACACACACACATTTATTCCCCTCACATACACAGCATGTTGCTATGGGGACAGGCCCACCAGCTTGCCAAGGGTAGAATTATAGCAGGTTGTGTATCTGGCTGACCGCTGGCATCCCTCCTCTTTACCTTCATTTCTCCTCTCAGCACATTAACTGCACCCCATGAACCTGTTGTCATCGCAGCCCATCTTGAACAAAGGTTTTCCTGACTCAGGAGTGTGAGCCAATCGGTCGATCTCTCATTAGTGTGGGTCATTCAGACTGAGCCCTTTTTGTCATCGATTTTCTTGCTGAAGCTTTTGCACATCCTATAACAAGTGCTCTTCTGTTGGTTAGGAAAGCCGGCCTAATCCAAGCCTGATTTAAGATGCTTAAACAGAAAAAATGTATGCGTGAGCATGTCTGGGGTCTGGGATTGGCAAGTCCCTTATTCTGACTAGAGCTGCATTTATATGCTTAAAAATACAAAAAAAGAATTGCAAAACATTTTTTGCATCCTTTACTCCAGTCTTCAGTGTCACATGATCCTTTAGAAATCATTCTAATTTGCTGTTCTAGTGATCAAAAAACATTTATCACTATCATTGATGAAAACAGTTGTGCTGCTTATTTGAGCCAGTAATTTGAACAAGTATTATTATATAAACGGCCATTGGTTTTTATACAAATTAATGTTATCATAGCATATCTGAGCCATTGCCCACAGGGGGATCAATTAGTATGAGCCAAACTATATTTTTAAATTGGCATGCAAGCTGAAATTTTGCTGATCGCAGCATCAGTTTCTCAAGACAATAGCATTTTAGTCTTGAGTCGTGACTGACTGTGTCCATAAATAATTCAATATACATGTCACACTGTGTTTTGACTCAGGCAAAGAGGAGCAAAGTCTAGGCCCCAGAGAAACCGGTGGAACAGGTTGAACCACAATGTATTTATGCCTCTATTAATATCTGGGGCAGGCCATTCCATGCCCCTCGCGTCCCTAATGTTCATTGCTGCCGGGTAAAGTTGCTGAACCCTGTTCACAGACGGCACCAGCTCGGCCAACTGCTGCCATCTGTGCCACCACATTTGCAGTGTTCCAGAACAGAGAGGGAGAGAGAGGCAGGCGGGAACGGGGGCGTTTGGCAGCGAGAAGAACAGTCGCATAACAGACCCATTGACGGCACATGTGGTGATGGATGTAGTGATGAAAATGACTGCAGGGTATCATTTGGATGATGATGATGATGATGATAGTATACTTTTAAGATTTTGCATTGACAGTTACAGATACTATTGCGTTATCCTACTGGGATCAGTCTAATTAGCTTTTATTTTTACATTTTTTGTTTTGTTTTTTTTTCAATGTAAGTTTGTTATTTTATGTGCTTTTGCCATTTGTATTATTTTTTAAGAAATATTTATTTTTCGCGTATAGCAAAAGTTAAGTTTTTTTTGTTAATTATTATTAAAAATTATATATTTTTTAGCTTTATTCCACTTAATAAAAACATAAGAAAATGTAATTCATATTTGTTTAATTTGCTTTTATTTGTATATTTTATTCATGCATACTATATTATTTATTTTTAAATAAATATTTTTATTTTAGCTTTATTCTTATTTTATCTGTCTATCTATCTATCTGTCTGTCTGTCTATGCCATATATGTGAAAGTAATTCAATATTATATTATCTTTATAGATCCATCTGTTAAGGTCATGTAAATGTAATGGTTCAATTTTCTGTTTTCATTGAATACATGAATGTTTTGTTTCTTATTTCATCTTCATGCTTGTGAATGGGGTTTAGGTAAATGCCCACATCTTCTAACTCTCTAAAACTTGCTGTCTTGTTCTCCGTGTCTTTCTCTCTTTCCCCATATCTTTCTGAGCTATTAGTGAGTGAGATCCAGCTCTTACATAAGAGGAGGTGAAGTTAATGAGACAGGAGTTATACACTCTTACCTCCGGTATCGTATATCACTCTGCAGGAACACTACTGAGGTATTGGCGGTGGTGTGGCTGCCATTACTTATCCAGAATCTATTTCCCTGCTATCCTCAAAGTGAGGCAATGAGCTTTTTAATTACAGGCCGCTTATACCACCTCCTAGAAATGACCATCTCCTTTTGTTGCATAAGCAGCTTCTTGGGGCCACTTAGCTTTGTTTCTCTTGTCCCTGTTCAGTAACATAACATTTATGTGTTGTAATGTTTCTCATAAAAAAAAAAAAAAAAAACTCTAGGAGTACTGCTGTTGGAGTTTTAAGGTCTAATGGCTGTTTAGAAGAAGATTATTATCACAATTCCATCAATGGCTGCTACACTGCATCATGATCCACAGAGCCAATCTCCTGTTCACTTTTTTCCATTGCATATAAATGTCTCGGTGAAGTGTTATTTTTAGCTATAGGGTTTTGTTGAGTTCCATTTAATTGCATTCTTCTCCGTGTGTTCCAATTCCGTGGCCTTTATTTAATGTCTTCCATTTCATTTGCCACAACTGATCAAATTGAACAACTCTGTTTTCCACTAACAGTGTCGGGGACTTTTGTAGCGAAATAGCCATTGGGGAGGAGAGAGAGGAGACATTGTGGCTGCAGAGGTGCAAACAAATCAAATCACACTTTGTAGGTTCAAGATCACTAAGACCGTTTCTAGCTGCTGATCAATATTGTATGGCGGGTGTAGGTAGCGGAAAGTGGTACTAGGGACGGCCGTAAGGGTTACCCTGGAAACAAGCTCTGTGGCATTTGCGTCCCTGAACCAGCCAGATTGTTCACCCAGAGGTTAATTGTCTCATGTCGATACTGGAAATGGCAATAGGGGTAGTGTTTGATTTCACTGGCATTTACAATATGTAAAAACTCTTATGTTTAATTAGAGTCTACGTACATTCTGTCATGAAAATGAATGTTAACATGTCTAATGTATTGAAAACTGATACTATACAGTTTAGTGATTCAGGAGTTCATTCAGAGAAGTCATCCTCTTGAGCCAACCAGTGAAGACAATGCAATTTTAGCATTATTTTGAGGTTTACTTGTATTTATTATTATTATCATTTTTTTTATATCACCACATCACATTCATTTTAGAATTAAAATTTATAACTTGGCTTAAATATCAACTGTATTAACTGCGTGTTTTAAATTTTACAAACTGTCTCTATAGTTGACTTTTCATAACTGATTCTGTCAAAAAAAAAAAAAAGATTTTCCTGTTTATGTGAAGCTGCTTTCATACAATCTGTATTGTATAAAACTCTTTAGAAATAAAGATGACAACCTTTTTTGAGAGAGAAAAAAAAGAATAACCTTTATTCAGCAAGGAAATATTAAATTGATCAAAAAGTGACAGTAGAGACAAGTTTACAAATAAATGCTGTTCTTTTGAACTTTCTATAAGGCATAAGTGAACTATTCAGCTGCTTAGGGCCCCCGTGGCCCCCAGGGGCCCCCCAAGAGTATATGAAAATAAAGCAACATTAATATTTAAATAATTTTTACATTTTATATTTTCATTTCAATTGCAACGCATCATGTATGCACAATAGGGCTGTATGCAGGGCTTGCCATTAACACCCGCCAACCCGCCAAATGCGGGAGGATTTTGCTCGTGGTGGGTAACACAGTAACTCAAACCAGCCACTTTGGCGTGTTGAATAATTCTAGTGTTTTTAAAAGGCATCTGAAATAAGCCATATTGCAGTGTGACACTACGACACTACAACTCCCATGAGTATCACATGCACTAGTGATGCACGGGTTGGGTTTTTTCCGCAGGTTATGAGGCGGCCTATTATAATTCAGCTATCAAACTGCCCAGTTATTTCACTTCAGCACTGCATTTCACACACGTGCAAATGAGGATTAGCGCATAGCCGGTGAATTCTCCATCCACAAACAGTTGCACATTGTCTGCAGATATAAGAAATTTCATTGCACTTTAACAAGTAATCTGAACGGCCTATATATGTGCAATATTTTAAACGAGCCCTCACTAACTGAGTTTAATGCCACAGTTATGTTAGAATGCATCTCATTCTTGTTTCTGTGGCAGTGCGTCGTGCTCTTCATGAGGCGCACGGTCCGGAGCGCTGTATGACTGATGCATCAGTTCAATTCAACTTTACTCCAAATATATTAACTTTCATGTTCTGAATAGCCTACTTTATATTTAACGTGTTTGTTTATGTCCAATTTTAGTGTTAAACTGTTGGACTTGATGAAATCTAATATTGATTTTCACCGTTGACTGATTTTCAGAACATTTAGACTGATAACTTCTGCGTGCAGATGTGGCAAATTTGTCACAGGATGTGCGATATGACAGTTGCGTCCGACTATATATGAACTAGCTGTTTTTAATTACAGTATTTTAATATTTAACATTAGTTTATCAGTATGTTTGAAAGTATATATTTTTGATTATTGGTGATCCCATAGGCTCTCTCTCACGCACCTGCACAGTTTAAAACACCAAATAGTTATGTTATGACATAGAGTCTCTCCCTTGCTCCACCCATGCACGATAATATCGTGTATCGTCGATCTGATCTGATTTGAAAAATGACCATATCGCCCAACACTACAACATATATGGATTTTTATTTTTTTTCTTACCCACCCCAACACACCCTGCAAATAAAGTTACAATTTCTTTACCTGCACCAACCCGACCCGCGCATCACTAATGCACACTGTGTTGCCTTGTGCTTGTGCGCTAGTGACAGAAACGAAGAGACAGCCCTGCTGGAGTTACGTCGTTGGACCCTGGTGGAGCTATGTGGTGACATATAAAAGGTGTAACAAAACCCGGTGAGCAGACAACACAAAACCTGACGATGAAACCAAAAAGGAAGAAGAGACAAAGAGACACAAAAGACTTTTCAACGAAAAGTGGAAGTTAGGTTGACAATGGCTGGTATATGATATGAGAGTATATTCACAACAACAAAAATGTGGCTAGTAAAAGTGCTGTGTGGCTAGTAACTTTGGAAAACCACTAGCCACATTGGCTAGTGACCAAAAAGGTTCATGTCAAGCCCTGGCTGTATGACAGATGTATGATTTTATTTAATATTTCCTTTTTATCAAAATATCCACAAGCATGTTAACTAGCCTACATCATGAACTATGTGATACAACCTGTTCTGATTGTCAAATATGTTAATTAATTTGTGTTCTCTGATCTTTTTAGCCCTATCATCTTCAATTTTTGTGCAAAAAAAATATAATTCAGATTTTTCCTACATTACAGAAGGAACCATGAGAAATAGCAGCACATTGTCATGTGTTTCAGGTACTGGAATATGCTGCCATATACTAGGTGTGATTGACAGCCGCATGCTTGGATTGTTTTCCCTTCCCTCTGTTCTTCACCTTTGATCCAGTCTGTCTCCATTTGGCAGGCATGTCCTGAGATTTATGAGCTGACTTACTCCACTCGGTCATCTTTCAAGATTTAATACGTGTTCTTTTAAGAAAATTGCTCGTGAAATGAATCTTATAAATCCCTTCAAGGCAGTACTTATCAAAGGCTACCATTTATAGTTAGGTTTACACTCCCTACACACAAACTTTAAATGTTCTTTCATTTCTATTTGCACAAACAGGTACATGTGGCACGGTAGCTTACCTTTTAATAAGAACCTTCCCTTAGCATTATTTTACTTTCTTCAAGTTTCCCTCTCAAAAGTGCGGTGATGGCTTTCATTTTTTTTATGCATAGTTTATCTAAAAATGAAAGTTCTGTCATTGTAAGGAAAAAAGAGCAGCATCAACATTCTTCAACATTTTTTTTTCTTTGGAAAAAGGAAGTAATACAAGTACATAAACGAAAAAAAGAATTTTGAATTTTGTAAGCACTTTTCCTTTAAAAAGTGAATGATGTGCAAGCTTTTAGAAAACAGTCTCTTTTGAATCTTTAAACATTTGGCCATTCTTACATTTTCGTAATTTGATGAAATACTCAATGCCTTTAGAAGCGCAATGATTCTTTGAAATCGAAGAAAAGCCTTAAGTTTGTTAAAGCTTTTTTACTTCTCTACTCATTCAAAGGTCTGCAGGTTTTTCAGGTGCGGTATTAATCATTGGTTCTTGCGTATGACAGATCAGTGAAGTTGGCTTTACTTTGGCATTGTGTAATAGTTTATAGTTTCTATGGGGCTGTGATTTGATCCATGGGTTTAAATTTCAAGCCAGACTCTAGGAGGTGGGTGTAACACAGGTCCACCTGACCTGGGGGTATCAGACGGTGCCGTGTGACAATGACATGTGGAAAAGGAGCCTTTACACACACACACACTCTTCACAAAAGAACCAGCGTCACTGATGATGTCATTCCAGCACTGAAAGCTTTGCAGGGTTTTCTGGCACAGATTAGGATGGGATATTTTGTCACAGCACTTCCAGCCAACATACTTTAGTTAACTGGTACTTTACCATTTCTGCTAACAATGGCTTTCTATTCCTGAAAGTATTTTAAGATGGAATCACATGCATGCTTGCTGGGAGTGCATCATTTTTTTTGTTAACACTTTATTTTAAGGTTTCCTTGTTACACGTTACATGTACTTACTATTATATTAACAATAAATTATGCATAATAACATGCAAGTAACCCTAAGTTAAACTCTAATTCTAATCCTAACCATATAGTATGTACATGTATTTAATTAATATAACTCGATACTGAATTGTATAATTACACTGTAATAAGGACACCTTAAAATAAAGTGTAACCTAATATTTAGAATAATAATGTTTCTTGAGCACCAAATCACCATATTACAGTTGATGACAAGAATCATGTGACACTGAAGACTGTAGAAATGCTGCTGAAAATTCAGCTTTGCATCACAGGAATAAATGACATTTGAAAATATATTCAATTATTCAAAAGTAATTTTAAATTGCAATAATATTTTTGATCAAATACATGCAGCCTTGGTGAGCATAAGATACTTCTTTTAAAAACATGTTCAATAAAATCTTGCTCTGCAAAGTTTTAATAATGCCTTTTGGGAAATAAAATATTTTTCCACCTTGTTAATGAAATATACAAACTAAAAAAGTAAGCGTCTGTCAGTATCCTGTTTATTTACAGAAAATTCAAGAATCAAATGTAAATTTAAAAAGCATTTTTAATTCAATTCTCAATGATCACCAGAGCGAATCATCTCCTGGGCGCGTCTGCTATGAGCTTCAAATCTCTTGTTGCTCTTCTGAATTTTCGTTCGTTCGTTTGTTCACTTTGCTATTAGGCCGTTTGGGATAAAATGCACCCAGAAAAAAGCAAAGGACGATTACATCCTTTTTTCAAACACACACTGTAAGTATGTTACAGTATGTCGCGATGACACGAATCGCGCGATAAAGTTTTCATGTTATGATTTAACCTATTGAACCCGTATGGACCTCGTCACGTCGCGCCGGATTCAGTGTGTTAAATGCTCTCCTAATCAAGTATCCCAGAGTGCAGTCTGGACGATGGGGCGGGGCGACACGTTGGGGCGGAGCGACACGTGTCGCCCCGCCCACCTCAGCGGTTATTGGTTTATGATTAAGATGAGCTTATTGGTGTACAGATGAGTGACGATTTTACAGCTTATTGGTATAGAGAATTATGACGCTATTAGCAGGATTGGAATGCGGAAGTAGACACTAAGATGAATAAACTTTTAATATAAATTAAAAAGTGAATATACATGTTGTGTTTTTGCATTTATTGTTGCATTTCCATAACATCCCGTATAAATACAAAGAGTTTTGGATTACGACGAACAGAATAAAAATAAATGGTCTACTCCCTCAATGGCTGTAGTGTAGACGCTACCTCGGCATTACTCGCTGGTTTGAAAATGACACGGCAATATTATGCGAAGTATGGTTATGTAGATAGTCATGGAGTACCTTGATTTATATATTCAAATAATATATACATACATATATATGTGTGTGTGTGTCGTATGTGTAACAAATTGTCACCAGTCTCTGAACGTCACCAATAATATTCTGAACATTCCCTTGGCCCCTACGAAAATTTACTATGGTTCTGCTACAGTAACTATAGTAAAACTATGGTGTTTTTATAATTACAGCTCACAGTAATTAATGTGCCAACAAATATTTTTACTACAATAAATCCATGGTTACTTTTTGCAAGGAAGGAACTATACAGGTTCTAAAGAACTTGCCCAAAAACACTTGTTACTTTCTGTTATTTGTTTTCTGAACTGCACTACTGAAAACCTCATTAATCCTCACAATCCTGTCACAACTAAACTAAGAATCCATTATGAGCAATGCATAGCAAATCATGTTATCATCAAATATGAGAAACCTTAAAGAATGATAGACTGATGTAAATGACTGAAACCTGTTGTCTGTCAGGTATTGGTAGCAAGGGAGGAACTCAGGTGCAGACAGGGATTCTCAACACAAAGGGTTTATTAAATACAAAAAGGGGAAAACAAAACCCACGAGGGGGAAAACACGGAGCAAGGTAAAGACTAAATAACTAAAACAGGACTGGACTGACAAGATAAACAAGGACTCTAAATACTAACTATAAACAAACACTCACGGTAATACAAACACTTCTTAAGGAACAATCACAGAGTGGAACAATCACAATCACAGGTACAATCACAATGACAATGAACCGACGCAAGACAGAGCACACTAGGAAAGCTAAATAGGGGGAACAATCAAGACACGACAGGTGGCACAGATGGGACAATCAAGACACGACTAGGTTAACAAGGGGGGCGGGGCAAGGGAACGAGACAACACAAGCACATGGCCCAAAGACAAGGCCATGCGCTTGTACACAAAACACGGGTCTGTCATGATCCTGCCTCAAGACTAGGAAAAATCAAGGACACAAGGGCAGAATCATGACAGAACCCCTCCCTTAAGGAGCGGCTTCCAGACGCTCCTCAAGGGAACATCAAACACGAGACATGACTGACATGACGGACTGGGACACCGACACAAACCAACAAGACATGACAAATAATAACAAAGGCAAACATGAATACACAATGGCAGGGTTAGGGTGACATAACAAAAAAAACAAACAGGGAAGGGGAGGGGGCGGGACCACAAAGTTCATGGGGGGCAGACCAGGGTGAGTGGGTGGGGCAGGAGTTTTAGGAGGACAGGACGAAGGCTGACGACGGGGGGTACGGGCAGGTCTGGGTGGTGAGGGGCGGGGAGGGGTCTCGGGACAACTGGCAGGGGACATGATAGGAGCGGACAAGGGACACGGGGCAACACTTACGGGGCGCGGGGCAAGACTTACGGGACGCGGGGAGACGACAGCTGGACACGGGTGGACAACATCTACTGGACACGGGACAATATCAGCTGGACACGGGGCAACACTCACGGGACACGGGGCAACACTCACGGGACACGGGCCAACACTCACGGGACACGGGGCAACACTCACGGGACACGGGGCTACATCAACGGGACTCATGACAACATCAGCTGGGCACGGGGAGACAACATCACACGGGGAGACAACGGCTGGACACTCGGGACTTCTAGGGACAGGGTCTGGGGACAAGACAGGACTGACGGGGACTTCTAGGATACGGACAAGACTAGACAAATAATCAGAAAAGGCTTTAGCCGCTAAGACAATTGGCATCTCCTTACGAGATGAGATACACTGAACTAAAGTCTTTGCTGCAGAGTCGGCCGCGGCACTCTCCTGCGCTCTCACGACTGCCGACTTGCATACTGCCCTCTTCTTTGCCGGCTCGGGCACGCCAGCGCTCACCGCTGCTGGCTCGGACACGCTCACCGCTGCTGGCTCGGGCACGCCAGCTCTCACCGCTGCTGGCACGGGCACGCCAGCTCTCTCCGCTGCTGGCTCGGGCACGCTCACCGCTGCTGGGTCGGGCACGCCAGCGCTCTCCGCTGCTGGCACGGGAACGCCCAACGCTGCTGGCACGGGCACGCCAGCGCTCTCCGCTGCTGGCACGGGCACGCCAGCGCTCTCCGCTGCTGGCACGGGCACGCCAGCGCACTCCGCTGCTGGCACGGGCACGCCAGCGCTCTCCGCTGCTGGCACGGGAGGAGACAGGGTCACAGGACCGGCAGGCCCCCTCTTCCTCCTCTTCCTCCTTGGGCGCGGTGCAGAGGCCACAGCTGGGTCAGAGGCGGGTTGGGGGAGTTTGGTCTCGGGCAGGGCAGTCTCGGACGCCGAAGACTCAGAAGTTGACTCCCATGAAAACCGTCTCCCTCGTTTCATGGGGAGACTGCTGGCTGAGGAGGGCACCTCAGGACTCTGGGAGGGGCTTGCCTGACCCCCCAGGGTTGCCACGGCCAGGACACGACCCTCCGGGATCACCGGCAGCTGGGTAGGTGGGGACCTCTGGGGCTCCTCCTCTCGCCCGCTCGCTCCGGAACGACCTCCCCTGGTCCCCCGGAACACCACAAGGCGAGAGCCCTCAAAACAATCTCGCTGGCTGGCTGATGCCATCCAGCATTGCCTCCTGTCCGCTGAGTTCCTTGGTGGTCGGTTCATTCTGTCAGGTATTGGTAGCAAGGGAGGAACTCAGGTGCAGACAGGGATTCTCAACACAAAGGGTTTATTAAATACAAAAAGGGGAAAACAAAACCCACGAGGGGGAAAACACGGAGCAAGGTAAAGACTAAATAACTAAAACAGGACTGGACTGACAAGATAAACAAGGACTCTAAATACTAACTATAAACAAACACTCACGGTAATACAAACACTTCTTAAGGAACAATCACAGAGTGGAACAATCACAATCACAGGTACAATCACAATGACAATGAACCGACGCAAGACAGAGCACACTAGGAAAGCTAAATAGGGGGAACAATCAAGACACGACAGGTGGCACAGATGGGACAATCAAGACACGACTAGGTTAACAAGGGGGGCGGGGCAAGGGAACGAGACAACACAAGCACATGGCCCAAAGACAAGGCCATGCGCTTGTACACAAAACACGGGTCTGTCATGATCCTGCCTCAAGACTAGGAAAAATCAAGGACACAAGGGCAGAATCATGACAGTTGTCATGCACGTGTTTTCCATAGCTTTTTTATTAAAACATTATACAGTGCAAAGTTTAACTTTAAATTACATCAATTAATAATCAAAACCAGTTATTTCCCTTCAATGAACTTAACACACAAATGTGTTTCATGCCGCAAAAAAAAAAAAAAAAAAAAAAAAAAAAAGTCCTTGGAACAAAATCCTGTGTAAACAAAAGCCCAGAAGATCACCACGCCGGTCTCTTCCCTGTACCCTGGTGGGTTAAACTTGAAAAGGGCTCTGCACTGCAAGCGTTCCCTGATGTTGTACATCCGTCTGAACTCGTTCCGGTCAGGAGACAGGAGGACAATTCTTCCAGTTGGCCACAACTTATAGTGTAAAGACAAAATACATGAAAGATAATAATAATAATACAAAAAAAGTTTAACAGCCTTCTACTACAAAATTCAATTGGAGAATGAGCATTAAACGGGGAAATCTTACTCTCTAGCCAGGCAAACTGTGCCGCTTTCCGAAAAACTTCGGAGCACAACCCTAAACCATCTGCAAACCAGAGAAAGTGTCAAATATGCAGTCACCCGCCGACAAAATAACTTCCCTGAGGATTTCCAGTGGAAGCTGTTGAATCAAAAACATACATAGGTTTATTTATACATGTATATAAAAGTTATTAAACATTATATAAACACTGAATACAGACAACCTTGCTTTAAACAAACTCTCATTAAAAACTCTATAGATTGTTGTCACAACTGCATACTCATTCTTTTATAATAACACTAATAAAATGTTAATATATACAGTACTGTGCAGAAGTATTAGTGTTAGTATTTTCACATTGAAAAAAGCCAATTATTTATATCTTTTGCTGTTGTGTGTCAGTAGGATATATTAGTTTACATTTCCACACATTCATTTTGCCATTAATTGTAATAATCCAGTGAGATATTTGTATATATTTGTATGCACGATCCGCATGAAGATCTTTTACATTGAATATAAATATTTCTATCTTATATGGTGAACAAAATCCACATTAGATCGCAAACAGAAGTTATTTAAAAAACTTGCTGCTGTCTGAAAATGAATTAAGCTGAAATGTTTTTAAATGTCCTTGATGCTGATGTTAACTGATAGTTATATATTAAATAATCCACAGTATTGACCAATATAGTACTTGTACATAATACCAATTTCACATCTGAACAACTATGTAGCTGTAATAACTAAAATACCTCTGCATGTACACACACATGTAATTATTAGTTCTTAATGAATGTATGTGCACAAATAACCTGCTTTGCTGGACTCTGCCTGAAGACATGGTGAATGGTGAAGTTCCTCCCCTCAGTGGTTGAGCTCTAAAAGAACAAATGTCAAGAGGTAGGTATATTGCTAGATATAGTACAGAGTAATGTTTCATGTAGCAACATTCAAACAGCTACATACATTTGCGGAGTAAAGCTGTCCAGGAGAACAGAACACCACCACCTCCTGATCATGTCATCCTGAAAAATAATAATAATAATAATATACACACAAAAATCATGCATGTCTGTTCAAATAACTTGACAAATGTGATGCCATACCTCTGTAAAATCGAACCTATGAACTAAAGCCATGTACAGAGTGTACTGTTACAATCCACAAAGAACAATAAAATGAGCAATTTATAACAATTATTAACAATAATTATTCAAATTGAACGTACCATGGATAAATAAATGATCGAACATCGCATTTCATATTATAAGATATTTACACAACCACTTTTACTCACCTCAAGCAATCAGCGGAATAGCGTTATTACTCTGCTGCTGTAGTTGCCACCGTTCTGTTTGTTTCAACGCAAACTGCCCCCTGCTGGCTCGGAGGAAAATGTCAAAGGCGGGGAAAACAAATATGGGCGGGGCGACACGTGTCGCTCCGCCTCGAAGTGTCGCCCCGCCCCATCGTCCAGACTGCACTCTGGGGTTACTCCTCCTAATTGTCACTTTGGATAAAAGCGTCTGCTAAATAAGACGTAACAATTTTATTGGTTTCTGCTGTCTTTTGTTTGTCTACGTGCTGCTCGCGGAGTAAAATTATCATTTCACAATAAATCATATTTGTTTTGCAACGAATATCTTAAAATACTTTATCAAATTTTATTCTTTTAATTCATAACTGTTACTTTATGTCCTAACTAGTCTGTAGGAAAGGCAGGCTGTGACGTCACTGGCGGAGAGAGGGGGCAGTTGCTCAACCTCTCCAGAATGTGTACAGGTGAGATTTGTATATAAAAAAAGCAGATTGACTATCTTAAGCTGCAGTAGGGAACTTTTGACGCTTTAGCGGTTAATACACATAACTGCTTGCGTCTTGCGGAAGAACATCGTAGCCGGAACTACTTCTCTCTGTTTATGTCTATGAAGAATCACAAAGGTACTGGGTTACTCCGCCGCGGTATCCCCGAAGCAATCTAAAATAGTCCGAATATAAACACTTATTATAGGTGCACCCTAGTGATTCAGGACAAGCCAAAAACACGGTTTGGAAAATAGATTAATGTTGTACTCGCTTATTATATACATTTTTCTACATTTTGAACACAAACAAAGTTACGGACCGCAGCTCTGATTGGTTGTTTTTTACCGGGAGTGATGTATTTCTGCAAATGGCAATAGGACCACTGGGAGGAGCCAGAGGAGCTTGATTTTTTCACAGATTATCTGTCTCTTATTTTTCATAAAATGTATGTTGTATAAAATTACTGTAGATGTAATCTGTATACTCATTTAACACCTGTTTTTGTCCAACTGTTAAAAAAAACAGTTATTGTTCAAATGTAGTGCAACTGAAATATTGTAAATATCATAAAATATCTTTATTTCATAAAAAAAAATTATAGATGGTCTCCCATTGGTCTCAAAGTCCTGCAGTATTTTTTAATTTCGAGTATGATTTAACAAAAATAGGTTCCTGTAAGCTATCATGTCATGTTCCCAAATTTGAAAAAGTAAAATGCCAAATGGTATTCTATTTAGAATTTATTATGAACATCAGCTTTGGGTCAAATCACCATACAGCTGTCCCCCCCACTTTTAAAATGGCTGCTACGCCCCTGGATATAACCATAGACAGAAGGTTATTATTAACCATCATAATCATCTTTATAATATGTCCTTTAGAGACCTCTAAAGGGAATTAGTTTGCACTTATCGTAATATTTGTAGTGGTTTAATTCTGACATGAGAAGCATTTGGAGCAGTGTCAGTTCTGGTGTGCTCTGAAGTGATTGTTCCTCTGAAGATACATCACGCTGAGATGAGTGTTCCTGAGTGCACGCTTCGCTCTTCTTGGAACGACCCACATTTTCCGCTTATACTCACAGCACTCCGTGAGCACTCATAAGAGCATATGAAAATGAACCTTCTGCGTTTCTAATGCCTTGTGAAATATTTCGTATTGATTAGGAGAATGTCAAGAGTGATTTTCCATAGCAGAGGATGTAAAGTGGGGAGGATTGCTTAACGCTTTTGCAAATGCATCACGAAGTGGGATTCCCATCCTTTTGATGCTGGTCATGTGATCTGTCTTTCCCAGAAGCCTTTTTTACCCTAGTTTATAGTTTCTGCTGAATGCCACTAAATGGAGTAGAATCTAAACTATGTAATTGCATTTAATGATGAAGTTTTATTGGCCATCTAATTTAATTAATTAGGAATTTAATTTAATTAGGGTTTTGGATGAATCTATTAAATGCTGTCCTTATGTATATGATTGTGACACAGTTTTTTCAAGTGTAATAGGAAGTAGTTTTGGAGGGGCTTCTGTCCAGATGAGAGCCAGAAAGGAGAAAGAGCAAAATATCAGTCATCTTATTGCAGTTTAGAGTCATGGCAGCGGAAAGAGCTTTTGTTTAGCTTGCGTCATGCCCAGTGCCTCGCAATGGACCCAATTCAGCACAGACTTGCAAATTAGCAAGCACATATGCACGTCTGTTTCTGTTTGCTGGGCTTGAAGTTAAATCTACTGTCTTTTATCTGCAATCTGGTCAAATCCCCTTTTGTTGAACACATTTTATACACATAGAAAGCCTACAAGGCGCACATCAAACATCTAATGCAGATCGTCCATTTATAAGAATCATCTCAAATTGCCCCTGTAGGATAGTCAAAGTAGATTGTTGAGTGACTGTGATCACTTCTACTCCACATATCCTCTTATTTTTAGTGTGGGGCAACATGAATTTGTTTGTAAGTGTTAGTCATATGCTTATTAAATAGGTACTCCGCAGTACTCTATAAAATAAAAAGCAGATTTTATTTTATTTTTTATTTATTTTTATTTTTTTTCAAATGAAGCAAACTGCATTTGTCTTCATGAAAATTATTTCACTTTTTTTTTTTTTTGATAGATTTAAATAGGTAAGGGTTTAAAATATTTGATCTACTAAGGTTCCACTAATGCTCACCAAGCATTTATTTGATCATAAATACAGTAAAACAGTATTGTTATAAAATATTATTACAATATAAAATAATTGTTTTCTATAAAAATAGATTTTTGCGACTTTTAATAAATAAAATGCATAACAATATCAAAATTAATTTAAATCATGTCCTTACTACCTTTCTGGGTTTTGAACATGTCAGTTGCGTTGCTGTCTATGGAGAGTCAGAAAACTCTCAGATTTCAACAAAAATATCTTAATTTTAAATATCATACTTTATTTTAGTAGATTAAGCTTGCACGTGTTGTTATTCACGCAGATCCTTAGTAAATCAGGTCCTTAGTCATGTAGCCAAATGTGTTATATATTTCATGATGATGAGCTAATGTCCCAGTCATCTTCTGGGAAAAACATTGCCTCTATTTGGTTGTTTCACTATTTACAACTAGTTGGTCCAGAGGTTATTTCTGAATCACCATCAAATGTTTCCCGTGGGTTTGACACAGCCTTTGTGTGGGAGTGTGCACATGCACCTGTTTTATATAGGCTAGTTTATTGAACGGCTGTGCTATCTTGGCCTTGTTTCACAGTAATTTGTTAACCCAGCCAATTAGTCTGGCAACAGCACACCATCCACATTTGTCTCTGTCAAGCTGGCGACTGCATCACACAGACACACACACACACACACACACACACACAAAGACCCTATACCTGTGTCAGATTCTTGCAACATTGCCAGTAACTGTACCAGTGAAAAGCAGGATCCGGTTATCACCTCTAACCACAGAGGAGTACATTCTAAATACACAATAATACAATACACAACAAACTATTTCATAATCACAGATATGTATTAATAGGGGGACAAATACATTGCTCTAATGGCCTGTATGGCGATTTGACCTTCGTTGTAAATGTGTGTAATTCATATGTTACTGATATTAGCAGCCACCCCACACATGCAAGACACACTAGGTGTAGATTTGCTTTGGGTGAGGCAAAAGTCATAAACCTGGTTACCATGGAAACAAAGACAGGACGTTAATGTGATGAAACGACAAGGTTGTCTTGAGGACTTGTGAGTGCGAGCGGTAGCACAAGCTTGAATATCACGTCATTGAAGTGTGGTGACGTTGTTTGTGCATCATCATGAATGCTGTAGATCAGCTGCATCCAGAGGAGCCAAGTTTTGCTAGTGATTTGTAGTGCAGCATGTGTAAATCATCTGTTATTTGCTGAACAAAGCCGCAGATGACGCTTGAAATGACAGGATGTTGACTGGCAGGCTGGTTGGTTGTGTGTGTGTGTGTGTGTGCGTGTGCGCGAGTTTGACAGAAATGTGAACTTCAGCCTTTGATAGTGTTTTATTTTAAGGTTTTTAGCTTCGGCATTAATATGGTTACTTTAACTTTGAGTAAAACATTGTTAGTTTAATGTTAATTCAGATCTAATGCATTAACCAATGTGAATTATTTAATTATTTTTACTGTTTGTGACAAATTCTTTTTTTTATAGTATGTTTACCTTTTCCTTTCATTCCAATTGCTACAGTAATAGTCTATTAACTCTTTGATTAATGTGATGAATTCCTCCTGACATGCAGCTTTGAGCCTTGGATGGAGAGTGATCTTGACATGAGAGAAAACTCAAACGCTCCAACAAAGATCTCTTCTCGTTCCAGCCATAATCATGCAGCTTCGCTCCCCTCTCCAATTTCACTGCACACTGCTCACACACAGTACTGTAGATGTACGGACACACAGTAGAAAAGCTCAAAATGAGCTTCTCTGCCAAAATGGGGTGACTGGACATTTTGTTGATTCAGGAGCAGCATCATTTTGTAAGGCCATTGTTCAATTCCTCCTCCAAAATTGGTTCTCTGACCTAATCAAATGTCATTACCTTGGAAGCAGCACATCACTCTCAAACAGATTGCTTGTCTGATGGGCAAATTTCTATGGTAGTATGGTTTTAGTTTTTTCATAAATTGTCTAATGGTGCTTTGGAGACAAATTCATATGGAAGAAGCACAATCACCTTGACAACTTATGCACCTTGACAAGCACAGTTAGACGAGTCTGATTGGAGACTGAGGGACCATTGTGTCTTATGTTCAAATGCTTTTGTCCTTGCATTAAAGCCTAGCTGAAAAAACTAGGGACTAGTCCAAATCAGCATATGGCATAGACGTTGCCAACAGGATAGGCCTTTGGCAAGTTTGAGTGCACTCAGCTTCCATCCCTAGAGTACATATGTGCAACAGCTGTGTTTCATGTTCCAGCCCTTTAAGAGCCAAGTCCATCTCTAAGATGAATTTTCAGCATGGGTTTCTGTGACCGAAACTGGTATCATCTCAGGCGGTTTCTCTCGCCGTAGTAAAAAGCATCTGCAGAAGCCTGACCCAGCAAATTCGCCTCCTAAGGATACACTTGCACAGGTTGATGTCCTTTGCTCAAAGAACAAGCAATTAATAAAACGATGTCCAATTTTTATCTAGAACCTGCATTGTGCTGTTAAAATTTGGGGGAGACAAAAACATAAACTACTCCCTGTTTAAATTCAAAACATGGGAAAGTAAATAGATTTGTATATGCTTTTGCCAGGGTATAGACAAATATTTTCAATACTTCAGTCATTCTGCAGAAAAAATAAAAAATTATTCATTCAGTATTTGTACAATTAATAATCAGGCACTCCAATATTAACCAGTTAAAAAAAATATATAAATAATGACTAATCAACATAGAAAACCTCTTAGCCTAGAGATCTTTGCACTACAGAATGCTAAATATGTTACTGTGTGTGAACTAGGCTGATTTGGACTACACACTTAAAGATAAGGTGCTTTAAAAGGTTCTTCAACTGATGCCATAGAAGAACCAATTTTGGTTCCACAAAGAACCCTTCAGTCAAAGGTTCTTTACAGAACCATCTTTTCTTACCTTTTTATAATCTGAAGAACCTTGTTTCACCACAAAGTGGTTCTTCAGATGTTAAAGGTTCTTTATGGAACCATTTAGACAAAAAGGTTCTTCTATGGCATCGTGAAGCACATTTATTATTAAGAATGCTCATGAATATTGTGCGCAAATAAATTCACAATAATGATCTTATTGCAATGTCTACAGAAATGTTTAACTTTATATTAAGTGGCCTTAACTTCAATGTATATTTAAATTAATAATTTGGTATAATGCACTTATCATGTGCATAGAGAGTTTGTAACCATAACTTTACAAAAGCATACAAAGAAATAACTTACGGTTGATCTGCACTTCCTTCCTGCAGATTTCCTTCTCCTTTTTTTCTGTTTTGTTGCTGGTGGCCACCAGCATTAAGGTAGAATTATGTTTTAACATGATTTTCATTATTTATTAAATGTCACAGTTAGCTGTGTTCTGGACATTTTGAGTCTCAAACCTCCCAGTAACCGTTTATAAATAGCTGGCTAATGCTGCTGATGTTGTGTGCTTTAAATGATTCATGACATCTAACACTGTATAACTGTTCAGTCAGCCGTGTTTCATTTTGAGCTGAGTCAATTAGAGCTGGTAACCATGACATAGATTTAAATATGACTGACAGGTGCAGCTTTACTCCATTTTTTTTCATTTACTGACCTCTGTTTCTTCAAAATAATAATTGACATATTATTCTTCTCTTAAGTTAAATTTTTGTCACAAACTGTAGATACTGATAATTCCTGACCAACAATTGTTCGCACATCCAGACATATATTGCTGTTGTTTCATATTCTTTTCTTATTTGACATATTTGTTTTATGTCTAATATCTTTGGAATGCAGTTTCATTTTCACAGCTGTAATTCAGACTGACATCTTGTGAAATAGTTGTAGTCATTTTAATAATTCACAGATCAGTTCACAGGCTAATTGCAAGGCAGTTATGTTTACAGTATCTTTGTAATGGACAAAATAGGACTAAATATTTGTGTAGGTATCATGTTTTGAATAAAAACAATTTATTGTTCATATTAGTGTTTTTGAACAAATCTTAAGTCAGTTAATTGATCTGATTCACTTCCATGTATTTCATTCGTAAACCTATGAACTAGGGCATCTCATTCATGAATGAACTGGGGCATCTTGTTTGTGAATGATGATTTGTTGACGTCTGTCATTCAATATGTTAGTCTTGTTCAAAATGTGTAGAAATTACTGATGCTGTGCACAAAATGATATAACAATCTTATTGAAACCTGGTATTGAAATTTGTTATGGCTATTATTCTTGTTTTTATACTTTGATAAAAGTAATGCTGAGCATTTTTAGCAGATTTGTAGACAGTGACATTTTAACAATGAATAATAAAACTTGTAAATGTCTTGAGATTCACTCAGCACACATAAGGGCACTGACTGACACAAAACATTAGCAACTGGTGTTTATACAGTTTGCTACCGAGCGGCAACTTCCCGCTCTCTCTCGTGAAGCCTACACGGAAGTGACTAAAACTGCAATTCTTCGACTGGCCGCTAGAGGCTTGCTCCAAACTTGTATGCCCAACTTTACAAGACACCCATCGCTGCAGACTGTAGCGCGGTTATGTCACGTGCATACGTCAGTGCATGTGCATTAATGTGGTAACAGCAAATTCATGTGTAATTTGCATTGCGTGATGACGTTAGTTGTTTTCGCATCATGTGTGACGTGACATATCATTAAAACGCATGCGCATACTTAACAGAATACTCTAATAACATGTTAAGGTATTTAAGAATTCTGCATGTGAAATATTCAAGCCAGTAAAGTAGTTTTAAGTTCAATTGACTACATACAGTATACTGTATTTTCAGTATCTGTATCGCATTTTATGCATGGTGCCTCCAAAAAACCAAACTGATAACAGTGATCTTTTTTTAAATTTTATTTCAAAGAACGAAACAGAAAATATATTTGTATATACAAATATAGATTAAGACTATAGAGATGACACAAGAAAAAAAAAATTATCTACTCATTCTGAAATTCACCTCCATCACTGATAAAACAATCAACCGAGAAGTAGTCCTCAAATACTTTGAATGAATAAAAGCCATGCAGGTCTCCTCTCCTGTCATTCCCCACATACATACCCAGGTGGGCAGTCTTTAAATATCTCTCTGGACCGTAAGCACTGGGTCAGTGAACATGGCACCCGGAACTCCTGTTTGTATTGTGCAGAAAATGCACTCCAGTTCACAACACCTAATTTACATAAAAGAACAAACAATATTAAAGCAATATTAAATCAGTTTGAAGAAAGGCAGAAGAGCCATACAAGGAAAATATTTCAAATGTATTTTTACATATATTATAGAATGGTGTTAGAAAAAGTGTTATTTGCTTTGTTTGTAAAGTACAGTACCTAAGATATTTACTTTATAACCAGCATTAACATCAACTAAATTAATAAAGTTTGTCAAGTAAAAATTAAGGTTGGCTTGGCTTGAGAAAACATATCCTGAAAGTTTGAAGTTTTTTCAATTTGAAAATTTTACAGTAGAGGGCAATAAACAAAAAAAACTGATAGTTGAGAGGAGATGGACAGAAAGATGAAAAGAGACAGACACTCATGCTTTTTACAGCAGTCACTACATGATAAGGAGTTAAAGAACCATCTAACCACATGAAGTGGGCCCTTCTCTGAATTTCTTTTCACTGACAATGTCCCTAAAAAGTCATATGAAGTCACATGCAGGTAAATTTAAGAGGTAACACTTTACAATAAGGTGTCAATGGTAAACACTAGTTAATGTATTAATATAAACTAAAAATGAACAATACTTCTGAGTGAAGTGACATTCAGCCAAGTATGGTGACCCATATTCAGAATTCATGCTCTGCATTTTACCCATCCAAAGTGCACACACACAGAGTGCAAACACACACACTGTGAACAGACACCCGGAGCAGTGGGCAGCCATTTATGCTGCAGCACCCAGGGAGCAGTTGGGGGTTCGATGCCTTGCTCAAGGGCACCTAAGTTGTGGTATTGCCAGCCCGAGATTCAAACCCACAACCCTCGGGTTAGGAGTCAAACTCTCTAACCACTAGGCCACGACTTCCCCAAACAAGCACAGAGCAAGTACAGAGCCAGCCAGGAGTCGAACCTAGAATATTCTGATCCGTAGTGAGACGCGTTATGCATTGCATATCCAATACATTTGTTACAGTATCTATTAATCTTTGATAATGTTAGTTAATGAAAAAGATTTCAAATATGATTTATTTATTTTTTTTAAGTAATGCATGCAACCATCAATGGCATTACTTATATTAATAAAGTCTTTCTGCTTTGTTTTAAGACATCTTTAAAAGTTCATTTTAGGCGAAATAAGACTTTTAAAGACTAGCACTTTGAATACTATATCATAAAACATGTCATAAATGTTTGAAATCATACCAATTTTTATGAAAACAAAAGTAATTAAATGTTTTTTGACTTCACTGCCACCGAATCTCAAATCGTTACGAACATCTGGAAGTGAATGAACCTGGACATGCATGTGGTATGCATGCGTATTTACGGTAAATACATGTACGTGACGTTACCACGTCACTGCGCATGCATTTTTATATACATACCTTATGTCACTTTGCGCATGAACAGTAAACAAATACGTACATACGTGAAAATCTGTTTAAATTATATTAGGCATTAAAGTTATGCATAATTAAGGGCATGGCAACTTGAGTGACAAGTCGATTGCCGCTGTTGTCACTGTGGTCGAGCTAGGTGGGTGTGGTTTCAGCTACCAGCTCCTGCCTTTTTGCCCATTTCCGATTATCCAGGAGTGATGTGCAGTGACGCGCTGCCAAGATGGTGCCAGCCTGCTCTGCCCACTTTTGGCTTCAACAAAGCTCTTCGGGAATCTACTGGTGACATCACGGACACTACGTCCATGTTTTTATACAGTCTATGTTTGCTACTTGCAGAAAGAGCCACAGAAGAAATCAATAAACAAATGTGAATTGATCCTTTGAGTAAACAGACTGAATGATATGAGATGAGAATCAAAATCACTACTGTTACTTTGAATCAGAACCAAGGAGATTTTACCGCAAGCTATTTTTAGATGAGGATTGTTTCAAAATAAGATGTCAGCTTGCGACACATATAATAATGAATAAACATTTTCATTAAAGGAAGAAGTGCATTTAATTATTAACATGTTGAAACTTAAAGGTGCCATCTGTAATGTTGGCAAAAAAAATCAAGTCATACTCCACATTCCATAACAGATGGGGGCAGTATGCCTCAATAAAGTGAATTGGTCTACTCTAGAGTAACAAACGAGAAACGGCATAGTCTCTATGCTCCGCCCCTACCTCCACAACAACACTACAGCCATAGCCGAAGCCTAACTGTGCGTTCACACAGCTGGCGTCTAGAGTGTCAAAAATCGCTCTTGCCGCTCTGCTCACGACGCTGCAGAAAGATTTGTGAGCGCTCAGACGCTGTAACGTAGATCGAATGCTTATTTTGTATTTAAAGCGGCCGCAAAGCAAACAAGCTTGCTGATCTCGTGCAGACTAACCACAAGGAGTTATAAGTTAACCTCATTAAATATTGTTGTGGACGAAATATTATGATCCTTTACTTAAAATAAACAATCTCAGACACCTTGGTCCACATATCACTTTTAATTGATTTTTTATGTCCCTGTACGCAAACAGGGACACATCATAGATTAATACAAATGCTAAACAGCAATAATCAACCTGTCCTTCATTCTGCTTGGGAAATAATGTGCCAACTCTCAAGCATTCACCGTGAGACACACGCAATTGACTCTTTTCACATGCTTTCACGCCACACATCAATTTTTTCACGCACAGAAAAACCACGAAGCAAAGAGGACACGGAGACCAACAGACTAGACAGAGCAGGTTAGTTATGATATAATAAAATGGGTAACGTTAAGTTATAGCTAGCTAATTATCAAATGCAGCTACGGTTAGCCATCGCTAACATTAGCACGTTTATCGAACAGCCTTCGATACATTGCTATGTTATAACTTCCCGAAAACAAATACACAAACATATAAAACAAACTTCTAGCGAAATACTAACAGCATCTAACTTACTGTTAGAAATGTTGCAAGTTCGGAGTCGAGCCTCATTTCTTTATGGTCCATCAGTTTGCTCCAGCGATTGAAAGCAGTGCCGATGTTTACTCTGGGTCGGCTCCTTTTCTTATCGGATTTGATTTGTGATTCCGAGCGCGGTTGTTTCCCTGTAGCGGGTGGTGGTGGTAGGGGTCTCTTGCCAAGGGCTTGAGACATCATTTCTCTCTCTTCCCTGAACTGAAGTAGTAGTGGGCTGTACTTTCCACATGATTGACATCAGGTTCAAGTACACGCCCACAAGCCGTGCGAGTTATTCGTGTATTGCAGGTTGGCTGGTGGTTATGTTGCCCGCATACCGCCTCCCATGGCCGAAACTGGTATTACGACACCTGTCGGGCCGGGGCTAGTAATGCTAATACTAATTAAGGTTGATATCTCTGCAGCACTATAACTTGACATTTTTTTATAACATCATCACCCTTATTTCGACTCATTCTTTTGATGCGTGTAGGTCATGTTATGGATATTTTTACCTCAATTTTTGCATATGGCACCTTTAACAGAAATGTAACAACACACAACATCAGTGCAAACATTGCAAACATCAGTAAACAATGAGGTGGCAGATAGCATGATTTATTCATACTGTGATGGTGCATGCTGGGGAAAATAGTGGGAAGAAATGGATGTGAGGTAACTGTAGTAATTGACAAAAACAATTAAAAAAAATTTCCTCTGAAACCCTTCACCTTCCCCAGCTCCACCTGTATTCGCTTGTTAAGTCTGACATCACGTAGCACCACTTCCGTGTCCAAACGCTCTATTAGATACCACGAGAAAACAACAAAAGCTGATAATATAAACTCACAATGTGATATAATACTACAGAGAAAGTTATAATCCCAACCTTTAACTCCACACTGAAGTCCCAGACAATGAAAATATAACTATTATATACATATATATATATATATATATATATATATATATATATATATATATATATATATATATATCAATTATTTGTGTTTGGGACACTGTGAGCACGTAGACTGTAGTGTATACCGTAAGTTTGAAAACGTTTATCTTAAATTATTATTATGAATAAACAGTGCTCATTATAAACTGCTGAGGTAGTATTCTCAAGTGAAGCAAGCCATCACTTAACAACCGAATAGATCTGTTACAGCTTATTATATATACTATTTGTCCAGTAGCATTATATCTTAAATACTCACAGCTCCGCATCGGATTTAGACAAAATCTACAACAACAACAATAACCTACAGCAGTAGCAGCAGTGTAGTAGATCTATTCCGCAAAGACCAAAGACTAATACTAATTATTTAGTATTATTATTATCATTATTTACATCTTACTGACCTCAAACTTTTACTTACACTATAATTTGTTATTAGTATGCACTCAAAAACTAGATTTTCAGAATCTAAATAAAGCTACAATAAAAACTTTTTTTTTTTCTAAATATAGAACTGGAATAGCCATCCAGGGCCAGAGAGATACCAAATAAAAGGGATCATCTGCTAATCTCTCTCCTTTAGTACAGAAAGATACAACTATAATGGATTTTGGATAAGCACAAATCCTCTGAGACTGTCATCACCACAGAGATCAGCGGGGCGTCTGGTTTCCATTTTCTTGACTGTTACCATATGTACAATCTACTTGTTGATAAAATCCATCAGAGTAACATTTAAACTGTGCAAGAAAAATAGGCACATGTCTTCTGTCTCTAAGTGCGACTGGAAACAGACTTACTGACTGTGTGATTTCCCCTGCACTCCGGATCTTCTTGTTTACTGCTGAGCAGAGGCCACCGTCTTCCTGTTTTTGAAAGTAAAGAGCTGTGGTACACTCAAGAGACACTGTTTCTGCCAGGTGCGAGCAATCCTATGATACTCGACCCCCTGAGGAGGTAGAAGCATGACCGACTGCCGATGCAACCAGAGACTCCTACTAGCAGATACAGTAACCCTGTCTTTGCTGCCCTGAGTCCCTCCAGCGTTTTTGATTGGTGGAAGGATGAGTTTAGAGTTCAAAGAGCTTCCACTGGACAACAGCTGAATCTATTGGGAATCTAAATATGACGGATTTTAACCTGTCGGACAACAAGAGCGTTCTAAAGTCGTGTCTGAGTCTGGGTGCCTATTCATACCGCCGACACTCTTGGGTCTGGTAAGCACAAATGTGGGAGTAAGGTTGCAACCGCTGCAGCCACCTGTTCGTTTGTTTGGATTAGCTAACTTAGCTTGCGTAACATGTAATGGCAAATCAAACTAATCTATGTTCTAGTTGCACAGTGTTCTGGGAGCAGAATGTAAAAAATTGGCTCTTAAACTTCATGCCCTCACAGTTTTAAAGTTATCCGTTCCTTGTATCAGAGGCTTTTAAGAATTTTTTATGGGTCCCCATAATACCAGCACACTGAGATCCAGGTGGATGAGGTTTAATTTTATTCATGCAGAGGAGACTTGGGGAGAGAAGCATGGCTGTGAAAGAACTTTTACCAAGTAATTTCGTAGAAAACAGAGTGTATTTCTTAAAAAAATAATTAAAAAAAATCAGCTGTTTTGCTCTTGAAAATGTGTGAACTTTTGCCACTCTCTCTCTCAGCTAGACATCTTTTCATCACTCTCTCTCAGTGATAACCAGGCTTAATGGAAGAGCCAAATTAGTTAATGTGCTTGCTTTTTTACTTCTCAATATATTTAAGCTCTTGCTTGAAAGAGATGCTTAAAGATACACTCTTTTTTGTTTGTTTTGTTGGTTGTTGTGAGAGTTGCCTTGGATACTATAATGACACCTAGTGGCTGAATATTACACCTCGCAAAAACGAAAGTGTTCAATGTATTTCATTTCATTCTGTAACTTGTTTTGCAGATCTGTGTTCTAGTGTTAAATTTGACAACATTTGATCGCATTTCTGGCGAATAATATCATGATATTTTTTTTGCATTTGCCATACCAAATGTGCTATACTGTATGCAATAACCTGTACGTGGGCTCTTTTGATTACTTTCATGTTAAGTGCCAGCGATGCAGTGTTGCCAGATATTGATATAAAACAAAACAAAAACAACAACAGCAAAAAAATAAATAAAAATAAACTGAAATTATTTCAAATCGATTGCAAATAAGATAAAGATATTGCTTAACCCTAAACTCGAACTTCCCACTTTATTAACTTTCTAAAGTGTCAAATTTAGTGGAAAAGACAAGTCTAAAAGTGCTTGTAATAGCTGGATCTGGCAACTGGGCTGTGTCTGCACATTCTCTAATGACTCTCTCAAGCCTCTTTCACTCCGACAGCGTCTCGGAGCGATCATTTTCATACGATGGGCAAACTGTCTAAACTTAATTATACATGCAGAAACTCATATCAGGAGTTTTAATTAGCAAACTAGTCATTCAGAAAACAAATTGTATTTTTGAACATGAAAAATGTACAGGTGTCCAGAAAAGGACTGATTAGTTGATATTAATTATTTTAATTCAGTTTTTACTATTTAGTTATAGATCAGTTGTCGTAAGATAGATTGTTGTTTATATATGCTTGTATTGTGTTTGACTATGGAATTACATTTGGTTCAATAATAATGAACGAAACTTTATAAAACTGAACGTAACTTTTTCAGAAACTATCAAAGATATGCCATTACAAAAGAAGAAAAACACAATGAAAATGAAAAAAAAAAAAAATACTCAGAAACAAAAAATTTGCAGGCTTTTCAAATATGCTTCATTCTTTGTTAATGTTTTTCAAAGATTTGTTTTCGGATTCTGAACTAATTGCCACAGATTTCGATTACACTTCGCAGTTTTTAGTTTGGTGTTTTGACACAAACTTCTCATGGGGCGGGTTTAACAGGGATCTACTCTGATTGGATAGTGAGCTTTTGATGGACAGGTGCTCTCTGACCGGGGAGTTCAGATGCCACTCAGTGGCCTGCCCCCATTAGAAGTTTGTATCAAACACAAAACAAAGTTTTTTTTTCATTTTCATTGTATTTTTCTTCTTTTTAATGGCATATTTTTGATAGTTCATAGAATACTCTGCTCTGCGCATATCATGTCCAACAACAGCCCGACCCCTATAACAGTGTAAAACAAGTGTCTGATACGGAAAAAGCATTGTTATTGTTATAGCAAACAGTACATTCAGAAAACATTAAAGTCAGGGTAACTTGTGGATTGAACTAACCTACATCAATTTTGAGTTTGGAAAGTTTTGCTGTTAAAAAGAAAGTATCAACAAGGTTTTACAGAGTTTCCATTATAATTATTACATTTAATGTAGAAAATGCATTGAATTGAAATAACAAATAATATAGAGTTTTTTGGAAATATGCTGTAATAGAAATAAAACGTGACAAATACTGTAATACAAAGCACCTTGGCATGTTTTATAAGTGCCATGGTATATGAGTATGTTAGTCAATTGATAATGTGGTATTAACTAGACATTAAAGTTCCGTCTAAAAGGCCCAATAGATACTAACATGGTTTTGTGGACATATATATATATATACATATATATATATATATATATATATATAAATTGTATATATTACAATTTTATTTTAAAATAGTACAAATCAAATATGTATAACCTAATATACTGTATGACATTTTACGCTACTTTACAGTTTTTTACATTATCCCTTATAATACATATTCAACTCATAGTAAGCATTTTTATGTACTCTTTGACTATTGACATTTGAAACATTCCTATTACCAGTTTTTTAAATCGATCTGAAATGTAATTCACGGCTCCACATCCCTTCCCCATCTCACCTCCGACCTAAGTGAGATTTGAAACTGCCTGCATTACAGATGGAACTGATCCCAGTGCTTTAATACAGTCTATTTGCTCAATTATGGAATACATTATGCATTAAGCAGCAGGCACCTGATAGGGCCGCATTACTCAAGAAAATGAGAAGCGGTTATGTCTCATTTTCATGATCAGCAGGCAGTTATCCTAGCAGCTGAAACTTAAGTGCTGTCCTGTGTTTTTGCCAGTCAGATAATCTTGTATAGACTTAGCGGTGAAAGGTGAAAGTGTGTAAATTGGGTCCACTGGGCTCTCAGATAGCCTGCTTCACAGTGGGAGTCAGGTCCTTCTGACTTCTACCATTCACCCCTCCATCTTCCCTACCTGTTACCATCTGGAAAAGATCACCCCTTACTCTGCCATTTCATTTCCCCCTTGCCCTTTAACACTCATTTCCACAAGTCTCTTTTTTCTTCACCTTTTAATAGCCTTCCTGTTTTTTTTTCCAACCCGATCTCACGGCAATTCGTACATTTTTCACAAGGTGGCTTATTCGTACGAATTCGCACGACCACACTCGTACAAATTAATAAGATTGTTGCCAAATCGTACGTATTTTATGATTTGCACAGTTCTTATGAATTTGTACAAATTACCTACACCTAACCCCGCCCCTAAACCTAACCGTCACTGGGATCGTATAAAATCGTATGAGTGAGGTCGTACAAATTCGTACGAATAAGCCACCTCGTTAAATGCGTACGAATTGGTCGTGAGATAGCGTTGTTCTTTTCCCTCTTCCTATCTTCCAATGCAAGATCATTTAAAATGATTAATAAAAAAATTCAACATTTTTAGGATATATAACCATCAGGTAAATATTGCAGAAATTGTGATCCCGATTAAAATATGCTCTATCATGCAGCCCTAGTTTTATGTGAGGAACACACCAAAATCATCCTTTCAGCATGTTCTTTATGCAGAATTACCAAAAGGTTTCAGATAAAGCAGGGTCTTGATTTATGGATGAACTGTTCCTTTAACTGTTCCTTTTTTTCTCTCTCTCCTTGGCTGTCCTCTGTCTCACACCTGTCAAAGAACATCACATCTGTGAACAAATCAAAGAGATGCATGAAGTTCCTATTGGACTTGTTAGATTGAATTAGACAGGGCAGGTAAACAAAGGTCTGTGAGAGAGCGAGTGTGTCACACGAATCAGTGAAATATCCCCTAGAGTGACAGGTATGTGGAGGTTATGCAATGATTCAGTGATTTTGAACAAATTAAGACAGAATAAGACAATGACTGTGCTCTGTGTTAATGCAAGAGTTTATTCATGTTTAGAATTAATCTTGTCAACAGTACAAAATTATAGAGTAACTAAAAATACAATTTACCATTAAAAAAACATAATTTTGGCTCCCTAATTCATGTTTTCTGTTCCACAGTTCCTGTAGACTACTTGAAGTGAAATTATAATCAAGGATTATTTGTAATCAGTTAACTTGAGCGCCTCAAAGTCAATCACCAATCAACCCCAGACACAGTTCGAGAAATGACATTAGTACTGAGAGCTGGCGTGCTGCTGTCCTATTTTTGTCTTCTGTGTGTCAGTGCTACTCGGGTATCAGGGTGCTAACTAAGTAGGTGAAGTCTGTTTAGTGATTCTGGACTGTTCTGATTCTCCTCAACCTGTTTGTAGTATTAGACGGTTGGTCAGTCTTCTACTGCTGTCAATACAGGCAGAGACAAGCATCTTCATGGGATACACTGTAGTTCAAACAAAGATGAACACTGTCACCATTTATTCACTCACTCTCAAGTTGTTTCTTTCTTCTGTTGAACACAAAAGAAGATACTTTGAAGAATGTTTGTATCCAAACAATTGACTTGAATAGTGTGAAAAAAAAAAAACACCTATAAAAGTCTATGGCTGTTAGCTGTTTGGTTCTCATTCTTCAAGATATCTTCTTCCGTGTTCAACAGAAGACAGAAACTCACACGGGTTTAGAACAAGTGGAGGTTGAGGAAATGATGACAGATGTTTTATTTTTGGGTGAGTTATGCATTTAAGATCAGCACTTAAGTTTTTTTTCCCCACCTTAAATCTGCTGGATTAAACCCAGGATGTTATTTTAAGCAATAATCAATTGTCAATTAAATTAGTGATCCGTTAGCTAACATAAATCTCAATACATCAAAGTTAGTGCACAAGCTTATAATATACTTTATACTGTTCATATGGTTAATGTGCGTGAGAGATGTGTAAAGTAGGATTTTCCTATATATTTGAACAAATGAAGATGGAAAAAACTTTACATGTTAATCTTTATACTGTCGTGTTAATTTTGGTTAACATTTGAAAGCCGACCATTTTGGTATGTTTTTGGTTTCAAATGTGTGCCAAGTGATTAAAAAATAGCATTTTTCTTTGTAAAATTATTATTTTTTAAATATAAACTGTTTTTGCAATGTTTAGTAATGGGAATTGTTTGGTCATATAATATTTTAGGAGTATTGCAGAAGCAAATATGTCTCATATTATGAGTCATCCTGTTTGCTGTTGAAGTCGGATCTGTCACTACATTAATATTAATTAGTTGCTCATCATCTCTTCTCAATTAAGTTTTACTGGATCAAATTATCATAAAAGACTCAGCAGGCAAGGTTTTTATTAAATATCGGTTAAGTCTCAAGTGACGCTTTATTTTCTTTATTTGTAAACTCTGCCATCTAGTGAGCAATACTGTTGTAAGTGTTATCGCCATACATTCTAGGTTTCTGGTCACTTCAAACCCATGAGCCCTTAACAGCACTTTCCTTTTGCATTATTTTCATTAAAATTAAAATCATTAAATTGATTACATTAAATTAGAAAGCATATTAAATAAATGATTCAATCACAGGTGTGATCATGTCTCCTGAGGCTAGTCTAGAGAGTGTTTCATATTTAACCTATTACGTTCTCACATGTATAGATCAGACACATTTTGAGGAATCGTGTTTAAATGTTTCGTTTCGACATGTCGTGTTGTAACATTTTTTCACACTGAGTCACCTTTGAATTCACACCAGCCTGTTTGAGTCCACCTTTTCCTCTTATCATCAGCTAAATGGCAGACAGGTCTTTCCCTTCACTGCCATTGTCTCCTCTGCTCCTCCGCATATCTCAGACTTCACACTTACAAATTGTTTTGTCTTGTGTCAAAGTTTGCTCTGTTTAGCTTCATGGGTCTCAGTTCCTCTCAGAAGAGCTCATGGACGAGTAAGCATCTTAGCATTGCACACAATGACGACAGATCAGTCACCTTTAAAGGAGTTTTTATGATGACTAAAGATCACAAGAGATTTTCAATTTTCAATTTTAAATCCAGCCGCCACGTCATCACACATCAAACAACAGTGACTAGTCGTGCAGGAAAGACTCGTAAGGAGGAATGATTGGAATGTTTTGTAATCCTATAACACAAGACACTTCTCATTGATGGTAATAATGTTTCCTGGAGTGGATTTCAGTTTTGGACTATTTGTTATTGTGCATTACCATTAACTTAATTTGTTACATGTTCCACATGTTAAAAACAGAAAGATAAATAATATCTTTATTTTGGGTTTTAAATAAAGTAAGCAGCATTCTCTATACCTGATGCTCTATTCGCATATATGCATGTGACGAAAACACAAGACCGGAAAACGCAAGCTCATGAAGTTTTGTCTTCCATTGCATGCCAAAATTCAGACTGATCACTAAACAGTGAATTCACATACAGTAACACAAAGACATTGGCTAAGCATCACATATTGATCTCTTGGCAAAAGTCAAACAACACACTCTGAAAAAGGAAAAGTTTTGCTGTCCTAGATGTCTGGTGTCAGTTTTTAAAATAAAATCAACTTTCCACTATCAACTTTTAGTGTGTCTGAAGTTCTTAAATCTGTTAGCTGTCTGTCAAACTATTATGCAAAAAGGCATATAGTACAAATAGAACAAAATAAAACAAAATCTGGTGCAATTAGCAGATAATTATTTTCATATTTTTAAATGACCAATTGCACAGACAGAACATACACAGAAAAAAATTTGGATTGGAGTAGGATTTCCTTTTAGACAATTTTCATTCAGAAATTGTAATTACAAAAAAATAAGGCAAGTAGTATATTGAATTTTTTAAAGTAGAAAGACTAATTGTAAAACTCACTTCAATAATCTTATTTACAAATAATATATATATATATATATATATATATATATATATATATATATATATATATATATTACTTTGTGTGTGTAGAGAGAGAGAGAGAGCTGCTAACTAAAATTTAGTGAATTTAAGCATCTCAGTATTATCATATACAGTAGAAAAATTTATATTAATTTAAGATATTCCTAATTATATTTAACAGTTTTATTTGTATTATTAAATGTTTATGATTTTTACAAATTAAAGATTTTTACAGCAGGCAATGGTAATTAAAATGTCAAAATAAACTGATTAAATGAATATGCCATTATTGACATATAGACAGATAGATACACACACACACACACACACACACACACACACACACACATATATATATATATATATATATATATATATATATATATATATATATATATATATATATATATATATATATATATATATATATATTATTTTTAAGTAATGTTTGTTTTACTGTAGTTTATGCATTAGCAACAATTATTAGTAATTTAATTAGGTCAGTGCACACAAACAGCAGTGTAGTAACACTCATAGTTTTAGATGTGTTTGTTTTAAGTTCCTTGTCATTACAGCTCATAAGTCTTACCACAAGTTCTTCACTAAAATAGACAGCGTTTCATTATTAGAAGTCACAAAAAGCCCAAACCCCTTTAACACTTCTTCAGAAGTGTTCCAACCACGATTTGTGGCATTCAGAAAGCGATAAAACATATTAATAACCCTTCTGGAATGTGAAATGTCTTTTGTTAAATCAAGCTGCATGTATTTTGTTTGTGGCTGCAGCAGACATTTAGGAATGAGACATTCCGACTCCTCGTTGAAGGCTCCGCCCCAGGTTTAATGTGTGGCCGTCTTCTCTCTCAGAGCTGAGTTGAGTGCTAGCGCAGCTGGACTTCAAAAGGAAGTGGCTGTGCGGTGAAGTTGAGCTCTGTGGGAGGGCACTAAGTGTTAGGGGAGCCATGCAGGGGAGATGATACTAGAGCTCACTGAACAGCACAGCGATGTGTTCTAGGGCCATGCTCCGCAGGTCGCCCTGCCACAGGGGCAGGGTTCATTTTGACTTCAGTGAGGAGGTGGTGAAGAGGCTGCACACCTCCACCTTAAGGTTAGAACTAACCTCCTCTTCTTCTGACTCTGTTACGTCTCAGACTCTATATGGTTCACATGCTTTCACACTCTCTCTTCCTCCCTCTTTTTTTTCAGCTAGCTTAGTATGCAATTACTGCAGCTACGTATCTAAACTGCTACTTTAAATATGAGCCGCTACTTGTCCATCTCTCTGTCTGTCTATGTCATGAATGTGTCTGTCTGTCTGTCCTTTTCTTCAGGACCCTTGTCAGACAGCGATCAGATTTCCTCTTCATTTACAATACCACTTTCTTTACATTTACTTATTCTCCTCCCTTTTCTGGCCATGTTTAGAATTCATGGCTATGGATTTTTGTTACTCCAGCAGTTTGTAACTGTTTTTGTATGTAAACAGAGCTCTGTTGTTTATAATAGGAGTCAAATTGTTCACAGCTGTTGTACGATTTCCATCGGTTTATTGTGTGTATTCACTGGATTGCAGGTTATACGCGCTCTGTGTGTTTGTGACATCGGTTGATACCATCACTTCTACTGTAATTTCACACTTGAGACCTGTTCTTGCTTTACTTTGTTTGGGTAAACATTACCAAACAGCTTCAGCTCTATTGCCAACTGAAATAAGATTCCGGAATTATAATCCTAATTGGATTGAAGATTGGTTTTAAGTACACTTTCATGAGATGTTTGGAAATGAGTTTTGCATAGAATTCAATGTTTGTTTTTTTATTTGATTATTTTTTTCTTATTTTATTTCTATATGAATAAGAAGAGTTTGGTTCCAAAACACAATAAATCCATTTGGATTAATTTGAGTAAACATTTATTTTCTTTACCAAGAATGTGGCAAAATGAAACTTTCAAACTTTTACATAGCATCTTTAGGTTTTGATTTTCAAAGATTTATTATAAAATGTAATTTTTTTCCCAAAATGAAATAAATCCATGATACCCCAAAAGTGCATTCATCTTTGCCATGTTACAGTCAGCTTTACTGAGGAGATGTGCATGATAAAAGCACACAATTTATTGTGCAGCCCTTGTTTGTTGATCACAAAGTACAAAGTAGATGAGGAAAACTAGGATGCCAGGTGTATTCAAAGTGTTGCCATTACTGTGTAGAGTATATGGAATGGTGCATTGTGATTGGTTGAGAGGATATATTGCATTCTGCAAAAAAGAGTGACTGGCGTCTGTCGTGGTTTGGGAAAAAAAGGAGAAAATATGAACTAATAACTCTGCGAATATTGCATTTTGCATAAAATTAAAAATTTACTTTTAAATACCGACCAGATCCAATACAGATTTATTTTTTTTAATGGTGTTTAGTGCGTTTTGAAACCAAACTCTTCATACACACATATATGACCTATTCATTCATTCTTTAATGTGTTATATGCAAACGTCAAGTGTTCAAGCTTTTAATCAGTTCTGCTATCTGTTGCATATTTCAGTTTTTCCATGTGTATGAGTGCACTGTTGTTTAGTTATGAATATATCTTTGTGTCAATGTGTAATGCATGTTTATATACACTCTAATTGTCAAACACATGAATGAATGAGTTGGTGAACATCTGTGTTTGCACACAGCGTGCTCTGACGTCCAGGCAGGGTGTGTAAAGGTCTCCCATGACTCCAAATGCCAACAAAGATAATCTCCATGTTGTTTGGATTTGTGCTAATAGGCAGAAATGTGTGGCTTGAAACGGAGCTCTGTGAGGTACGTTTTACCTACACAGTATGTTGCCTAGACAGCATTGGATTGGATAGGGTTGAATTGGTGACATTTGAAGTTGGATTTTATTTATGGAATCAAATAACTTCTGTTACTCCACCATGAACATAAGTGTATTGAATGAGAATAATGTTCTCTTGACTCTATGCAGTCATATACAGTTAGAAAAATATTAAACAGTGTACAAATTTGCATACAGTTTACAATACAAAATATACATAATATACACTACTTTTTTTTTAAGAATTTTATTCAGCAAGAGCCTCAAAATTGACAACAACATTCATAAAGTAAAAAAAATTACAATTTAAAAAAAAAAAAGTTGTTCATCCTAGGGAACAAAGTTCTTTGTAAAGAATCCTGAAAACAAAGCAGAACTATTTTTGACACTGATGATAACTATAAATATTCTTGAATTCCAAATTAGCACATAATAATGATTTCTGAAAAATCATGTGACTGAAGCCTGGAGAAATAGCTGTTGAAAATTCAGCCTTGCCATCAAAAATACGTTACAATATAAAATATTCATATATTAAAATATATATAAAAATAAATTAAAATATAAAAGCAGTTCTTCAAAACTGTAATAATATTTAACAATTAGTTTTTTAATACTGTACTTTTAATCCCAATCTGGTAACACTTTATAATAACTACATGCTATTAATCATTAGTTAAGCATTAGGAAACAGTTAATTCATTATTTATAAAGCATTAATAGACATTTATAAGCAGTTTATAAATACAGATATAAATGCTTTATACCTGATTTAAAAGCATATCTATAATGTATTTAATAATTGTTTTTTCATACTTTATTGATGATCAATTTATCATTTCTAAATTAAGTATAGCATTATTTACACACCAGTTATTAAGGAGTTGTCAGTGGTTCATAAGATCACTTAGAAATTGTAAGTAAATGATTAATAAACGATTTAAATGTGCATTCATACATCTTTTTATTCGGACATATAGTAATAGTTACTTATAATGTTAATAATTGGTTTATTAACATGTATTTCTACTGTAATTCAGGGTTAATTCATGTAGTTGTTAGTTAACTATTTTTGTGAGCTCATCTAAAGTGAGGACTATTTATGCCTTGTAAAGCTTTTACAAATGAGATTTAAAGGCTGTTACTATTTCTATGTTCTGTATCACTGTGTTGTGTTTGTTTCTGTTTTTTTGTTTAGAAGATAACTGAGCCTTTAAATATCCTTAATAAATGCTTTACAAGTCATAACTAGTCCTCACTTTAGATGAGCTCACATAAATAGTTAACTGACCACTACTAAATGCTTTATAACTACCTGAATTTACTACATTTCTTGTGATCTCATGAATCACTGGCAACTCCTAAATAACTGGTTTGTAAATAATGCTATACTTCATTGATAAATTGATCATGAATAAAGTATGAAATTACACATTATAGATATGCTTTTAAATCAAGAATAAAGCATTTATATCTGTATTTATGAACTGATTATTACTGTCTATTAATGCTTTATAAATTATGAATGATCTGTTTACTAATGCTTAATTAATGATTAATAGTGTGAAGTTATTATAAAGTGTTACCCAAAATCTTACTAACTCAACTTTTGAACAATGGTTTACAAAGATTTTGAACTGAACACTTAAAATATACACATGCATAATATGCGAAACATGTTAACTTACACATTTTTTTAAAATGACTTTTGATTTAAACTTGTGCATTCTGGTTGATAAAGTCATATTAAATAGTTTTTAGTTTAATAATAATAATAATAAAAAAAGCCTGACAAACAGTGTATTTAATGTCTCATATATGTCTGTGTGGTGATCTGAACATACTATACAGGTTAGAAAAAAATCTAATATAAAGTTGACAGGAAATCAGGACCAGGGAGTTAAACAAGGCACCAGCGATTGCTCCAGGGGGTGTTTCTCCTGCGATTAGTCTACTAAAGTTGGCAAACACAAACATTCCCTTGCATACATTTAAAGCAGGGTTCAAAGCCTTGAATGTTCTCACGGACCAACTCATATGAACTTCCCTCTTCTGTCTCTAAGTTCCAGAGTAGAATCCAGTGTAACTTGCCTCAGAAGTCCCCTTCTTCCCCACAAACATGTGATCGAATCAAGCATTACAAAAGATCTATGATGCCTGATAATGCAATAATTTAATTGCTCATAAGTTACAGTGAAGTCCAGTTTGTCATTTTGCCAAGTAGTTCCACTAACAGGCAGAGGAACTGAAAATGTATGTGAGACACAGAGACCTTTATGATTTGAAACCCATTATAACGTCTCTTTGTTTGAAGACAGACCATTGTAAGATTGCTGGCGAATTAAGGAAAGCAGACAAGTAGAGGATGTCTTTTGGAGCTGCCCTACATAAACTATTGTTGTGTTGTGTTGTGGATGTGTTACCAGACAGTGACTCAACAGCAGTCACAGAATAATTAGATACTTACTGGAAACAACATCCTCTCATTTTTGTATCATGGTGAAAATATAAACACCAAACAATTCTATTTAATCACTGAAAAACATTTTCATTCGCTTAAAACCATGCGATATTCTGCATTTATTACAAATCAAAACAAGTGAGGCAATCATGGAAAAATGTCAGATCTTACCTTTAAAAACAACAAGGGGATCTTTGATGAAAATGGTCAACTCTGATGTCAAATATTATTGAATTTGAGCTTGTTTTTTTACCAATTTATTGAGCAGTGTTGGTACAGTTAACTAAAGCTACTATTATATATATATACATACACATTTTATATGCAATCAATAAATGGGCAAAAAAAAAAAAAAAAAAAAAAAAAATATATATATATATATATATATATATATATATATATATATATATATATATATATATATATATATATATATATATATATTCAGTATTTGAAATTAAGCTACAATAAAATAAAACATAAATATTTATATTTATATTTAATTAAAAAAAAACTCTCTAAATTATACTAAAATTAAAAATGTGTTCCGGGCAAATAACTATAACTGAAATAAATACAAGTCGAAGTAATACATTTATTAATACTAAAACTGAAATAAAAATAAATTAAAGGGAAAACAAAATCAATTCACAAAAACCAAAGAAAATAACTCAAACTGAAATTGAAATTAAAGTAAAAAAATTGCAACTCTAAAACTAAAATTATATAAATAATATTATAGTAAAATAACACTGTTATTGAGCAATAGTGAAGATGCTTCAGAGTATTTTGTGACCTTTTTGTTTGTTCGGTCTCATATGCTTGTGCACTCCTTAACATTGACATAATTAACATAGAGTAAATATCTAGTTCTGACTTAAAAGTTACAGTCTAGTCTTTTGCTCTTTGGAAACAAATCAAATATATTTTGAACTCATCCTGTACTATAGGACTTTTGTCCAATCTCTAGAATGGGTGAATCATGGTTGATGGTCATGATGTAAGTAAAGTTTGTTGGGCTATTTAAAAATCCATTTTTGAAAATGCCTTAATTTCCTGTTTCAATATATATACATCATTTCAACTTGTGGTCTTTAAGTTGTGAGATGTCAACTTGGCCACTTAATGTGTTGTACTTCAAGGTGCTGTATGTGAGATTTACACTGAGTGGGTGAACTAGGTATTGCAGTCCAAATTAAAAATATTGGGGAGGCTTTTTTTCACCTGCACCTTCCTCCTCAGACTTGACTCACACGCAGGTTGCCAGATGGATGACACCAACAAGATTGAGCACACTTGACAATGACTGAAATGAAATACGCTGGGTTTCCCACCAGCTGGCATCCCGGGGTGATGAATTCAATTGGGTAAACTGGCAGTGGACGGGTTTCACATACCAAAACAAAGATCGACATTCTGTCCCTGAATGCACAGTTTCAAAGGAGAATAACTGACTGCAGCATTGTTTTTCAGATGAACAAAGTATGTTAACTCAGCATTTTTCTTAAATATCTGCAGATATATCATGGTATTTTTATGCATTAGTAGAGAAACTTACATGCAGCACCTTTAACTTGTACATAACTTTTCCTAACGATGTAAAACTACTATTACTATCACCCCTTACATGAACTCTGTAATTATAATATGATGGGAATCAGAGAAACTGGTTACAGCTGAGGTCAGAGGTATCGTTTCCTGGTATTTTTTTTTTTTTTTTCAGTCTTGACCTCTCCAGGGAGCTCAAATGACCCAGACACGACGTCTACTTCATGAAGCTGTCTTTCAGACTAACATCGAATTTTTGTCACAAAGAATTTCCATTTACAATGACAAAGAAGTGCAATAAGAAGTATCACTCTGAGAATCCTGTTCACAGTAAAAAACCAAACTGCCAGTCAGTCAAGTTTCCGTGCAAGTGTCTGGCTTTGCGTCATCTGATTAGATTCTTTTGTTCAGCATTTGATGTTTATGATCATAAAGCCTATATAGTGGAATACATGATCAAGCAGGCTGGAAGTATTGAAGAGAAATCACCAACATTTAGGCTTGTTTCACATGGCATTTATTAGCAGAGTTGTTTACTAGTTTTGCACACCCTTCCTGGATGTTCACACTTATGCATTCAAGCATAAGCATTATATAATTAAGTTTTGTTAGAACTATTTTATAATTATGGGCATTCTTATAGAAAGTAATCAATTTAGTAACCTCAAAATCACTTTATCTTCTGTACAGAGTCACAACAGCAGAAGTTGCTGTTTTTACTTGTGTTGCTTGTGCATGCAGTCAAACGAGCACTGAGGCCACGTCAGAATTTTTTTTTTTGTGGTTTTCCTTATTCGTAGTGCAGTTTCTCACTCCTCATATCCGACTGGTGATCTCATTTATCGAATATTTAGTTTGGTTTCTTTCAGTTGTATTGTATTTTTGTGTAACATGAACAGGATTATTAAAAATCGTAATCCGTGGCACGAAACAGATATGGAAATGGAACAAGCTACACTTGCAAACAGAAATACAGAGACAAACGATACACAAGATAGGAACATTTGCAACAAAATGAGGGATGAATCGATTGTAGTCATAATACAAGAGGCAGAATGCACAAACACTTCAGAAAGACCAAGTAAACAGATGCATTTCTAGTTGAATTTTGCAGATGAAATTTCACAGAGATGCTGGGGGCAGGGACTTCCAGTGTCTAGAGGCTTTGCCGATTTATTATTCAAGGAGGACAATCTGAACTTCTGAACTTATTTTTGATGGAATTATGTACCTCGAGTACAAAACAGCTGCACGGGCTGTTGCTTTATTATGTTATTTCCCAACAATTATCCATCAATTCAGATCTCTCTTTTTTTTTAATATAAAATCTTGGGTTAATATTCTTATTTACATATTTGAGGTGTCAGTAACATAGACTGATTAAACACAGCACACAAACTGTTTATAGAAAGACTTGTGTCTTGCTCTTGTTCTTGTCCTGAATACACATGGCTTGCAAGAAATGTGCTTACCCATTTTTCAAAGCTGCAAGTGTGAAATATTGCTTTGCTGGGTTTAAAAAGACATAACCTGGGGAAACCGCACTACGAAGAAGGAAAACCACAAAAAAAATGTTCTGATGTGGCCGCAATGCTCGTTTGACTGCATGCACAAGCGACACATAAGTAAAAACAGTCACATTTTCTACTGTTGTGTCTCTAATACAAAAAAATTAATTGTTTTGCAGTGTGCAAACACACAACTGCTGTTGCTGGTTGTTGTGAATGGCAGGCTAACATGACACAATAGGAGGATGTTGATTCCGTGTTAGCTGCGGTTGACCTCCGCGTGGATCAGGCCACACAACGACATCTCAATAACTCTCGTTATCATAGGAGAAATATTCAGATTCCTGCATGTATGTGTGGTTTGTGCTGTAGTAAATTTCCATTGCTCAGCAGCAGCAGCAAAACAAGGAACTGTTTTTGAATGGCTCTCCTATTCCCTAGTTTATTATTATTATTATTATTACTCTGAGACTCTCCAGTGTTTGGCGCGACAGTGAAAGGTCACAAACCTCTGGCGCTCTGAGCATAAAGACCATCTCTGCTTCCTCTGAAATCACAAGCACGCATGTCCCGAACACAAGCGTCTTTTGAAACTGTTTATTTGACTTGAACGTAATGTGTTTCCTCTTGCTTCTCTTCTTTTTGATGTGGGCTGAGTCCATCTCCACTATGTTTCCTTATGGTTTGGAAAGATGAGACGTGCTTCCGCCTCAAGTGCTGGGAATCTTTGAGACTTTCCAGAGCTCTCTGGTCCCCGAGGACAGCTTGTGTATTTCTCCTGAAATTTTCTTTAAGCTATATATAACTTTGAATCCTGAGGATGTCCAAGGTGGATCAGTATTGACTTTTGTCTTAATTGTCTTAATCTTCAGTTAGTGTATTAAGTGACAGAGATACTGTAACAGTGTGTGTGTGAATGACAGAATTCCAAGACCATTAAATAGGTGAATGTGTTCTTAACATAATTGTCATTTTTGTGTCATTGCAGTTTCGATGTGGAAAATGGCCCATCTGCAAGTTGTAGTCCTTTGGACCCCCAGGCCTCACCAGGTTCTGGCCTGGTCATCCACACAAACTTTCCCGGCCACAACCAGAGGCGAGAGTCCTTCCTCTACCGCTCAGACAGCGACTATGACCTCTCACCGAAGTCCATGTCTCGAAATTCTTCTGTCGCCTCAGAACTGTGAGTGAAGTTGTTTTAAATATGTTAAGAGCTACTTGTATGTATTAAACCTGTTAAAAACAGGTGAACTGGTTTGCTGGTCTTATCTTATATCAGCTATAACCAGCAAACATTCCTAGGTTGGTTTAAGATTTAATGGAAAAATGTGGCATTTTGTGGGGTTTTCCTGCACATTGCATCTGTTAAGGATAAATATAGTAAGGTCAGTTACTTTACTTCTCTTTTGTACTTTTACAAATAGTAATTACTGAATCATCTTCGCTAATGAGCCAAGTTACGGGATGCCTACATTTACTTCACTATATTACAATGAAATCTAATCTAATCTTGACAAACTATATATCGTTGGAAAGGTCTAAGACTCCCGAATATATATTTTACCAATTTTTTTTGTTAGAAATTATGTAGGAAAAGTAATAGATTAATTTATGATAAGAGTGCACCCTCCAAACTCTACATTATACCAGGAGTTTTGACCTTTGTTTAAAAAAAAAAAGACTTCTTCGTTGTCTTCATCAGAAATTATATATTCTTATTAAATTAAAATTCATCCTTTGAAACCCATTTTAAAACCAGACATTGCATTACCATGTAAACGGTACATCAATATCATGTTACAAAATGTTTCCATTCATGAATTATAAAAATGTAAGTTTGGATCGTGCACTATAAAGTCTATGTTAAAAAACATGAGTGACAGTTAAGGGGTTTTAATATGCCTCTTTTTTTCATCAACGCTAGTATTTCTGTTTCCAAACGTTTCTGCGGGGTAAAGGTGGAGGCGGGGCTGATTAGTGGAGTTGATTTATGCGCTGCTGCTCATGGCAGTGACATTAGCATGCCAGAAACTATCTCAGTCAAGGCCTTATTTCCCAGGCCTTCTGGCAGTTACTGGCTGGAATTATATAAGAATGCATTTTCCGAAGTCTTAGATGCCAAATATCTGTTGAACCCTGAGGAATGTGTTGAATTGCTCCCGTTCCCATGTGTTGAATTAACCCAGTTTTTTGGTGGCATTTAGGGTCCTGAAACGGAAGGGAGTCTAATGAGCGAGGTAGTATTACTGACTAAAAACTAGATGTTTACCATGAAAAAATGCTGGACGGGAATGTAGCCAAATTTTGCTTAAACAATTCATAGCTATTTGGTTATTGGTTACATTTCCAGTAGTCTGCATAAGTAAGTGATGTCAGGCAGAGAAGGAAAGTCATTTCAGAAAAAGAGCCGGTCTTCTTGTTTGGGATAACATTTGCCATTGAATCATTCACAATAAGACCAAGAACAGCTTTAAAAAAATAAATAAATAAGTAAATAGGATCAATTTTGTTTTCATGTTGACTTGAAATTATAGCGTAGGCTTTGTTTGAGTGTCAGTCGCTTAAGATGGTAATGTATTCTCACTTGATTACAGGCATGGGGATGACTTGATCGTCACACCTTTTGCTCAGGTAAACACGTCGGTGTCATGTTTCTTTAAGGATAACGTTTCAAATGGACGTGTGCGTGGTTTCGCCTCACAGTTTTTGTCTTTTTCTAGGTTCTAGCAAGCCTTCGAAGTGTCAGGAACAACTTTACGGTCTTGACCAACGTTCAGTGCACATCTAACAAGTGAGTATTATTGTAAACAGAAGCTGTATCTTCATCTAAACTTAACAAAATAGACGATTCAAATAAACTTAATTCTAACTTTTTGTCTTAAAAAAATAGCAGATTTTTAAAGGATTGTTTCTGTGGTCAAAAAAAAATAATAATTATGTTTAATCTGTTGATGACAGAAATGTTTACAATATATTTGACTTGCCCAATAGTAAAAAAACGAAATGTGCATGCTGTAATTGACTTGTTTGTGGGGCAAGGTGTTGTATTGGAATACAAATTAATAATTGAAATATGTATTACAAATAACACCACAAAATGTTATACGTGTTTACATGAGACTTAGAATCTCTTACCAGCCTGAAGAATAAAATCGCTTTACCTGTTGAAAGTTAAATCCAAACTTCTATCACTTTTGACAATACAAAGCTACTAAACCTTGTCACTTTCACATGATATCTGTAATGAAACCAGAGAGGAATATGATTTAACTACCCACAAAACACTGTTTACATGGACCAAACTCCACCAACAGGGATGATGTCAGTAGCCCGGACTAAATAAAAGCTTGAAACAGCATTCTTAATGTGGCCAAAATGCCATTTTACTCTTAAGCTCAAATAACACACCTTATTGTATGAAATAATTAATATGTTCTTCACATCTCTTTATTTTTAAGCTTTATAAAATGTAAAAAAAAAAAAAAAAAAAATTAAAGCTTCATAAAATGTAGTAATATTACTGTTCTTAATTTATTAAAAATAGTTATATATATATATTTATTTATAGACATTTTAATTATTTTATTTTTTACAGTCCACTCTGTTGTTTGTAAGACCAACCACAAGAGGGCAGTCTTTCCAATCATTTGTTTTGTGTACTCGGCCACCCATGCACACTGACATTTCACTAGAGCCATTTTCCACTTAACATGTCACCAGTTTTCAAGATTACAAATCCCCGCCAAAAATCACTTGCCTTTGGAGAAGATTTCCACATGCCCCTAAATTCCATTTTTCCACCTGAGCGATGTGTTTACTTGGTGTTATTCATGGAAGAACTATTTTGCCCTTTCAAATAACCATGGATCTACGTCAGGGCAATTATACCGCACTGTTAGAGGCTTTTGTTGGGCTCTTCGCTAGTCTGTCCAAGGGCAACCCAGTTCAGATGAGTTTGCAGGGAAATTCTACGGATGTATGTATGGAAACGAGGATACACCCTGTGATATCATAATGATACGTCTGTATTATAGAGGAGTGTCACATCAAATCCATGATTCACTTTAAAAAAAAATTATTGCAAAATGCACAGGCCTGAATAGAGCTTCTTTCATTCTTTAATGTGGAAATCTGCTCTTTGCTTTGACATTATGCATCCTGTTACAGAGATGACACAGAGGAATGGAACACAGAAGTGTTTGAATTTTAGGGGTTTTCTGCTTGTGTCATAATTGTTTGTTGTATTTATTTATTTATTTATCAGATTTTCAGTAATTGTTCAACATTTCCTCTCGCAGGAGGTCCCCTGTGTCCAACCAGTCCCCCATCACAAGAGTTTGCCTACCTGGTAAGACCTATAACGCTAAAAAAGTATTAAAAATGAGGTCCAAAAGTTGTAGAGCACTAGTGAAAATCCTTGTATTTTTCAGAATTTTTTAATTACAAATTCAATTCACAGCTGAAAATTTGCTGAAAATGTATCCTCAGACCATCCGAGATGTAGATCAGTTTGTTTCTTTATCGGAACACATTTGAAGAAATGTAGCATTACATCACTTGCTCACCATTGCATCCTCTGCAGTGAATGGGTGCCGTCAGAATGAGAGTTCAAACATCTTATAATATAATCCGCAAATAAGCCACATGATTCCAGTCCATCAAGTAAATTCAGTGCTTCAAACAGTACTTCAAACTGTTGCTGTGATCTAAAATACTAGTCCTTTATCCCTAATATTGCTTTTTTCTGTGAAAAAAAGTTGTATTATCTGATTTAGGAGGGAAATATGCACAGATCAAGCTCTGTGTATCTGAATTTTGATGTGACAGGACAAGTTGGAATGGACTTTTTTTTTTTTTTTTTACTGAAGGAAGTGTTATTATTGACTATGGACTGGGAAAAAAGTTTAAAGGTAAAACACTTTAATGATGCATTTGTTTCTGGTGAACATGCATCTTTTCGCTTCACAAGATGCGTATTAATTATTACTGATGTTTTCATTAGCTACACAAATGGTTTTATACATGTTTACACAGCGACTGAATGCTAAATTCCATTTTGTGGTGAGCTATTCCTTTAAGGATGAAGCGAGTGCAGAATTTCAAATACTGACTGTCGATTGCAATTCTTAAGATTTCTTATTAAATGTTTTATCCTAAACGTGTGGGTAAAACATGTAAAATCCTAGATATTTAGTATTTACTCTTTGGATTAAAGGCATTTGCCATGCTTTTAAAATAACTCCATCTTAAAGATCATGCGTTTGTGTATGTGTGCCTGTAAACATGTTTTGTTATGCTGTGTTTAACTATATTTTTAATGAAAGAGAGACATCATGCTCTGTTAGTGCCCATGCCGTTGCCCTCTTGTATCCCTCATCATCACTCATCTCCATCGCAGCTTCTGCTGATTAGCCCGGCAGTGTTGAAATGTTTAGTAGACTCACGTACACACACATTCAAGCACGGTGCCCATATCAGTGGCTGTTTTGTCTAGTCGCACAGAACTATAGGAAAAGGCCATGGCTGCTACGTGTTGGTCTCTCACATGCATGCACACCTGCCAAATACAATAACGCAACAGACAAACAGGCCTGCCTCAGCAGAAGGCTTAGTATAACGGGTGGGAAAATTCCTCATAGTTCACTCTCTGCCCTTGAGGATGGCTCCCAGTGTGATATCGGAGAACACGCCAGACAGAGATTTCAGAAGAACTGTAATCTATGCTAACTAAACAGAACAAGGCCGTTCACTGGAGCCTCCATTATACAGCCCAGACTGTTTTCTTAGAAATGTCAAGAAAACCTTGGCGGAGTGAGGTCGTTTCTGAAGAATACTATGAGAGAGATTGTTCACATTTAGAGGAGGAATAGAAGAAAGAGGCTAAATGCAATCTTCAGTAGGTTTTGTTTAATGCGAAGCTAGAAGATTATGTATTTGACTGTATTGTTGTGACACAAACTTATGTATCTGATCATAACTCAAAAGCTAAGACAGAAAAATTAGCTTGGACAAAATATTCTTAAATCAAGATGCATTTACTTGCGAGGCAAAATGGCATTAGAAATAAAGTCTTGTTTTCTGAAATATTAAGTGACGTTATGCTTAAAACAATAACAAATATCTGCCTGTAGAGTAAGAAACAAAACGTATGTTGCCTTTTGTATCAAGTTTTTGAATTAAGCATATTTTTCTTATACCGTTGATGATGAAAAACACAAAGAAATAATTTTTCAATGTTACATTTTTTCAAAAAAGTATTAAGAGGTAGAGAAACAATGGGCTAATTTGTAACTTGCACGTTGAGCTTTGGCACTCACTTGGAGGAGACAGGTTCGAATCTGGCCCACTTCCTGATCACATTTTCTCTCCTAAAAGAGAAAAGACTTTCTTTCCTTCTCTCTACTATCTGTATAAATACAAAATAGCAAAGGCCCCCAAATAAAACATGCGTAGGAACTTCAGAATGGACTCTGGGGGGAAATTTGTTTGAAAAGCATATGGAAAAGTTTGTACAAAGACTATAGATTGCTGGTACAGTATCTGACCTGTACAGTCTGGTTTGGTGGTTGTAATTAGGATGCTGTATTTACAATCAATATGTGTCTAGGAAAGATGGAAAAATCGAATAGAGTGGAAGAGAAATGATATAATATAGTGTCTTTGTGTGTGTGTGTGTGTGTGTGTGTGTGTGTGTGTGTGTGTTTATGTTCTTGTTTCAGGGGGAAAAAGTATAAAGGGCACAGGAGGTCAGCTCCATGCAACACTGAGTTGTTTCAGTAAAACCCACTTGCAATGTTAGTAATCAGGCCAAACAGCATTAAGTCTGGCCTACGGCAAAAGGGACTGGGTCTTCAGTGCATAATGTGGAAGAAATGTGTAAAGTGCCATTATACTGAAGCAAAGAGCCTGAGAAATGCAGTCAGTAGGAGTTCCTGTCAGGTGCGGTGGGTTGTGATTGACGTCAATCAGCTTGCATGTGGCTTTGTTGACTTCCTCTTAGACCAGGTGGACTGAAATTCACTTCCTGATGCTCTTCAGGCTTGATCGGTCTCTGATTAGTGCTTGCTATTATGCAGCGAGTTGAGTGAAACATCATACTTACTTAGCACTTAGTAATTTGTAAGTTTCATAATGTTTAGTAAATTGAAAAAAATTATGTGTTTGTTATGCAGAGTTCATGCATAAACATAAATGGCACATTTTTGTACAGGTTTTGCAAAGCTTCTTAAAGCTTTTATGCATCTGATAAATTATATAGTATGCTGCTGTATTAGGATATATTACAACAGTATTCAATAAAATTACAAGTGCCTGTGTGTTAATGTACTGTAAATTTTTCTAGGTCTAATCTCCTTTTAAGGAAAAAAAAAGACTTCTGTCATTGTTTTATTTTCAGATTAGTCCCTATATTTCTATTTAGAAAAAAACCCTGCCACTGCTAAAGCATAGACACCTTCTCTTTTCCAAAATCTAGTGTGCTGCCTACAGAGGCAATATTTCAAGGGATCAAAAGTGCTTATGCTGTGAAGGTTGTTCTAAATTATGCTTCCTTCATAAACACCTTTTTTAGCCAAATGCAAAGGCAGCATGATGTCATTTGAGCAGTTAAGGCAATCTTAAAATGCATTGCCATAAACAACATTAAAAAAAACTTGATTCAGTACCAAAAAGCAGTGAACAAATATAGCAAGCAAAAGTGCTGTGAATGTTTTTGTTCATCAGCTGACAAAAATTGCTCTGAAAGTGATTCCCAAAAATGACATTCTTTAGTTGTGTTGGTGTTGACTTTCCTATTCTCATAGAATTAAAACAATTAGCAATAGTTTATAGTTAACTATTTATCATCCTTGGTGTGAATGGGCCTTTAGCGTAGCAATATGCTAATGTCACACTCCATTGAAATTAACAGCAAGTCTGGCTTTTGTGGCTCCAAGTTGCTTCCTGTGTAAAAAGTTCCAAATTACAATTACTGTTAGAGGCTTTTCACACTTAGTGTGTTTTATCATTCCTCTGCCCTTCTTCTATTGTAAACATGTAGTAGATAAATGTTCATACCTCGTATCTTATCTCTCATCTCATACATGACACCCTGCTGTAAAAATGTGGCATTTATTTAAAAATATTTTAAACTTACAGGAACTCCACTCCAAACACATTTTTTTTGTGTGTGTAAACCAGTTAGAGTGTAGCGAGGCATTTCACCAAATATTGGAACAGAGAAAGTATCTATGTTTTTGCAACGACAAGGCTGCTTTTATTTATTTAAGTTTTTTTTAAATGCAGATAGAGGGACTTATCTTAAAGAAAACATTGAAAATAATCTCCATTCACAATGTAACCCCCCAATGCATGCAGATCTGTAGTGATGTAACCATAATCGAGACAATGAGACGGAGCCACTGACTTACTGCCTGCACCTAAACTGCCTCCTGTGTGTCACACAAACAGGGTCATTGGGCAGGAAGTGGAGCGCAGATTTTTCCTGTTTTTCCCATACCGCTGGAATCCTCCGGAACCCAGGAGGTGTTTTTCAGTGTGCGAGTGTTAATTCCTCGCATACACAGGTCGTGAGATGAACTTGTCTGTGGCTTAATGACCAAATGGGGAAAATAGGATGTAGACTGACAAATCCCATTGTCTGCTCTTTCAACACACACTGATGTGGACACACGCGTGCTCATAATGTCAGCTGGAATCAGGTGCCTTGTGGTTTGTTACACTGTATATACAGTACAATGTGCTGAGAGTTGAAAATTAATTGTGCATTGCTGTTTGCTTCGGCGGAATGAGTTTTTCCACATTGTATTTGTATGTGTAGGGTTCATTTATCCGATATTTTGTGGTGTATGAGGAATTAGTTGTGATGGCCAGAATTTCCAGAACTCTCCGTCTCTGGCAATGTTTTCAGTGTTTTTGTGAGCTCAGGAAAGTCACAGGAGGACAGCAGACATGTTATCCAGAGTATTTACAAAGAAGACAGATTAGCCCTGGAGTTAATCTTATGGCCTGTGCGAGATACGTTTAAGAGAAGCATACAATAGCAGTAATTGTTTGACTATAGTTTACTTTATGAGATTAAATCACGAATGACATCTCCGCACGTACGTATTTCTATATACAGAAAACATCAACATTTACATGTATGATGGTTGCATCACCTCAGGCAGAATCAGTAGAAGGGTTCATGACACTTTGTTAGTATCATTGTTTCGCAAACTAAGGGAATGTATTACGCTTGCTCTTGGTGCTCAAGGACTTTCTGATAAAACGTGTACTTGTTAAAAAGCATAATTCTAGGTGTGGAATCACACAGTGAACTTGTAGCATTTGCACCATACAGGAGCCTGTAAACGTACTTGCCTACAAAGATTCATATTTTATTAATACACAACATCATTTAAAATTAAATACACTTTATATTAAGTGGCCTTAACTTACATAAAATACAGTAAGTGCAACATATTTATTGTGTTCCTATTGTATTGCAAAAGACTTTTGCTGCTATTGAGGTGGGAGACAGGGAAGGTTTGAGACAGGTTTGATGGTTTGGGTAGGTTTAAGGAACGGCTCAACGGTTTTATTAGAAATGTAATTAGAAATTAATTACAGATGTAATTACACACATCATCATTTTTTTTAAATATAAGTGCAATGTAAAAACGTGCTGTATGCACACAATAGGTGCATTGTACCAAATGATTAACTTTAATGTAGGCGCATAGTATTTTTAATTTTTTTTTTTTTTTATTTTAAACATTTATTAATCCACCCATGACATCATACAACATTTAAGCATATTAAGTACTTTGAAGATTTCGTGAATACAGTAATGTATGAAACAAAGCACACGTGCAACACTTTTACTGGGACTTTTATGAAGTTTTCGGATGATGGAGAATGTTTCGTGACTCTTGTAAGATGCCAGCCTAATAAAAGATAAACTGGGGATAATGCGCGAATGAACTTCACTGTTGTTTCCATATCACATCCTGCCTGCCTGTGCATTCACACGCATACAGTTATAAGGGAAGCTTACCGTTACCTCTGTAAAACATAAATATGTCTGCGAGATTAAAGAGATGTGGAACCGTTACAACAGAAAAGTGCTGTCTGCAGCACGTAGAAGAAGCCACATGACTGACAGCTGTAATGTGTTCACAGAGTACCTAGAGAAGGTCAGTGCAACGTTCTTATCAGCTGGCTGGCCTAGTGTGGGTTTGAGCTGGCTGACCTTCCCCTCCTGAGTCAAAAATAAGCTCTTTAAAACATCTGAGTGCAATGAAATGGCATGTTATTAAACGTCGCTTTTATTTATTAAAGGACAAACAGTCCACCCAAGCTTGTTAATAGAAAATGATTTAAGAAGTCTTTACTTGACTTCAAAGTTTCTTATCTGTCATAACCTGACAAAAGTAATTCTGTTTGTTTGCCTAGCCGTTTTGGAATCCGCGACTTTCCCAGCAGCCAGATCCACCCAAACATGGTGCCAGGAAGCTCTGGTCAAGGGCACCTTGGCCAGCGTGCAATTCATTTTCATCTGAAATGTTACCAGTGTGCGATTCACCCTGAAAGAGCTACCAAACAAAGTCGCCATGGAGATCATTTCCTGCCATTGCTGTATTACAGTATCTACTACATGAGCTAGATATAGTGACACTTCTAGTCACAGGACTAGTCAGGGTGCACAGTTTTAGGCTTTCTGTGTTTGTTTGTGCTAGACTTGCCGAGCAGTCAATCTTATGTCCAGTAACTATCCATTTCCTTTCCCCCATGGGAAATTCTTTCTTTTCCATTATGCTCTTTTCTGTCACTTTCAGTAATGGTTGTCTAGATCTATATTTAGGTTGAATTCTTCATTGAACTGTCACCGTTTCAGAACCAGTTACTCATATCACTCAAAATGTCAATGTGTGTGTGTTTTTTTTTTTTAATCTATTTATATTAACATATGTGTGTATTTTTATTCTCAGCTTATTTTTATTGTCTGTGTGTTGTTGTTGTCCCTGAGTACTGGAAGCTTGTGACACTAAAACAAATTCCTTGTATGTGTAAGCATCCAGGGCAATACAACTCTTTCTGATGTCTTCTGATGTCTGATGTTTTTTAGACTGCATTGTTACTTTGAATAATATTTTTTTCCCTAAAAAGTGATCTTGTTTTTCATTTTGTAGTAGGTCCCCCAGTTGCTGTGTACATTGTAGTCAACCTGTCCTCCAACCAATATGCTTGTATTGGTCGTTTGTCCAAATCCCTGAAATACGACCCATCAGAGTGTATACTACAATTGCGCCCCTAACGGCAAAAGGTTGTTTTCATATTAATGTTTTGTACTCTTTTATTTGCACTCTGATTTGCATTTCGTGTAGCTCAGTCGGAGATTATTGCATTATACCTTGATATGTAATCATGCTATCGTGGGTTCGATCCCAGGTAACGGATGTGCACGAAAATGTAGGCTATATGCTCAATAAATCATAATTTAGCATGATTTCTGTGAGGGTTAGGTTTAGGGGTGGGGTTAGGAGTGGTCATTCGAACGAATAAGCCACCTAGTAAAATATGTAGGAAATACTGTGAGATCGGTGTAAAACGCCCACACATTGCATTTAAATAAACGTGCGTTTTGATTGGTAATGACGTTATACGTCAATTCATGACAGACGCAACGTGACACTGTCATTATTTTTACGCCGCTGGGGGCGCTTAACTTTAAAATGTAAATATAGGTCGTAATAAATGCTTGCACAAACGACCTATATGGTCATTTTTTTGTTGGAGGACAGGCTCATTGTAGTAGTGTATAATGCACCGTATCATGAACACAAGCATTATTTTATTTTATTTTTATTTTATTTGTGTGTCTAAATGAATATCAAGATGAACGATTATCAGTGTGAAAAACTCATTCACAATGCAGAATAAACTATATTACAATAATGTATTTCTCACTGTAACAGTCCTTTCTCCATCTAGCTGATGCTTGATGACATGCTCATTCACCTAGGTATTGCTTCCTGTTTTTCCAAAAATCAGCAACTCTCATAAAAATGGATGGTTTCTGGCAGTTTTTCTCACTCCAGGTCACTGTCAGTGTGAACAGAATTCAGATGTGCTGAGGGAGAAGTGCCCTGCGAATGCTTTCCGGGAAAACCCTTGAAGTTCTCGCCTGAGTGCTCATTCAAGTATTGAATATGTGTGCAGGTTGTTCACGTGCCTTACGTCCAAGCTTAAACCAAAACTCAAGCTTTGATCCGTGATGCTTACGTCACTAGCAACCTATTCACGCTGAACCTGAATCAGCTTCATTTTCTGCGTTTTTATAATAAAGTGGAAGAGATCAGAGTTTGGCTCATCTAAATCTGATTTTGCGTCAGAGCTTGAGGAATGGCTTGCTTGTTTGGGCTTAATGGTTTAGGTTAGGATTGACCGGGTGAAATGTGATCTCAGATCAAAATGTTGTGGGTAGCATTCCCTGTGAAGTTATTTCCTCAGCAGGGGGTTTGTTGGCTAATGATTTTAGTATAACGGCTTTAGCTTAGAAAAAAACCAAAACACTCAAACTCCCCATCTGGTATTATCTGGCAGTGCTGTTTTTGAAGGTTGTTTTCACTGGATGTCACAATGGGGGTCTTTATAGTGATCCACCCAAGGGAGCGACATCCTGCGTCAGTGTCATCGTCACGGCTGTTGGGGTCATGCTTCAGAATGGCACGAGAGGTAATGCCTCACGTGTAAAAACCAAACCGCAGGTTCAGTTTGCGCATGCTGGAAATATTGTGAATTCGAATGGGACTTTGGAAACCGAGCGGCCACAAATGTTTTGGCTAATTTCCTCTGTTAGCTGGAGGCATGAGCTCAGATTTCCCTTCCACATTAACAGAAATTTTACGGGAGTATATTATTAATTCTTTTTTTCTCCATTGATGTGCCAGCGCTACATGAATAAAGTCCAGCTCACAGCTAGATGGAAGACAAGAGCACCCAGGGTGTAAGGTCTCTCTGAGAGGCGAAGATTATGTAAAGCTCCAAACAATGAGCTTTGTATTTCCACTCGCTTCCTCATTTACCACAGGAAAGGCCATAAGAAAACATTTTAGAATTTTGAGCAGGGAGAAAGACAGGACTCTTCCTGTTTGTTCAGCACGGATATGCAAAAACATGCATACCTGGTCAGTTCTGTTGTTTTGCATCCCTATTTCCATAAAAAAGATGCAGGATTAGAATATGCGTCATTACTTACGTGTTTGTGCATGATATTTGTTTAGTTGGAGCATGCAATATTGCTTGGCCTGCAATGGGCTCCAAACATCGGAGATCAAGTTGAAGATTTTTATTTATTATTATTATTATTGTTATTATTAGCAGCATGGCAGTACACATTTATAAACATCTGTAGTCCCTGGACATAATCTTGAATGTAATATAAATCTTAAAATAACATAAGATTTCGAGAATTAAAAAAAGAAAAACTGAAAGAAATACATTTATTTACAGAAATTAAATTAAGTAAAGGTCACAAATCAACTTAGTTTGTGCAAAAATGAAATGAATTGAAATAAACAAAATTAGACAATTAAAAAAAAGGTGTAAGTGACGTTTGGATCAAACGGTATAAATCACTGAACCTACCAAAACTCTTGGAGGAACTACAAACTTAGTAGTAGAAACCTCTTTTTTGAAAACAACATGGTACCTCTGGTCAAATCATTTCCATTCATCATCTACCTCAGGCTCGGGTGCCATAGCAACCGCTCTAGCAACAGCCCACCCAAACAGGCAGGGTCTGGCAATAAAGTGGGAAAACGTCAACAGAATGAAAGCCTTTGAGGCTGGAAGACCATGATGGGTCAGTGATATTTAAGTACACCACATCCTTACCCAGTAAGGGCCTTGTAATGTAGCTGTAGAGTCTAAAGACGTTTCTCCTGGGCCTTTGTGTGCGTGACTTATGTGTCTACGTGACCGTGTCTCCATTTGTCTTCAGTATTTCGCCACTAGCTGACTTAACTGATATGTCCAAGTGTGTTTGTGTGAAATGTGTACATGTCATCGCAGCCCCACTGCCTGACTGATGTCTAGAGTGTGTGTTGATTCTGTGTGCGAATGTGTGGAATGCCACACTCTCTTCCCAAAGCCCCTGGTCCACAGTTGGGTGCCAAACTGGCTTCAGATCCCTGCCCTGCACTGTGTTTATACACACAAGACCCCTAGAGACGGCGTGACATCATCAATAATATTTTCAAACACCTCTGGTCTCCAGCAAGGGGAGTGTCTTTTTGCACAAAGGGGATTGTTGGAGTTATCGGAGGGTGGATTGTAATACGCAAAGTGCGTCAGGCACATCTACGTTATGTACTGATGCAGCATTTAGCCCATCTGATATCCAGACAGATGGCACTACTTTTTGGGGGGGTTGCTTAAAGCAGCTGAATTCAATCTGAACCCCACATTGTCCAACTATGTAATAATTATGGTATGAACGATAAGACCAAACCTCTTACCATAGTCTAAAGACAGGTGTTTTCGAATGCCAATATAAATGTTATATACACTACATGATTGACGTCACCTTGGACTATACCGATGTTCGTACTGAAGGACTAACATTGGTCTGTTGAGACACAGGGCTCCTAAACTGTTTTGCTGAGATATTGCAGTGCCAGCACAAACCCTCTTTCTCTCCAAGCAATATTACATAACTCACCGTTATCTATCAATTTTTGCCTAATCAAATTTATTATACTTTTATAGAAGTATCAGGAATGTTCTTCACCAAGTGCATGACATTTACATAATTTCTTAGTATATGTATGTACGATGTGTTTACAATCTAAATAGTCTGCAATGTCTAGTGAACAGATATTACAATGTTCTAGCATGCAAATATGAATTTGCATGAAATGTTCTTGTGGTTTGTGTTAGTACCTAGAGATAACCATTGGTTAGCAGCACTTTTCTTTTAGGGAATGATAAACACATTCTCATGGCTAACTCTTTTTTTCTGTCATAATCTAAAAAAAGTGATTCTGTTTGCTTAGCCATTTCACAATCCACAGCTTTTCCAGCAGCCAGATCCACTCAAACTTACTGTTTGTTCATGAGATTGGGTTAGAAATGACTATTAAACAGGGATTTCCTATATTTTGGCGGCCTTTCTAGGAGTTTGATTTATAGAACATTGTAGGTCTTAATGGGATAGTTCACTCAAAATTGGAACATTCTGTCATTAATTACTCACCCTCATGTCATTCCAAACCCATAAGACCTTTGTTCAGCTTCGGAACACAAATTAAGATATTTTTGGTGAGATCCAAGAGCTTTCTGACCCTCTGCAGACAACAATGCAACTGACACATTCATTCATGGCCCTGAAAAGGTAGTAAGAACATTATTAATATAGCCATATGATATCAGTGGTTCAACCTTAATTTTTTTTAAGCTGCGAGTATGCTTTTGTAACACTTTACTTAAAGTGAAAAAAAAAAGGGTTATTATATGTTGTAATGCATTATAATTATTCATAATATGCGTTGTTATAACCAAATTTAAAATGCATAGTATAACTATTAATTGATAAGTGTTATAATGTATTAACTGGTTACAATTATTCATTAAATTTTGTGTACTGCATTACCAGGCATAATTAATGCCGTAAAACGTATTTTTATAATGTATTATACATAAAGGCTTAAAGTAAAGTTTTTGTGTGCAAAGAAAACAAAAATAACTTAATTTGATATCTGCTGAGAACCTGCATGCGCTGCGTCTTGTTTACAAGCAGAGGAATGCACGTGCATGCATCGTGGTACTCTTGTGAAAGGAAGTGGAAACTGAGCCGGAAGAGAAGAAATTGAATGAAGTTGTTATTTTTTTTATTTTTTTTGCATAACAAAAAGTATTCTCTTGCTTCATAAATTGAAGGTTGAACCACTGATGTCACATGGACTATTTTAATGATCTCCTTAATACCTTTCTGGGCCTTGAACACGGTAGTTGTGTTGCTGTCTATGCAGAATCAGAAAGCTCTTGGATTTCATCAAAAATATCTTAATTATGCTGAACCTTGGCATCTGTTACCAGCTCTGATCTGCTGTTTCCGGTGTTAGCAAGAGTCTGTTTGTGAGTACAACAGTGTTTTAAAAATGACTTTACACTTCCTAATATGTTAAAATCAGTGGTGCAGGAATTCAAGTCGCTTTAACAATATCTCGCTTTCATTTTGTTGCTGGAATTGTAAAGAATTCAGAGCTCTTTGTTGACTCTTTTTTCTCAATGACTTTAGTGTCTCCACAAGCTCAAGCAGAGTTAATCATTCCAATAGGAGCAAGAGGTCTGTCTCGAAAACACTGCTATCTTTACTCACAGGGATTAAGGGCCATAGCTGGAAAAGCAGAGATATTATAGGTCAGTAAATCTGTCAAGTGTTGGAGTCAGCTACAAAGAGTCATTTCTTTTGCTGTCAGTCTGTAGACCTAACGCTTTCAAATCTTAAAGCAAAAAGTGTTAAGTCCCAGTCAGGAATTAGCAACTTAATTACACAAAGCACTACCTCTTTTCTTTATATATGAACAAGCTTTGTCCAGCCAACAGTGTTGATAAATCTATTAGCAAATGAGTACATTTTAAGATGAGTGGTATTCAATGAGAAGAACAGATGTCAGCTGAAACTGTCGTCTGAGAGTAGTCTGTCTCGGGTTTTAGCACTGGCTCAGCTGTTGTGCAGCTTTTGAAAGCTGGGAGCATGCACCCTGCTAACTATTTGAGTTATGCCATTGACGTCAGCACAGCCATAAAGCAGACAAACTGCCCTTCCCCAATGAACAACCCTGCCAAATGGCCTGCATGTCTTCAAATAAGCTCAAAGAGAAATAAAGAGAGAGAGAGAGAGAGTTAGCAGTAGATGCTTTTGTTTGGGTGTTTTAATCAGATTTAAATCTTCTATGGACAGCTGGGAAAAACAGTCTCCAGTTATTTAAGAGAACTGTGACAAAAATGACTTCAGTGGCTCAAAGTTTTATTTCCTTCTCAGAATATGGAAAATGAGGAAATAAATCACAAATAAAAACATGTGTGAGTCACCTTATTGGAAGTTGTTTATGCCAATTCACGTGAACTGACAGGTTTGTTGGTTAGAATTTAATCAGAGAGGCTTGTTAATGCTCATTCTGGCACGTGTGTACTTTCTTTTTTTTGAGAAACATTCTCATAATGCTTCACATTAGACAACACACTATTATACTAGACTGACTGCTCACAACTTTTAATTAAAGGGTTAGTTCAACCAAAATTAATTTTACTCACCCCCATATTTAAACAGTGTAATGTTATGTGTGGTGTGAAAAACAAAGGATATATTCCATGCAACAAAATCAGTGGTGATAGCTCCAAAAAATAAATATATGATTTATTCAACACACAATGTTCCATCTGTTTTAGTTACTGTACATGATTTGTCCATTCATTTGCAAATTTTTATGCAAAAATACGTGAACAGATGTACATTTTTTAACAAATCTCAGGTAAAAATCTAACACTTTGTATTCACTGCCATTACTTTGGCCCGCTAATGGTCATAGATATGGCAGATGAGTTGCATGACTGAAACAGATGAATACTTTAAGTCTTCCTGAGTAATTTATAGAAAATAATCTTTTATATCTTTCAAAACTTATTTACAGGTGCCTTTTTCACATTTAGTGTATGAAGACTGGTCCCATGATATGCCTGAACCAATGCCATTTGGCTCTGAAGGTGGAATTTTTTAATTACCCATTCTCTTTTGTTGTATGAAAACAAGTTTGGCATTCTGCCCAACATCTCATTTCATGTATGATAAAAAAGGGTTGGAAGAAGCTGATGGCGTGTCAAAAAATGATAATTTTTGGATTAACTATCCATTTAATGATCTCTATTAAGTTGTTGTTGTTGTTGGGAAACTTTAACTTTCACGAAGAGATAATTGAAGAAATTCAACTAATCTTAAAAGATGCTTTGTGCATATTAATGTACATGTAAAAAAAACATGTTTAAATAGCTAAACATTAAGTTTTGCTTTCTTTAGCAGTGGTATGATTGTCTGGCATTTTTGCATTATGGGAAATCACAGGTGAATGAGCTGGGATGCTGTAGACATGCTGATCGTAAATCTTTTCTCCCGTGTGCACCTAACACATCCTGTCTATCCTGTTTCCTTAAAAGGGAAAGAAAATCCATAGTGATGGAACAGTGGAGAGCATGATGGCTGCAGGTTTGTTTTATTACAGTGTATGCTGTAAAATTGTTTTTGGCTTTTAGTTAACCCAACTCCCCTCTGCCACCCTTTATTCCACCCTAGTTCTTTTATATTCATATGGATTTGTTTATTGAACACAGATGAAGTTACATGTGGATTGAAATGTTGGGCGAACTCCAAATGGCATTTTCCCCTCTTGAAGGGCACTCCTACCCTCAGGGTTAGACAGTATTTGAGTTTTTTTTTTTTATTGTACAAGAATCTTACACACATCTCTAAACATATTTTTTTTTAACCTGTAAATGAAAAAAACCTATAGTGTCAATGACATAGTCACAAATATGCACACACAGTATACTATGAGACAGTAACGCTCTGACCTTGTGGGTAGAACATCATAATGTTTACTTCCAAATGGATTTCACCCATTATTTGGCTTCGATCCCCAAATCTTTAAAACTCCAGCTGGTATCTATTAAAACATCCATTGTGAATTTCTTCGAGTATTGCACATCATCATATGCAGCTGACCCCAGATTCCCTCAGGAATCTCCGTTGGCTGTTCCAGTAATGGTAAGAGCGAAAGAAAAACCAAAATTGACAAAAGTTTGAATTAATTGCGTTATGCTGGCTTCCTAGTCTATGGTAATGGGGTTGGAATGGGTCAGCGAGTTACTGACAACAGCCCTATTGAGGTCTGTCAATACTCTAGACTTTGGTGGCAGGGTTCAAGCCAGGTGAAAGGACAAAGCCTTCCCTGTGTGTGTATGTTCTCTTTAACCACCCAGGACCACGTGAATACAAGTTTGTATGTTGTGTGGTCGCTTACCCCACGTACCCCTCACTGAACTGACTATTGACTCATGAAATGCTGCTCATCAATTCTGAATTTAATGGAACAAATCTGGAAACTTCCAAAAAGCCAATGTCAACAGAGTCATCTCGTTCGGTTTCGGTGTTTGTACATAAAGTGAACATACAGTTTGCTGCATTTGGATAGACAGTGAAATGTAAAGTAATAACACACTGACAATATCTAAAAAGGTTTGTAAACCATTTGACACAAAAAGAGACTTAAACATCTTTGACTGGTGTCGGATGAAACGTTAACATGTTTTATTCATTTTTGCTTAGTTATTATAAATACAATAAAATCAGCCAGTCAGTTTCTATGAATTCAATTCGAAAATTCAAAAGCAAAAAAAATGAAAAAAGCTCTGTTGTCTTTTGCTAATAATGTAACAATGTGAAAAGCACAGCTCACACAAAAGTCAGTTTCAAAACAAGGTTAACATGGTATGACCTGTTGTAAAACCTTTGTAATCTTTTATTCTTGATCGTGTGGATTCCTATTAAAAAATGCTGAGCAATGCCAAATGTGACTGCATCTTTATAAAAAAAACCTTTAATAGTAATGTAATAATGATTGCAAACGTGAAAACCATTGTTACAACTCCAAATATGGCCCTTCTGTTGATATCTGTTGTTGTTTTCTAGCTCTACCAATGTTTACAACTAATTTCTTAAGTCCTGCTATGCTTTTCATGAACTTATTGGGCAAATGTGAGGGGTTTTTTAGCCAGGAGATGCCAGATGTGTGTAACGATGAAGGAGTGTTTTTGACCATAACTGAACAAATGGGTGAAGAATGAGGAGAAGGGTTTGGATCCAGACTGGGCAGGAGTTTTAGACCACTTTGGCTTGGTTCTTTTGTGCCATACCATATCCTATAATTTCACTCTTGGCAGTTATTTTACCCAGGTTTGTTTCTTGATGGAATATGTCTGGAGTAGTTTTAGAGAGGCTGACAGACAGCTCTGTTGATAGAGAGAGAAGAACTGGGGGGCTGTTTTTCAATAGAAAGGCCTTTTAATTTGGGTGGATTTGGCCTGGTCTCTGTCTCTCTCACACCCACACATGGAAATGGGGCCAAGTTTGTGTCACAATCTGGATCGGAAAAATGCTCAGCCCCCAATAACTTATTGCTCATTGGCTGTCCTTTGCCATTTTCTCTTTTAAAAATATGACTTCAAAAGTCTAATGTTTTGTGTGGTCTAACATGCCCAATTCAACAAGCACCCATTTTAACTTCTGCAGAGGACTCCCATTCATGTTGATGGGTCGTCTCAATGCGGTCTTTTCCAGCACTCTTTGTTTATTCAGTGTGTCTGTTGTTGAAGTCCACAGAGCCAAAACAGTGGCTTCTGACTCCTAATGGAAAACATTTTATTTGAACCAGTTTGATGTTTCTCAGAAAATTGCCATGTTGAGACCAAACCACCATAAAATGAAGGCAGGGAATGTCCCACATAGTTCTGTGAGGCTCCACTGTGGCATCTAAAAGTGTGTAACATCTGTTGAGAGAGGTTATTGGACCATAAAATGGCACAGTACCATCAAAATTATCTCTCACTTTGAAAAATGTAAGATCCTCCAATTCTTCTTATAAGCTAATGAAGCTACTGTATTAGTTATACATTGGGTTGTGTGTATGATTCTTTGAAGGTTAAAAAAATTTACAGTATGTCAGAAATTACTGTGACGATCAGCGCTCATAATCCTCCACATTGCTGCATGGTCTGTTGGTCATATTACACTGTGAGGTCCACGCCAGTGTGGGTGTACAGTGGACACAAAGGGGGCGCTCTTGAGTATCTCTATAAAACCTTCAGTACAATGGCAAATAAGACTCTTTATGGTCTTAAGGATTTGACAGATTTGAAGTAAAATATGCACAAACCCAAAGAGAAGTAATTTCAATTGAATTAACCTATTATAACCATATCGCAATAAATATTCTTCCAAAACATCTTTACAGAGAATTTTACCAGTGAGCAAGATGGGAGAAGCTCCACAGAAAAAATACTAGACAAACTATACTTCAAAAGTATGCAAGATAGGAACGCTTATTTTATTATTATTATTATTATTATTATTATTATTATTATTATTATTATTATTATTATTATTATTATTATTATTATTATTTCGAAGTATGTTCTTTTCTTTTTACTGTTAAAAATATGTCTGTCAATAAATAATCATAGTTACTCATTATTACATTATTATCATAAAAACATAATTACTGATCATTTCTGACTGGTCTTTAGAAAGCAAGATTAAATACTAATGAAACTCTCTCTTTCTCACTCTTTCTCACTCTTTCTCAGGTATTTCCCTATTTTATATTACCAGTACATATTTTATAAAGGTTTATAATTCACTATAATAAATAGTTATTAGAATTTAGAAATTATGGTAAAGAGTCAGTCTTCTGATATAGAGTCTCCAATCCCAAATAGCTATATAATTGTTCATATATATATATATATATATATATATATATATATATATATATATATATATATATATATATATATACAAAAAACAAACATCTGAATTGTATAGTTGATGTAATTTAAATTAGATTAAAATTTATGTTTTAATGTTTATTTCCCTTAAATTTGACAAGCCATCAGTTTTTCTCTGCTCACAGAGAGAAACCCATCTGTTACGCTGTTTCACAATGTCCTTTGGCTACAAACAGGCTTCTCCAGAATTTCCCCAACTTTTTCTTTCTTTTCTTTCTCCCTCTCTTCTTACAGTCAAAACCGGGGGAAGTGTTTTCTTAGTAGGTCCATTGAGATTTGAGCTGACGTCAGTCGTCATGCTTCCTCTTTATTGGAAATGCTATAGTTTATCCTTCCACTGCTTGACTAAGTGTTGAAACACGACGCATGATTTCAGGAGGGGCATCGATGAAGGAATGAGAGAAAGAGTGAGAAAGGAATAATGACACATGTAAGCACATGCTCTCAACTAATTCTCAATGCACATCAGGAAGACAGACACACAGCTGTTACCACATCCGACAGCTCACACCTATGCATACAGCGCACAGCCATGGCATTGACACCCTCAAACGACCAGAAGACATGATTTGATATTTGCGATCTGAAGTAACCTCAAATGACACATATGCAAACACAGTTTGTGGCCACAAAACCCAACCTCTCGGTACGCTGATACTTTTTCTTATAACACCACACCTACGCTTGTCTTAAGTGATGCAATTCAATGTCACAAACAAATAGTTGTGCCGAGAAATGATCCATTAAAACTTGTATAGCTGAAGAAAAAAAAAAAAAAAAAACTTTACACATAGGAAATTCATTTACAAATATTTTTTAATTATGCTCATTTACATATAATATAATTTAATATAATTCGACAGTCAAATCTAGACATAGAAATGCTATTTAAATCTACATAATATGTGTCATAGTGTTTGCAATGTTGAGATCACTTGACCGGCTGAATACATATTCGTATTTTTGGTAAATGTAACTGCATGATTAATGTGCATTATTTCATTTATTAATTACTTTTGTTTGTTTATGCATGTGTAATGGCAGCTTATTAGCTGAAACCGGTCCCCTTTTGTTTGTAATTGGATGACCTCATGGTACAGTATGTGGGCAACTGCAGCATGGCCATATGTCCGCATCTTTCCTGGACCATTGCCTCCTTTTTCCGAATCTGCTAGGGCCATCGGCGCTTGTGCGTCTGTCTGTGTTGTTCACGTCTCGAAGGAAGAGAAAGGGAAAAACCCTTCTTACGCACATGTGGTCAGACACCTCACTGGTCCTGTCAAACATGCTTTGCCTCATAATGACAGATTTCAGACCTAAGATGTGTATGCAAATCACCTTTACAGAGCAGTGTATGGATAGAAATGAAAGGAGGAAGAACATTTCAAGAACACTTAAATGATAGACCATAACTATACTTTGCTATAACAAATGAAGTTAACTAAACCTTAATCCATCCATCCATACAGTATATTATAGTATTATTTACATCTGATTTTGTATTATGTCTTTTTTTTCTATTGAACAGATTATTCAATAATAGTTTAGATTGAATTAGATTTAATTGTTTAAAGAAGTCATATGTTACTTTCTTTAAAGATAATTATTTTGTGTAACAGAATACGTTGACATGCTTTAATGTTCAAAAAACACATTATTTTTTAAATACTGCACATTATTGTAGGTCCTCTATGCCCCGCCTCTCTCAAACGCATCATTTTCTACAAAGTTCTGACAAGCGATGTTTGCTCTGATTGGCCAACTGACTTGCTCTGATTCGGCACTGTGATTGGCCGAACACCACAAGCACTTGTCAGAAATGCAACGCCCCTTTCCATAATCGCAAGCTTAATTTGTTTTAAATAAATGTAAAGATTATTTAATAATGTCCTTAGGCGGGACAGACAGTGATGAAGCTCTTATGTGTTTGCAGTACATACCCGCATGATATGACCCCTTAAACTTATTTAAGTATTTTAATGTAAATATTCTCAAAAGCAAAAACTGGATTTAACATTGGTACCTGAGTCTTATCTTGAGACGAGACTGTTAGAGACTTGAGGGTGGTCTCTTGACTTGGGTCAGTAAGCAACCACCTAGCGACCACCCAGAACAGCCTAGCAACCGGATACCAACTCACTACAAACCACAAAGAACACCTCAGCAACCACACACCAGTGCTCTGGCACCCACATGCGCACCCTAGCATTATAGCAGTTTTTCATGGGCAGGAACTATTCACATTTTCTTCAGAAATATAAAAATGTGGTTATGCTTAGCTGTCCTCGTTTAGGTATACAACTGGTTTGGTCCAGTTTTGGGAGAATGTAAATCTTGTTCAGAAAATCCACTTTCCAGCTTTTCGACATTGCCTTGGTGTTGTAGTCTACAGGTACCTCTCCATACGCTTAAAAAAAGAGAAAAAAAAGAATTACCCACACCAAAGAGCTTTTTCTCCTGGTGTTCCGGAGAGCAAATTTGCTTGTGTGGCTTTGAACGTGTGGAGATTAGAGAGAAGTGCCGTCATTCGACAGGGCCCTGCTAAAATTCTGCTGCTGTGTTGTTCTGCAACTAGGAGACCCACCACAGCAAAGTCAGAGGCGCACAAGGGTTCGTCTGTGTCCCAAAGCCACAGGGCACCAATTCACCAAACTCCTCTCTGCTATAAACACATCTATGCTTCAACAAGACCCACACACACAGTTCACGCCTATGCTTCATACATTTCTGTGGCGTGCAAGGAATGATGCAGACCCGTTTACGTACATCTTGACATTAATTCAAGCGCATGATAAAATGTGATGGTGTGTCATTTGTGTCTATGTAAATGTGCTTTTTGCTGCTTTTGTTTCTTTTGTTGTTTATTTGGTTGAACCGTATAGCCTTTTTGGCTTTTTTTAATTTATCTCATTATATTTAAAAGTTTTTTTTTTTCCAAATAGATTTAGAATGTTAAATATAAAAAGCTAAATATTGTAAACATTGAATTAAAATAAAATAAAAAAGAATACAAAGAAGAATATTTCTTTCTTTTCTTTTTTTTCAAAGAAATTTTTTTTTTTCATGCACCAGTATAACAAACAGCAATATTTCCCAATCACACTAGAATTTAAAAGTTTAGAGTCTGTAAGATTTTTTTTTATAGTTTTAGAAAGAAGTTGACCAAATCTGCATTTACTTGAACAGAAATGCAGTAAAACAGTATTATTGTGAAATATTAAGAAAAAAATGTAATTGCTCTATTTTGATATATTTTAAAATGTAACTAATTTTTATGACGACAAAGCTAGCAAATGACATTTCATGTAACATTTATTATTATCAATGTAGAAAACAGCTATGCAGCTTATTTTTTACTTTAATTGATTGATACTTTTTTGTATTATTTGATGAATAGTTACAGTTTAGTAATAGTTTTGTAAAAGTTGTGATCAATTGGATGCTTGCTGAATAAAATATGAATTTCTTCAAAATAAAATTCTACCGACCCCAGACTTATAAACGTTAGCGTACGTTTCATGAAAACTTTTAAATACATGCAAAATACAAAAATGCCATGCAGGGCAAAAGTACAATGAGCATTTTTGAGTTATGCAAATGAATTCGATTCACAGAAATCAAATCTACTAAAGCTTGAAATAAATATGCTAATAAAATGTTTTCTAGAAAATCGCCTTTAGGAAACCTAATGATCTCCTAAAATCAAGATGTAACTTAATTTTATATTGCCTGTGAAATCACTGTAAATATACAGTGAATATTTGTGATTAAATTTAATGCATTTTTGCAAGTTAAAGTGTTTTTCACAGCAAGAATGTGTGCGTTTGTGTGTGTGTGTGTTTACGTACAAGTTTATACAGCGAGCTTTTCAGAGTAACCCCCTTTGTCTCCTCTCTATTGACATCAGAGCCTACAAGAGCCAGAAATTATAAAAAGGGGAAGGGACGAGAGAGAGAGAGAGAAAGAGAGAGAGAGAGAGAGAGAGAGAGAGAGATGCCAAATGGGGCAGTGAAATGAGGAAGCACAGAGCCAAGAGGCTGTATCACCCCACTGCAGCCAACTCTCAGACATGAGTGAGAGTGGCACACAAAGAGAGGGCAACACCAAGAGAGCTAGGAGTTGGTGAGAGGAAGGGGCACAAAGCCAAAGAGGCAGTATCTAGCCACAAGGACCGGGCCAATGAGAGGGAGCGAGCAGAGGGGGAAATCTCTTACAGCTAGCGCTCAGAAGAACCCACTCTCACTCTCTCATACAGTCTGGGAGTGTGTGTGCGTATGCGTGTGTGTGTGCAAGCCCAGGATGAAGGAACGTCTGGCGGGCTGTGCTCGAGTGGCCGTGCAGCAGGATTTTCACGGTGCCCCCGTTTCTGTGTGTCTCTGTCCAGACGAGTCCTACCAGAAGCTGGCCGTGGAGACCATGGAGGAGCTGGACTGGTGTCTGGATCAGCTGGAAACCATCCAGACGTACCGCTCTGTCAGCGACATGGCCTCCAACAAGGTGAGAAGATGCAGCACATCACTTTAAAGAGCTCCTCTTGAAGTTGTAAAAACTCTCAGAGGATGCCTGCACAGTACAGCGTGCTCAAGAACTTTTTCTGATAATTTAGAGTCTGTTTTTGTACGTAGTGCTTTTCTCAACGGCCGCTTTGTGAATGGGGCTATTGAGAGTCGGTCCTTGTGCCAGTTAGCTTGCATTAAAAATTCAGTCTGCTGTTTTCTATCAGTCACCACAATAAGATTTCCGATGGAATCTGTTTGAATATGCAAAAGAGATTTGAAATTCAAAGCTTTATTATGATTTAGTTGTGGTGCGTTTTCCGAGGTATTTGAAGTACAAGGCTTCCTTAGAAATGCCACATCACTTTACAATCACAACAGTCTCACACATTGTCTGTATACATGTGTTAGCAGGTCTTTCTAGCATATTGAACAGGTTTTAGCATGTCTCTTTTCCAGCATGTTTTTCCACACCCCTTTATGTTACTTTGGAAATGCGGTGTACGGCGGTATTCTCTGAAATTGATTTGATTGACAGCTTGGAGCCCAGTTTATATTAACAATGACGTTTAGGAAGTTAAATGTTAACTTTTTATTAGGGGATGTTTTTTTTTTTCTTGTTTTTTTATAGACTTGAATAGATAAACAGCACTTTATTGCATAATCAAAGCAATATGATATACAATATAATTGAATTTGAAACACAAATACCCTATTTCCTTATGAAACGTCTGCTGACAAGCAAATTCTGTCAGTGTTACAGATTAATATATATATTAATATATGTTTCAACCTCTTTTGTTTATCATCCTTTTTGTACTTTTAAATACTATGTGTTGTTTTCAAGTCGCTGTCAGAGTCATCTCATGTGCTCCACTACATACAGTGTGTGTGTGTGTGTGTATCCTGCAGCTGTGACTCAGGTTTCCTGTCTCCTTCCTAAGCTCTAGCCGGGTCCAGACTACAATGGGAGTGAGTTCTGTATGGCAGGGCAAGGCCGCACTCCCTGTTTGTTTCTTCTTCTGTTGACGTCAAACAGGCATACACTGCAGCACAGGGACTTTTACTGTAGACAATAGGGATGAATACACACTAACTCCCGCACACACACTCAGAAGCTCAATCAGACAGATACATGTGCAGGAAAGGGACGGATTTTGCAATGACCCCGGAATTCTTACTGTTAATCATTTTCTTATTCATGAATTTTGGCGTGTTTTCCAGTAAAAGTATCTAAACAGCCTTAAAACATGATAATTTTACTTTTCGTGGAAATATGCATGTTAATGCTTTTTATTAAGATAAAAAAAATGAGATTTGTATTTATTTATTTATTATGTTTTCACTATTTATTTATTTGCATCTGAAGTAAAATGATCAGTCTATGGGTGTGTATATAATTTTACTAGAAAATGATAATGACACGCATCTTTTTTTTCTGTACATGTAGGCAAACAATACAATTCATGAATAAAAATTACAATACATATGCAAGAAAATGGGACATTTACAAAATCTGTTTCTGTGTCATGATTGGCTCAAAACATTCTCATATTCTAGAAGCTTTTGTATTAGTTTGTGCAAATAACACAAAGAAAGCCATCAATCAGACTTGTACAGAGAATACCAGGACGTCTGACCTTTTGCTGCCCTTTTGAACGTCTGTGTCGTCTGATGTGTATTACACTTAGCTGTGTGTGCATGTAAAATCTTAACAGTATCAGCTTCAGGATTTCTCTGCCCACATGTAATATGTATATTCTGTTTCAGTCAACTGGATATTCCAGTAAAGATAAGAGAACTGCACACTCGCTCTTTTTGTTACAGTAAATTGACAAAGTTGTTTAAATAGATACTAAAGTCCATGGCCATGAATCCCCAAATGTAGTCACTGTATCGAACAGTGATGAGAGAAAATATGCTTTATAAAACAAGAACATTTCCTTTTCACAGTATTTTGAAAAGGTTAACTCAAATTGTATCAAATAGAAAATATTTCTTTATTCTATAGTATACAATTAATGTATTTTTTTTTACATTGGTATTCGTATTTAATTTACATTTTGCTTCATTTTTACTCTTTAATTGCTGTTTTTCTCATGAAATTCCTATGGATAAATAAAAATAAAATGTATGTAATGTATTAATATTTGAATTATTATAATAATTCAATCTTATAAATAGAGGGGACAGGTGAAATTGAAGTCCTCAGGAGAAAGATCTAAAAAGCAGGATACTTTAAAAGTTTCCATTTCCTTTGGATGCAGCTTATAAACTTTCTAATTTTTTAAATTATCATTATTGTAACTTGTAAGTGAGGACTTCCTATCGATCTGCATGTTTCCTCTGATGACTTTTAAGAGATCACATCAGTATGCTTTATCTGATTCCAGAGCACTCTTTTTACCCTATAAACTATGTTGCAATGGGGTTAGAGTTCCAGTGTGTGTGTATGTGTGTGTGTGTGTGTGTGTGTGTGTGTCAGAAGGAGGCGGTCCCACGGTGAGAGGGGGAGTGTATACAGTGACACACTCATACACTGAAGGATAGTCAGCGCTCTCAGCTCAAAATTATTCAGTAACGCTATTGCGTCTTTCAAACGTTGCAACTTAAGTCTCAAGAGAGCCAGGGTGACACAGACTCACAGCAAGCAGGACTTAGAAACCTTAACTCACTTAAAATGGGAGCTTGCTACTTAGAGAGGAAAGATCAGAGAAAGATCGGAAAAGTTAACTGCTGGAAAAAGGTGAGCTTCTGTTTTAGACTTTTGCAAGTTGTAAGTGGGCTGTTCATTTTTGTTGAATGTTACTTGGTGGACTTTTTCAAGGACAGAACTGTTTTCTAAAGTATCTCTTTGAACTTTTTATTTCTGAATTCTTACGATAAGTGTGCTTTTTGGGTGAAGAGCGATTTCTTGCAAAGGTTTATTCTTTGCGCAGTGCCTTCTTGTGTTGAGATTAAGACAATGTGAATAAAACAATGTGGTTAGAACCCCTCAGAACAGCTCAGGTGATGCCAAAACTCAGACAACAGATAACTGCTTGATTTTTAACATCCATTTTTATCCACATGGGACATAAACTGGAAATAGTCATCTCCACTGATAATTTATTTTCTTAATGTAGAAAATTAAATTTTCTGTAAAGCTGCTTTGCAAAGATTTAATATTATATTTAATAATATAAGATCTGACATAATATCAGCCAGCCATGTAACATTGAGCTGATGGTCTCAAGCTACTGTAGTGTTAGTTTTTAAAGTTCCTGCATATTTAGTTGACTGTAGACTGAGATCACCGGTATAAGCTTGCATGGAGAATTGCATGGAAACAGTCTGTCAATTTTAAACAGTTGAAGTTCCTTTCTAATCTTAATGGATTTTGAATGTGGATATAATTGGGGCTAAAGCATCTTAAAACGTTTTTTGTCTGTAATATAATAACTACTTATTATTTTACTTCGTCCATTCGTTGATTTTACACAAACACATTTGTGCACATATTGAGAAATTTTGAGGAAGTGAAACGTTGGGCTTGTATCCTCAGGCATTGTTGGTTTGGCACACAAAGAGCTGTTGATTTCTTCATAAGCTTTTATGTCATTATTGATGTTACTGTTCTAATATACCAGAGAACTCGTTTATCATCTCAATGTGCGTCACGGTCTTTCAAAGTCATCTTCCAGAGATCATCATATATCAATCAATGGCTGTTAAGAATTTGCCGATTTTGCAATTATGTGCTTCTCAAGTGACATCATTCAGTGCAACAAAACTCCCACAGTTTCTGACCAAGAAATAAATGGGGGTTTTCCCGACTAGATGATGTACACATGACATTTACTGTAGTGAGAAATAGTAATAATAATTATGATAAAAAAATGATGTGTGACATTTACATACAAGTTTGAATACGGAGAAAGGTGGATATAAGAACACAGATCTCAACTGACAATGGACAGCTGAAAAGTGAAATGTATTTCGATGATTGATTGATTGACTTGTCTGTCCTACATCAGACACACTGGTGCATTAGACAAGGTCATGATGACAGTACAAATTGATTGAACAGTCCACCGGCAAACAGTGTGAGAAATTTTTCTCACTTAATATCTGTGGCTTTATACCGCCCACTAGTGGAGAAAATAAAATAGCATCCAATTGCTGATTATTCTGTTATTAAAAAAAAGAAGCAAAAATTAAAACTTGCATCTAGGTATATAGAAATTATTATGATGTGCATATTTTCTGCCAGTGGGTAGTTGACATGAAATACATTTGGGAAGTTGACGCGTCTGTTGGTGTCACAAACTACTGTATGCTCCATATAAAACAATGTAATTACAAGTTAACTGAGATACTGAAGATAATGTGGAGAAAATATTTACATTTAAATTATGACCTTGTAGGTTTGTTGATGTCGAAAAAAAAGTAAAATGGTGAATCTTGATGTTCATTATGTGTCAACTATCCAGCTTTAATTTCCTAAATATATTAGTTTTTGCTTTTAAATGCATTACACTGATAGAATCGGTTATCTTTAATCATGTGAATGAAGGTCTCTGAGAATGAAATACCCTCCTTTCACCCTTTACTCTTCTCAGAGCAGAAGTAGGCGCACATCCGCCCCCCAACAGCCATGTTTCTCACAGAGCTTAGAGAGAGACACTCACATGGATTTACTGATATGGATGATAAGAATAAATGTGAGCCGCGGAAGGCAGCGCGTCTTTGATATGTCAGAGTTGTTTACAGCTCTGACTAGACGTCTCACGCATTGCTGAGGAACCCCCACTGCAGCATAATGCAGAGATTCTCAGCTATTTTCCATCTTTCTCTTTCCCCCCTCTTTCCCTTTCTCCCTCCCACTCTCTTTTTCTCATGAAGGCGCACAAACACAGACACGCACACACACATTTCACAGTTCGGAGGATCCAAAATCATTGCATGAGTCCTTTTAGCTCCTCAAATCTGAGACCAGCTTCTCTGCATTAAGGGGCGAAAAACAGGCAAATAGATTTTACCAGAAAATACTTTTTCAGTCTTTCTACTTCAAGATTTCATGTTTGACTGAATATTACTCGCTGTTCCTTTGAGCCTATTTATGAAATGTACAAGCAGCTCCTAGGTGTAAATTGTTTTAATGTAAATCCTTTGTGTAATTATGCATCTAGTGTAATGTTCTATTTTATCCATCGTAGGTGAAGATGATGAGGAGAGAATGGTCTGGTCTGCTGGTTTTAGTGGTTTTGGGCACTTTTAAGATTGTCCATTAAGGAAACCAATAGGTTGACCAGCAAAATCATCCAAACACCATCCTAATCCAACAATTGGCTTATTTTCCCCTCATATTCACTAAGGGTTTTCCTTGTCATTGGACTCTGCCCAAAGTGGCTTTATCAAGGACAGCTCATTGATTTTGGCCCTTTGCCTCCCTTTTGCCTCCTCCTCCTGACGAATTGGGGGTTGATTTGGCAGATGTTATTGAGACGCAGTGGTGTCCTCGTGATTCCTGGGCAGCCATCTTTGGAGGCTAGGGAGGGAGGGAGGGAAGCCTCAGTGGCAGCCCATGTCACATGACGCTGTTGCCATGGCGTTGGGATGTTGGTGTAATTGGTGTTTGGATGTAGACGGAGAGGGAGAGAGAGTTGTGGGGGGGTGTTGATGTCACCGAAAAAAGACAAAGAGAGGCAATTATCCAAGTCTCCTCTCCCACCATACTCTACGGTAAAAATAGCACAGAGCTCCATATGAAGCCTCATGCATTATGGGAATGCAATAAAGAAGGTTGACCGAGCCTGAAAGAACCCAGATTTTTCATCGTTCTTACAAGTTGTACTTGATTAGGAATGCCATAAAAGTCGATGAATTGTTCCCAAAAAAGCCAAGGGCGTCCATAAACTCTGTCCTTCTTTACGTGTCTTTTTTTCGCGCTTTCCCCGCATAACAAAGCAGGGGCTCCCCCCTCCTCAGCAATCTCTATGTCAAATCATATGTGCCTGTGGAGTGTGTTGCTGGGGCTGACAGACTCGAGACCGGGGGAGAGACGGGTGAGGGAGGGTGCAAAGCAGAAGGAGAGAGAGAAAGACAGAGCGAGATGATGAGAGAGCGCGAGTGTACTGCAGCAGCGGAGCGGCACTAATCCAGCAGAGGAAGACCCCCCTCCAGCCAGATGAGCATCCCAGTGTTTTTTATCCTTATCCCTCCCTCCCTCTGCTCCACTGTTCCTTCATCTCCTCCATAATTCATTGGCACTTTCAGACACCCCGCTTCGCTTCCAGCTCTGGCCATCGCTCTCCGGATCATCCTCCATCCCAGGACGGTTGTTCCCATCCGCTGTCGGCCCCCGCTCGTATCTGCAGCCATGGACAGTCAACAGCAGAGCGATTCAGCCGAGAGCTGCCGTGAAGACGGCTTGCGTCTTCTTTTTGGCTACTAATCCATACCAAGCAGAGTAGGAGAGGAGAGAAGAGGGGATTTTTCGTTTTTCCCAACTAGAAGAATCCCTTTCGTCTGCCTCTCTCTGGCTCTTTTCCTTCGTGGTATAGGAGTGTGCTGTTGTGGATTTCGGGTGCTTAAATACGATCCAAAATGCCTGAGGCCAATTACCTTCTTTCTGTATCCTGGGGTTACATTAAGGTGTGTATGGCAGCTGCTAAACTGTTATTTGGTCTGCTAATGGAGGTTGGTTTTGGTTCGGTGTTAGTTGGTGGTCTAGAGAGACACTGAGAAGGAAAACCTACAGCAAGTCTCGCTGTGTGGCATCCTGTGCTGGAATGTCTAGATCCACGCTCTATTTTAAGCTGTTCTTTTCAAATGAATCTTTTGTATCTTAGTTAAAATGTTGATTTGGATGTCAAAAGCACAGTTTTGTAGGTTGTTTTTGTGATTTATCCCTTTGTACTAATGAAGCTCAAAAATCAAAGATGTGGCGCAGGATATGGCTGCCGTTTCTGACTTATTTAATTATATATGCATTTGTTTATTTATTTCTTGCTAACATTGCATCTTTTTGGATCCTCATCAGTGCTTTGGGAACATATATTCATACATTATATGTGAAAAAAAAATGCTAAAAAACTAAATTACTTTAAACTTGGCAAGAGTTTAAATGTTTCAGTTTACAAATGAAATTTCAAACAGTGTCTACCTTGTCTCTTGTACTGCAATTATCATTCTTTATGCATAAAAAAAAAACGCTTGCTGTAAGGTAATACAGATTTATTTAAAAACTAGAGAAATGAATGCAATAAAATAAATGCATGCATATTTTAAAAAGTAGATTTAAATATATTAGATATTAAGATTTTTAGAGATGTTAGGTGTTAATATGTTAAATAACATTTTTATATAATTTCTATTTATTATTATATTAATTTGGTCATATTTAACATTTGGTACCCCATAACACATTGTGATATTTTTTGTAAATGCATGACCGAATAAAGGAATAAAAATAAAAATAAATCTGGAAAAATGTCAACCTTACGGAAAATTCACTGTTGAACTTTTTTGGGTTTACATGACTAATGGTTCTCCCTCTTTATCTTTTCCAGTTCAAGAGAATGTTGAACAGGGAGCTGACGCACCTCTCTGAGATGAGCAGATCTGGCAATCAGGTGTCGGAGTTCATCTCTAACACCTTCCTAGGTAATCACACACAAATCCACTCTTACGCTAAAACACCCACAGTCATCGCTAAACATTGGCTATATACAGTATGCGCCATTGTGGATTCAATTTGGGCTGCGTCATTTCCAGAGCTGAACTGCGGTTTAGACTCACTGATGCTGTATTTCGAAAAGCTATGCAAACCAAAAAAGTCAATTCATTAGTTGTGAAAGTATTGTACATTAAATGCAGTTCAAAGGTTCATTTTGTTTGTGGAATGCCGTGAGATGGCATCAGACTTTAGTTTCTGCATGAGGAGAGAGATCCCCAATGCAGCAGTTGGAAAAGAGGAAGGGGAGGGTGGAAAGGAGAGAGCAGAGTCAGGGGAGGGAGAGAGAGATGGAGGGGGATGGGATCCTGCTGTTAAGCATTTCTGATGGTGGAACCCCCAGCACGGAACATCCAGGCAAGAGAACCTGTGACTCATCCAGCTCCTGTGTTCTTATCGCATGCCCCATCTAAACACATAAACACTCATGTTCCTTGCCGCAGTGGGAGGCTTCATTTCACTGCAAAAAAATACTTTTAAATCAGTATTTAGGTCTTGTTTACTAAAAAAATTGGTAAATATTTACAATAACAATTACATTTACTTTTAGAAAATTTGTATGAAATATTATAAGACATAATACATTAGAAGTCATTATAATTTAATAATTTTTATCCATCCAAATCCATTATGGTAAAAAAAAGAGACATTTTTGCATGATAAAAAGGCAAAAATATAGATTTAAAAAATGTTTTTGCAGTGGAAATTTGAAATTTTGATTACAAAAATCTGCAAATAAATATTGGTGTCCATTCTGATGGTGTACAACTTTGTGTTCAGATTATTTTCGGGACTAAAATTGGTTACATTTTCCTGGGATTAAATGTTAGCTGTGAAACCTCTGTGCGCTGTCACGTGTGACTGCTGTCTTTATGCCACTGCGATTTCGCTGTCTGCACCAAAACGTGCGAGTTTAGCAGAGATGAGATTAAATCTGACCCGGACATAATGTTCCTTTTTCTTTCTTTTTCTGAAATCTTGGATGTGAGCACATGGTCTGTACATGTGGCTTGTCTTTGGTTGTTTGCTTTTTTTATATTAGAAGGAGACATGGAGTGACATGTGACAGAGTCCTGCAAGGAACGAGGCTCTGGTGGATGTTTGTGAGAAAACAAGCAAATTGGCTATAATGAGCACTGCGAATGTTCTGTGGAATCAGATAGTAGGCATTTTCTATTGATCAAGCATCTTTACCGCAAGAGAAGGAGGCTTTTGAGATGAAAGGGAAACAAGTACTCCCTCAGCCCTGTCCCTTTCCATTCTGTCATCATAATAGGGTGCCTCGCATTTCTTCACTCAGGATATAAGCCCATCTGAATGACTGCGGTGCTGCTTATGGCACAGATTCATGTTTAACAGAGACATACGAGTGATGAGGATAATGACTGTAATGAATTAACCAACCCTCATATTTCACCTCCTCTCACTCCCCATCAAGCCAGCAGCTATTACCAGGTGTTATCACAGTCTTTCAGCGACATGCCAGAGCTTTACGGCAAGAGGGAACAATGTTATCTGCAGTAATTGAGAAAGTGAGAATAGGAATTCAGTCCACTCATGGCCTGTGGCTCCTTGGGAGAGTTTGGATTAGCATTTCTACATGAGAAAATCCCTAATATGAAGGTTTATGGCATTTTTGCCCCAGAGATATACCCTTACTCTGCCGCCATTTTTTTTTTTTTTTTTGTCAATTGATAACTCCAGAGGGTTGACCCTTGGAGATGCCATATGAAGCAGACTCGGGCTCCATGCAGTTTGTTGACAGGTCTGTCACAGTGAAAATGGGGAGTGGAACTGGAGGAGGAGGAAAGGAGGGGCAGGCCCTGCTTGAATAGCTCAATGGCAGAGACGCTGTGATTTGGGTGTCTGTTCTGCTGTTTGAGTGCAGCTATTCAGCTATGGCACTGCACCTGGGCCAAAGGCGTCTACTTGCGTCACTAAAGGGAAACACGATCCATGGCCACCGGTTTCCCAACAATGAGTTTTTGTGCGGGCATGTATGTGCCTCATCTGTGTGTAAACTACAATGAAGAGATTGAATAATCTGGAATGTGATCTGCCAACAACTGACACAGTTATGCATGATCTGTATAAAGAGATTTGAGGACCGTCTCGGTTTCGTGGCTAACAAATGTTCGTTTTTCGCATTGTCTGTGGAAATTTAGTAACAACCAGGAAAGAGACCAAAATCGTTCTTATCAATTGTTTTTTGCTGTTTCTCACAGAAAAGCAGAATGATGTGGAGATTCCCTCGCCTACACTTAAAGCCCGCGAGAAGAAGAAAAAGCAGCAGTTGATGACTCAGATCAGTGGTGTGAAGAAAGTATCTCACGGGCCCAGCCTCAACTCTGGCATCGCTCGCTTCGGCGTCAAAACTGACAAAGAGGATTTACTGTCAAAAGTAGGTAGAAGATTGGCTAATACTTTAGAGCTCTTAGGTGTGTTCACCTGAACATTTCTGTTGATCTCATTCCTTTGTGTCTTCTCTTTCCAGGAATTAGAAGACCTGAATAAATGGGGCCTGAACATCTTTACAGTTTCAGAGTATTCTCACAACCGGCCTCTCACTTGCATTATGTACGCCATTTTCCAGGTCAGTTCTTCCTCCAGCCTTTCTTTTGATTTTGACCTTCAACATTTTGCAACAAAAACGTCATATCGTTCAAGATTGTAATAATATTGCTTCCTTTTGTAACAGGAACGAGACTTGCTTAAGACATTTAAGATCCCGGCAGATACTTTTGTGATGTACATGATGACCCTTGAGGATCATTACCACCAAGATGTGGCCTATCATAACAGCCTTCACGCTGCTGACGTGGCCCAGTCAACTCACATTCTGCTCTCCACACCTGCTCTCGATGTAAGAACGCTTCCCTTCAGGTGCAATTTTCAGAGTTTTCCTTCAAAGGATATCAGATATCTCACCATTTTTATTTCAATTTGTCCCAAACAGGCTGTGTTCACGGATCTTGAGATCTTGGCAGCCATTTTTGCCGCAGCTATTCATGATGTGGACCATCCTGGAGTTTCAAACCAGTTCCTCATCAATACAAGTGAGTGTTCTCAATTCCCACCCTACTATCAGTATAATGTTTATGGGGACACTTAAATTAATTGCGCATTTGCTCATTTCTTACAGACTCTGAGTTAGCGCTCATGTATAACGATGAGTCGGTTTTGGAGAACCACCACTTAGCCGTGGGCTTTAAACTTCTCCAAGAGGACAATTGCGACATCTTCCAGAACCTCACTAAGAAACAGAGGCAGTCACTCCGAAAGATGGTCATCGACATGGTGAGGTTCTTCACTTCCTTCCTTTCTTTTAGGCCATCTGCTTTCAGTTACATTGCAATGATGTATATGCTAACATGTATTGTTTAATGTCTCCTTTTAATAGGTACTTGCCACAGACATGTCTAAGCACATGAGCTTACTGGCCGATCTAAAGACCATGGTAGAGACGAAGAAAGTGACAAGCTCAGGAGTTTTACTTCTGGACAACTACACAGACAGGATACAGGTACACATCTTTCTGTTCCTCTTCCCACTGGAAAATCCGATGATTGCGTGAACTCCAGCTGAGATGATTCAGATAAATTAGAGGAGCGTGATGAACTGCAGTTGTCTAAAATTGTGACGTTACTTCAGGTCTTGAGGAACATGGTTCACTGCGCCGATCTGAGCAATCCCACCAAGTCTCTGGAGTTGTACCGGCAGTGGACCGACCGCATTATGGACGAGTTCTTTCACCAGGGTGACAGAGAGAGGGAGCGTGGCATGGAGATCAGCCCCATGTGTGACAAACACACTGCCTCAGTAGAGAAATCACAGGTTAGTAACTGTCTGAGATGCAACGGTCTCATGAAGTACCATATTTGAAGTACAACATCTAACGCATTTTTCTCTTCAGGTGGGTTTCATTGACTATATCGTCCACCCGCTGTGGGAAACCTGGGCCGACTTGGTGCATCCGGATGCCCAGGATATCCTGGACACGCTGGAGGATAATCGGAACTGGTACCAGAGCATGATCCCCCAGAGCCCTTCCCCACCCTTCTACCAGCCCGACAAAGAAGGCAACGGTGGGAGTTCAGGGCCTGACAAGTTCCAGTTTGAGCTCACGCTAGAGGAAGAGGACTCAGAAGGCACGGAAAAAGATGAACAGAGCCAGGGTGACGATGAAGAGGATGTGGAAGAAGAAGAAGACAGAGAGGAAGAAATGGAGTCCACTACACACATCCAGATAGTTACTGAAGACGCCTCACCTGTCGACACATAGGACTTGGCGTCTCTTAATAGGCGGTAGCTGTTTTTTCCCTTGCGAGAGGAGCAATCCTGCAGTTGATGCTTTTGAAAAAGCCCACATGGGGTGCTTTTTTAGGCCCTCGTGGGAGGAGGATGTCTTGCCCTCCTTGCACTTACGTTTGGAGACAGATTGGTAGGAGCTCTCAGGAAATAAATGCTGCAGACATTTTGGACCTGAACAATTGACAGGCGACTTTGATAAACATGAAGGATTGGGGCCAACGTGGACAGTTTATTTGTTTGTTTACCTGGTGGTGAGGAGTAGACACTACTGAGAGGATTTCTCTTTTTTTTTTTTTGTACCAACACAAACTTTTTGTAAAGCTATGGGTGTGTGACGAGGTCAAACTACTGAAGAACAAGTATTTGTAAAGAGAGAAACTGTTTACTTTTCTGTACCATTTGTCTAAAGACTGTGTGCCTTTTTACTATTGTCCTTTTAATAGTCTTTTATTTATTGAACACGTTTTAGTATAACTGTACGTTGAGATGTTTTTTGGTTTTCTTAAGCAAACCAGACCGAACATGCAGAATTGTTTTATATCTACTGGAGAGAGAACTTAGTGTCTTCCTTTGTTTGGCAATATAACTTAATAATCCAAACATCTGACAAACGATCAGAAAACCAAGAAATGATGACAGAGGCACTTTCTGTTTAGTCTAGCTACATGTGTGTTGTGCTTTTTAAATATGTGCACAAACTCTGTTTATTTGGATCCATACATCATCCCATCCACATTAGGGTAAAAAATTTTGTTAGATAAATGCATTGTTGCACAAAAAACTTTAAATACCCTTAAATATGAAGACCCACCCCTGCCCCTTCTAAAAATCCAATCACTAGGGCTCTCATAATGTACAAATTCAGAGGGGAAGCCAAAGCTATATTCACTTAAATATTAATTTGCTTTCGACTCATCATAATAGTCTTCCTTACTGCAGTCATTGTTCATTCTTCCCATCATATTTCAGACACACAGAGTAAAAGCAGTCTGAACTAGCTTTTGTAGCTTTTTTACACACTTTGATACAGAACATTTCCTCACTTGTCTTCTAAAAAAAATGTTTTATCTCTTATCATGATTGGCTCACTTTTGACACAGATAAAAAATAAACATTGACGTAAACTGATTTCCTTCCCCATCCCACAAAACACCAAGATATGATAAAAACAAAACTACGATTTGAAACCTCTAACATTTCTCTCTAGTATTTTAACAGTTTCACTTTTCAGATTTCAACATGCCAGTTTTATAATGAATCTATTGAGCATTGTCATCTTATACATTTAATCACCATTAACGTTTAAGTTTGTGTGTAGTTCATTCTTTGAGGTACTTTAACTACCTTACACGCAAAGTCTCAACAGTGGAAACAGTTAATGGCCAAAGTAGCATGCAAATGTATGTTTGTGCGCACATATATATGTCTATACATTACTGTGTTTGTGTGTGCAAGCGTCCTTCAGGTCGCTTGATCACCAGCCCGCGCTTTTCACAACCCCTTCCATTCACTTAGTTTATATGCGTTCAGATTGGTCCTCTACTGTTTATAACAGTGTATTTATTACCGGTAACTGTACATATGAAATAATGTTTCTTTGTAAATGGATTAATTTATATGCACTTGCATTACCTAAAACTGGTGGTGTTTCTTGTGTAGTGGGCTCTTGGACTGAGTCTGTTTTATTTAGTAATATTGTTTTTGTTTTAATATAAATAAATATATATTATATATACTATGTATGAATATATTGCACAATTTTCAACTGCCCAGAAAAGTAGCCTATGAGACACGCGACCCATTGGTAACGGGGAGAGTCTGTAGATAAGACATAAATGCATACTGTAGACATCTGTCAGATATTAGAAGCTTTGTGTATCACTGTTTGGTGTAACATCGATAAATCAGTATCTCACGAGATTCTGCACAAAATGTGGCCCTGAAATATATACAACATTTTGAATGGAGATTGCTAAAAACGGCTCAGAAGTAGCCTGTAAATGCACATTTACAGGAGAGGAATTGGTCACCAACGTCACAATCTCTGAACAACAATGTGAAATCGATATAATTACTAAAATGTGATCCTCTGTAATTATTTGTGCTAATGTGAACTATTTTTCTGACCTTGTTAGCGGTTTTGAAATTCAAATTGTCAGTATAACTTTGTTAATCTATGTTTGAGATCTTTTGGTCCGATTTGCGTCCAAAAGGATTAAACAGAATTAGTGCTATCTGCATGAGGGATGAGTTTTTATCGTCTGGTTATCCCACATTGTTGCAGGTGAATATTTAATGTTACACACAATGTATGGTAATAATATTGTATATTGTGTTCAATAAAATCTGAAGCTACTTTTCTATAAAGTGATTAAAGACAAAGCATGATATAATCTATGTGTTAATCTCATTATTCATTGCTTTTATGTTACATTAATTCTATTTAAATATCTTGTACATTTTTACTGATTCTAACAATATAATACAAAATAATATAACAGTAAAAAGATAAATAGATGCAATAAATACAAAACCTTTTACTTTAACGACATCATATGAGCATCTTTCAGAATTTGCCATGATTTCTTACATTAAAGTCAGCTTTTTTTAAAGAAATTAATTATTTCATTAAGGATGGGTGCATTTTATTGATTACAATTGACAGTAAATATATTTAAAGTTTTATATAATAAAAAAATAAAACATTTCAAATAAATACTGTTCTTTCGAACTTTCTATTGCTGAAAGAATCCTGGTGGAAAAAAGTATCAAGGTTTCTGCAAAAGTATTAAGCAGCACAACTGCTTTCACTGATAGTAATAAGGGATTCTTTTAAATTATATTATAAATAATATTTCATAATATTGCAGTTTATTTATTTTTTTACATCAAATAAGTTCAGCCTTAGCATAAGTGACTTCATCAAAAACATAAAAAATCTGAATAGCAGCTTTATATATTAAAGACAAATAAAAAATATATGAAGTGCTATGTGAAAACCTGAACCTTGATCTTAAATGAGGCCATCAGATTTGCATTTGAACCCTTTGTGTGCTCGATTTGTTTGAAGCTGAATCCAGTGTGACAGGTCACATCGCATCCAGTGAATATCAGTCCTGTTCTGTTCCTCCAGCTAAGTCAGCCCTCAAATGACACAGTCCCGAGTGAAATCTCTTTGTGGGAATCATTTTGAAGCCTTTTACCCAGAATCTCAAGAATTTATGTGAGTCAAGAAGAAAGGTAAAGTGAGAGAGTCAGAGAAACATGTGCCATTTCAGGCCAGGATACTTCTCATTTCATTTTCAAATATATATATATATATATATATATATATATATATATATATATATATATATATATATATATATATATATATATATATATATATAAGCTAAAGAGTAGGCAAATCTTGACCTGTATGCATTTATGCATGGTTCCAGTATGCACTGATTCCAGATGTTTATAAGAGAAACATACGGTAAAATGCCTGCCATAAAATAACCAAGTAAGGCCACATGGAGACATATTCAAGAACCTTGCTGTAATGCAAGCAATCAACAAATGTTATGACTTTGAGTTATTACTGATAAATGCAAGTGGGAGTACCATATATTGCAGGACTTCCAAGGCTATGGATAACTAAGGGTTTGGAAACATCATGCAGAGTGCTCGAAGAACCCCCTGAGAGTGTTACCCTTGTAAATGAAGGCTGTTAATCAGTCTCATGATGGCTAGGCAGAGCTATTTTTAACCTCTAACAAATAAGGAGAAGAGACTGGTGACAGTCTTTCTCCTTGTGAGTTGCTGTGTCTCAGCCTGCTCACCAAAATCAATTTTAAAATGAAATCCATAAAACACTCAAACACGTACCAACACAAATGTGTGTGTGCATATACAAACAGACTTAAACACACACCAATGTGGGGAATATTTGGGTGGTTTAGTCACAACAGTAGGTTAGAAATATTGCATATTATGCCTTAATCATTTTGTGCGTGTGATCAAAATGCTACCAGGGCAAATAGGTGGCTAATTGACATGAATTTGTTCAGTTTTATTCATATGATCTTCTTAGGCGCCATTGACAATTTCGGTTTTGGAGTGGACTATATATACATACATACATACATACATACATATATATATATATATATATATATATATATATATATATATATATATATATATATATATGTATGTATGTATTTTTAATTCTAAAATATATGTGAGTTTAAAAACATGAGGCACAGCACAATGGGATGAAACTTTCAGCTTGATAAAGGAAAAACTGAGGGGTCTAAAGATATTCAGTTTCCATTCTTCTTGGAAATTTCCCATCTGGAGTCAGACAAGGGGTTTGGTGAGAACTCCTTGTTTCACTCTTTATTGCTGTGACAAATTTGGAAACCACCCCCAGTGACAGGTCTAGAGCATCAAAATGGCCAGAAACAGCCGTGTCTTTCAAAATGGTCCATTTAGACTTGTGGATTCAAAACAGCCTTACACAGAGAGAGCTTTCTTCTGTTCTGTCTGGACGGCAAAATTACATTGCTCCTCTTTCTTCATCTCCCCTTCCTCCCTCACTCACTCTCTGTTTGATGTACTTAACCAGAGAGCGCTACGAAATTCATTTTCCACACTCATTAGTTGCGGGTCAGCAGTGCTCCCTCACTAAGCTCTCATGCGGCAGCTGTCTAGGCTTTCAGCACTGATGGCGTGTCAGAGGAGATTTTTTTCCAGTCTGCATGCTGGTTGGTTGATTTATTTGATTGCTTGTTCACAGCTGCACAGCAGCCCAAGACATCATCCCTTATTAGAAACAATGAAGGAGTTTACGAGCAGCCTAATACAAAACGGCAAAAACGATTGAAATAAGAGATGTGTGGATGTTTTGCTGTCTTTAAATAATGAATTGAAAAACCTAGATAAATTAAAACAGCTAATCACTTACTGTACAGTGTGTTATTTAATTAAACTCTTTATTTGCAATAACTGTTGACCAAAACAATGGATTTATATTAGTGTACCTGATTCATTCATTCTATCTAAACATTTTGTTAAACAAAAGGTTAAACGTGAAATCTTAACTTTTATAGTTCAGACAGGAACCATTTTGGCAAGTTTACTTTAGTTTATTGAACACAATTTATCTTTGGCGGTATTGTTTCTTATCGGGGTTCTTACTCCCAGAATAATTGAACATACAAGAGCTTTAACATTAACCCCTTGGTACCATGAATTTAGAAATACATAACAGTTAAGACTTTTCATAAGTCTTTAAAGCAAACAGTGATAATCATGTGGATGTTGCAGTGGTACGTCTATCCTATAGCCTGGTTATGAAGATGTGTGTCTCTCAGCAGTGAGGTCCATACCAGCTAAGATTTTGGAAGCCTTAGTGATCTGAAACAAAGAAGACGACAACCAGAAGGTGGGCAGTAATGTGCTCATGCATATAATGGGGAGGGAGGGAGGGTTGTGAGCCGTTGAGCATTCTTACCGAGCAGTAGTGCCACGTATACATATGTCCCGTGTCTAATAGGAGAGTGGTAGTGATTGGAGCGATTTGACAGCTGACCGCATCACCTGTTCACAGCCTTGCCTCCGTGGCCTGACTGAACATACGCTACACTTGATTAGCAGAACATTCTGTCATCAAAAATCAAAATTAATGTTTATCCATCCATCCTTTCATTCATTCATGCATTTATTTATTTATTTACTTACTTACTTACAGTCACCAAAGACAGATTCGCAAATAACCTGCCTGATCTATCTCAACGGCTATTTGTACCCAAAAATACACAAGAATTAGACGAAATGACTGACAACATGGGCACTATTTTCTCTAATACATTAGAAGCTGTTGCCCCCATCAAATTGAAAAAGGTTAGATAAAAACTTACTGTGCCATGGTATAACAGTAATACTCACTCTCTCAAGAAAGTAACTCGTAGTCTTGAACGCAAAAGGAGAAAAACTAACTTGGAAGTGTTTAAAAACAGTATGTCCAGCTATAGACAGGCTCTAAAAACTGCTAGGGAGAGCATATACACAAACTTTAAAAATAAAAAATAAAAACAACCAAAACAATCCAAGGTTTTTATTTAGCACATTGGCTAAATTAACAAATTACCAGACACCACCAGATTCAAATATTCCACCAACGTTTAATAGTAATGACTTTATGAATTTCTTCACTGATAAAATAGATAACATTAGAAATACAATAGCGAATGTAGATTCTACAGCGTCTAACACTTCTGTTTCATCCATCGCACCCAAAGATAAACTGCAGTGCTTTACAAATATAGGACAGGAAGAGCTAAATAAACTTACTGTATCTAAACCAACAACATGTTTATTAGATCCTGTACCCACTAAATTACTGAAAGAGTTGTTACCTGTAGCCGAAGAACCGCTTCTCAATATCATTAACTCGTAGTTATCTTTAAGTCACGTCCCAAAACCATTCAAGCTGGTGGTTATTAAGCCTCTTATTAAGAAACCAAAACTAGATCCTAGTGTACTGGTAAATTATGGGCCTATTTCAAATCTTCCATTTATGTCTAAAATTTTAGAAAAAGTTGTGTCTGCTCAATTGAGCACCTTCCTGCACAAAAATTATCTGTATGAAGAATTACAGTCAGGTTTCAGGCCCCACCATAGCACAGAAACTGCACTAGTTAAAATTACAAAAGACCTGCTTCTTGCGTCAGATCAAGGCTGCATCTCATTTCTAGTTTTACTTGATCTTAGTGCTGCGTTCGACACCATAGATCATGACATACTCATAGATCGATTACAAAACTATACAGGTATTCAAGGGCAGGCTCTAAGATGGTTTAGATCCTACCTGTTCGATCGCTACCATTTTGTTTACTTAAATGGGGAGTCATTTCATTTATCATCAGTAAAATATGGAGTGCCACAAGGATCCATCCTAGGTCCCCTTCTATTTTCAATATACATGTTGCCCCTTGGTAATATTATTAGAAAATACGGAATTAGCTTCCACTTTCATGCTGATTATACTAAGCTATATATCTCAACAAGACCAGATGAAACTTCTAAATTATCTAAGCTAACAGAGTGTGTTAAAAATGTAAAAGATTGGATGACCAGTAATTTTCCCCAATTAAATTTGGATAAGACAGAGATAATAATTATTGGAACAAAAAACACTACACAGAATCTTGTAGATTACAATCTGCAACAAGATGGATGTACTGTTACTTCCTCTACAGTCAGAAATCTGGGTGTTATATTAGATAGCAATTTGTCTTTTGAAAATCATATTTCCCATGTTACAAAAACTGCATTCTTCCATCTTAGAATCATTGCCAAACTACAAAACATGTTATCTGTTTCTGATGCAGAAAAGCTAGTTCATGCATTCATGACCTCTAGACTGGAATATTGTAATGCACTTCTAGGTGGTTGTCCTGCTTCGTCAATAAACAAGCTACAGGTAGTCCAAAATGCAGCAGCTACTGTAGAGTCCTTACCAGGTCAAGAAAATATGATCATATTACCCCAATTTTACAGTCTCTGCACTGGCTACCTATTAAGTTCCGTATCAGTTACAAATTATCATTACTTACCTATAAGGCCCTAAATGGTTTAGCTCCTGCGTCTAACAAGCCTTCTAACACATTACATTCCATCACGCTCCCTAAGGTCACAAAACACTGGACTTTTGGTAGTTCCTAGGATAGCAAAGTCCACTAAAGGAGGTAGAGCTTTTTCACATTTGGCTCCCAAACTCTGGAACAGTCTTCCTGATAATGTTCAGGGTTCAGACACACTCTCTCCGTTTAAATCTAGATTAAAAACGTATCTCTTTCACCAAGCATTTGAATAATGTATCTTAAATTTTGAGTGTAGTTGCATCTGATCAAATGTGCATGTTGGGTTAAACTAATTAATTTTACTTTGAGCAGCTATGCTAATGATGTCTCTATTTGTTTCTATGTTTTGCCACGGGATTTATATCTGGATCCAGAACACCTCAGAAGAGATAATGCTGACCCCCAGAGGGCCTCAGATGATGCTAATCCTGAATCAACAAACAGAACTAACAAATATTGCTACAAGTGTGACTGCATCATATAATAATTATTCATTATTAATCATATTAATAATGTTCATCTGGCTGACTACGTCTTGTATTAATTTTTCTAAAAATCATGTCATATGTGCACAAACTGAGAGTCACCACTTATAAGCTATTACTAAATATTGTAGATATAATGCTATTGTAGTATGCTAATGCTAAGTTGCTTTGTAACGATTTGTATTGTAAAAAGTGCTATACAAATAAACTTGAATTGAATTGGACTTATTTACCCAACAAATAAATAAATTGAAATAAAAAAATAAAATATAAAAATAAACAAATAAATAAATGAGTGAGTGAGTGAGTGAATGAATGAACAATCCTTTGAAATATATGCTGGTGTAAAAAGTATGACAACTATCCCTGGTCTTTAAAACAAATAAATAAGTAGGCCTCTATACTGAGATGCACCCGAAATGACAAAAAAACCCTTGTATTTTATTTATTTATTTTGGGGGGGGGGGGTAATTATATATTATATATTCTTATACCAAACCACACTTAACATTATTATGATTATCTTTGCATTTGACTGTATAACAAAATATCAAACTGGATGGCAGGAATTTTAAAGAAATTTTGTATTTGTATATGTCATGCGTTTTGGTTTCTAATAATAACATTTAGTAATTTTAAGTATCCAAAAATGTGTTATGCATTGAACTGTAGATTGTCCGAAGAGTTAACTGCACATCGAGAATGATGCACTACATTTATCAACTCATCTGGACCGCACAAGTATTGAATAATGCTCAAAGTTATTAAATAACTTAAAAATGATGTGACATGGTGCAGCATCAGCTAGCTGCATAATTCTCTAAATGATTCTTTCCCTCCACCCACACCTCCCTGCATCCGCTCAGCTGTGTCTTCTCCAGGAAGAGAAGTGCAGTGCAGTGAAGCTGCCAGACAGAAGGAGAGATGGATAAAGCAGGGAGAGCAGGAGAAGAAAGGGAAGCTGTTCTTCCCTGAGGGACAATGCTCTGCCTCAAATGAGGAACCAAAATGCTTTCTGACATTTGGTGGATGCAGCATGTGCCTGGCCTCAGCTGGCCCACAGAACGAGTTAACACACACTCACACAAACACACACAAATTAGGCCTATGCATAAAGAGCCATTTAGAAAATGCACTCATGTTTAGCCATCTTTATGCTTCATTTAGTGTGGTGGAATGTGTGCGTGATTTACATGAGATTTCTGCAGTGGTAAAAAGTGATGCAAACCTTACTTGAGAACCTTAAATGTCTTACTACCCCACAGAGAAGGCAGAGTGAGTGAGAGAGAGATCATGTAATGAGTTGTGACTGTATGATAACATGTTGGATGCTAATCATCCTCTGTCTCTCCCACAAATATCCAAGCCGCAGTACAGGCTGCGCTAGAACACATTGTCTTAGTCCTCTGATGATCTGCAGTTACTATGGCAACCTCATCATTGGACTGCATCTTTAACTCTTGCTTCAGTATGAAAATTTGGGATTTTTTTAAGAAATGAAAGCTTGTCTTTTCATGCAAACACAAAGGTAATATTATTTCACATTTACATGAGGGTAGGCACATGTCATTTGAGCGTGGCTGCTGTAAGGATTTTCTATCAATCCGGGATTGCCTTGGTTGTGCACTATGGATTTATTGATCTGTGCTCTGTACAGAGAAAATGACCCACAGCAATCAGTGTGACAACAAATGTATCTTTATTCAAAGACAATTCATCCAAATAAATAAGCTTCAGTGTTTACAAAATGTTATTGGTGTGTCTTCAGTTAGGCCTATTATTCTATTATAATTTGTCATATTTCGAGTCATATTTCTGAAAGTCATGAACATTTCAGTCAAATCTCAGATAATGAATTGTGTTTAATACCATTCTGTGACTATGTGTGTGTGGTGTGTGGTGTGTGTGTGTGTGTGTGTGTGTGTGTGTGTATGTATGTATATATATATATATATATATATATATATATATATATATATATATATATATATATATATATATATATTAGTATATGTATGCTGGCTAATCACTAAAAATTTTAGATATATTTATGTAGCACTGCTACAGTAAATACATTTCTAACGTGATATCTTCACTAATCCATATAATCTCAAAAGCAATGTACATAACATTTTAGTGCACTGGAGTATATTTTATAAAATAAAAAATAATGCGTGGATCATAAATCGATCCAATCGGTCTCTGTGTTTACATGAGTCTGTTAATCACGTGGCAACAGTTTCCTTTCGCTCTAACGGTAGTCACTTATTTATTTTGAATTAACTATACAATATTATACAGATTCTTTTTATTTTACAAAAAAATATAGTGTTGTCTGATTTGCGCCAAGGCGAAAGCGTTTTCTTTTTTTTTCAGTGAATGTTTGTAGTGTGAGATAGTTTGTTTATGTTGCAAAGGGCAGGTCCACCCAAACACACACATACACACAGACACACACACACGAGGAGGTGGCGGTGTTTTTGAGGAAGCAGGAATCCGAGGAAACGTGGTAATGTGGGTTCATTGTGGGTTGTGTTTTAATTTGAAGTTATGGGAGGCGGTTCTGTTTTCATTTAGTTTGACGATGTTTTATTTCCTATTTTATTTCGACAACGCGGTGTCAATAAATCATGTGAGCTTTGATCGTGATACACTGCACAAAACCATCAGCATTTCTTTGTCAGAATGGTTGACTGCATTGTCTTTCTGTACCATAACCAACTTGTTAACATGCTATAAAATATTTACTTTTTTAAGCAAAACTAGCTTGAGATATATATCTAGATAATATATGATTTTAGCTTTATTTTTCATACCCCTTCCATTATAAGTTTATTTTCCCCGTTACAGCTTTAACCCAAGATAATTTAGTGTGGTTTGGCTATTCACAACTTTTTCGGTTTAGGTTTAGATACTGATACTGGCCTTTAGAACTGTGTTTTAGAAGCCATGGGTTTATATTTGAAAGTCATGGTATTAGGGGTGAAGATGGATGTGGATTTGAGATGTGTAAGACTAATTATGGGGAAGTTTCTTTTTGAGTATTTTGTGATTCATGGTTAGAAAATTGTAGTTCTACACCCTTTGTGCTAGTGTACAGAAATGTGTTATATTTTGTACATCGTCTTTTAAAAGTGGATTAACAGTTGTGTTCTTGTCTACATAGGTGATTTAACAGCAGTTTACCTACATGCGGGTTTACCTCATGGCAATCACAACATGTTTCCTTCAAACCTGTAGGACCTCAGATTTCAAGAAAGTCATGGTAAATACTTTGATCAGTAGCTGCATGACATTTATGGTGATCTATATTATAACCATTTAAAATGCATAGATTTAATCCTGCTAATGTTAGTGATATCCTCTATTTTTCTATTAAGGGTAAAATGTTAGCACAAATAATAATAGGGATCACTCTACATTTTAACCTGGAGGCCTAAAGATTTCCAAGACAAACCTAATGGACAATAGCAAATGATGGCCAATGAATGATGGCAAAATCTGCTCAAGAAAGACTGACTCTTTTCAATTTTCCCCCCAAAATGTTAATTATTCCATAATTTTGTCTAGTTATTTCAAGCCTGTATGAGTTTCTTTCTTCTGTTAAGCACAAAATAAGATATTTTGAAGATTGTCTTACGAACATGTTTGTTGTCTGTAGCCATTGGCAAGTCAACTGCTTGCTTACCAACATTGTTTGTGCTCATCAGAAGAAAGCAACTCATACAGTTTTGGGACAACATGAGGGTGAGTAAATAATGACATCATTTGTATTATTTGGTCAAAAAATCATGTCCCAACACCAGGAGAATCCAAACTTATTCAACAGAGGGCATAATTAATACTCTTTAGTCCAAATCAACCAAGTATTTTCAGAATTATGCGCATTCTCAGTTCTTTTAAAAGCAGGCATGTCTTCTCATTAAGAGGAACCAGTGTAACCAGCTGCAGTAAGACAGACTGTAACAAGTAAGGACTTGTGCTGGTTATGAAATCCTCAGAGGTTTGCATTACTGGTAATGTTGTGGAAAACATGCCGTGTTCGGTAGCTTTTCAGATAAAGTGTATTATTTTCATGAGACTCTTTCTATTTTAATAATGCATTGTGAAGACTGAAGGGCGTGATGACAGCTCAGGTTGAATGGGCTGGTGTTTGCGGGAACTACTGTTTGCAACACCTCCTTGAGATCTGCAGTACACTACGTGACCCACTGCACACGCTCAGCTCAGGTTACACATATCCAATATAGAGTAGCGTTTGCCCAAGACAAGGCACAAAATATGACCTTGTAACTTGCCAAGACATGCTTTCTCTGACATTACAGACTGTCCACTTTTTGCATTCAAGACTCTTTTAACTAACTGACCAGCAATGTTTCTTGAAATGCTTCTTGTTGTTAATGTTAAAAAACATATTGCTGTTGGGAAAAGTGAAATACCCCATGAATCCAACCTGTTAAGTGATCACTGTGTCATTTTTAACTGAAACAATCATCCAATGCAGTTTAGATTTTGTTAAAAACCCTGTCTGAGGGACTTTAATTTGTACTCTTGCAAAATCTAATGTTTATCATTCATAAAAAGAGAAACCATAAAAGGAACTTTTAGTTTAGTTTAATATTATTTAGTACTGCCCTGACTAAGCACATAATAAATGGATATAATAAATAAAGTATTAATTTATTTACATTTATTTATTTTGTGAATTAAGCAATGCTGCACAGACTCATTTATATAAAGAAAATCAGTGGGAATGCGGATATATATATATATATAATTTTTTTTTTTTTTTTTTTTTTCAATGTTTTTCACATATTGAATTATATGACAAAAATTATATAGATTTCAATTTTTTTCCCCAAACACATTATTTTTCTGTTTATTCTGGAGCAACATTAAAAGTTCAGAGTCCATGTACACATGCAGCTTAGCAAGGAAAGTTGCTAAACTGTTTTTTTTTTTGTTTTTTTTAATCAAATAATCTTTTTGGTTAACAGTTGATTACAACATTTTGCTCTGTTCTGTCATTTTACAATTTTGAGTCATTTCATTAGATTTAATGAGATTTATAATAGTTTCAAATGATGATAAAGCACGATTCCTGTTTTTAATTATAGAAAAAAAAGAGTGTTTTGCTGACACTCTTTTTTGGCTGCTCATGCCGTTCAGCTCACAATGAGGATCCATTTGAAGTCAGTACCATGTTTACTCACACTTACCTGAGGAAATCTAACAGCTGGTTAAAATTTGTGACACAGCCCTGCAAAAGTCCACATTAAAGAGAAATCGGAATCGCAAAAAGTCGTCATAAGAAGGGGGGGGGGGGCACTCGAAGAACGAGGGGAACTATCAGATCGTTTTCTGAAATCTTGCAGTCACACAGCACAAATACATGACGCAGTTTGGAAACAAATCATTTTTCATTTGAGATGGTTGAATGCCTAGCAACAGCTGTGCTATTAATTAAGAAGATTATGCAAGTGACAGTGATTCAAACCCACTTTAATTGAAACAGCGATGCTGCCACTGCTCAGACGTTTTTTAGCTTGTTCTCATGTCAACTTGGCATGACAGAGTGACATGATGTTGCAAGGTGGCTGTAACCCAAACCAAACCGTTACGTACGTCATACTTGTCATACCGCCATCGCAGCCTCTGTTGACCCAGTCATGGCTCAGCGATAGTTGCCGCAGCTGCCGTATGCCTGATTTCTTTCACGTCCCATAAATCAGCGCTCTATCCCAATGAGCATTTGGCAGTGTCCTGTGACCTTGATTCTCAAGGTTTAACAGCTCCTTGCATTTCTACAAATGCAAAGTTTGGAAGAGCAAGGAAAACATATTTGATAAATGGCTCCCCAATTCATCTTAGAAAAGGTTTATCCCTGAATGAGGTGAGGGAGGTCAACAGGAGAGGCCTTTGTGGGTTTGCACACACACACACACACACACACACACACATTAATAGAATGGAATATTGGATTTATTGTAGCTCTCCTGTATCTCAATGTATTTAAAAGTTAATCTCCGTCCATACCTTAAGTCTTTTGGTGTTGACATGCATCTTTTCTTCTTCACCTGCTTTTTATTGCGACCCTGCTAATGAGGTAATGAGCATTTCGCTGTCCAGTGGTCATGATTTAATTTAGCTATTTTTGTATTGCATTAGTTTTAAAATTTCCCACATATTTTACATAATGATTTTCAACTTTAGTGCTAAATCTATTTTACCAGTAAAAGTAAACCTGCATATGAGGCATTTTTCACTTCCAGACCTTCACTTACAAAAGATTATATACACAATTAATATTAGTTATGATTGATGTGGTTTGGCATTGGTGAAATGTGCTTGAAAAAAAAAACCTATGACCAAAATATCACCTTGCATAATTATTATGGCTGCTCCGATCACGATCAGCCGATCGTTAATGCGCATCTCGTCAGTAAACCCGGTTCTCTAATCAGCGGTAAATTCCCTCAGGTGCATGATTTCACATAGAGCAGCTGTTACTACATGGAGCCATTGTTAACTGAGAAGATGCGCAAATCCACTTCATTTTCAGCGTTTATTTGCGCATCTTCTCAGTTAACAATGGCTCTGTGTATTAACCGCTGCTCTATGTGAAATCACGCACCTGAGGGAATTTACCGCTGATTAGATTAGAACCGGCTTTACTGACGAGATGCACATTAACGATCGGCTGATCGTAATCGGAGCAGCCCTAATAATAATTATGGATGCACTGTATACAACACAAATACAAAAAATATTAACAAATACATCAAGAAGTTTACTGAAATCATAATTATTTTATTCAACACACAGTTTTGTAAACTTCTGCAATCACAAAATTAACTGTGGTAAATTTGTATATTGACGGACTCATTTTTTGATAATAGAAAAGATCACAAACAAGCAGTTTTGACATATTTGTATTTATTTATTCTTTATTTGACTGGGACAATTGACAATAAAATATAACCCCAAAATTAGCTATAGAGCAAAATTTTATCAGCATAACTAAAGCAGAAATGCTGGAGAAAATAACCTATCCTATGTAATATTCTATATGGCTGCCTTTATTGTGTTGGACAATTGTGTCTATGTTTGATGAAATAACAGTGGAATACTTTAGAAAGCTTCAGTTAGAATAAGCTAAAACCAGCAAATTATTTTACCTATTTAACTATTTTATTCTCAAGCTATTATTCTGAAATCAAACAGATAACCAAATAAAATGTATTAATCAAAATTTATATTGATCACACATACAGGTAGTTAGTTGGTTGGTCAGTTAGTTGATGATGTTTGGTCAAGTACATATTTGAACTGACTAGGCCAGCAGAGAAAATCATTATGTTTTAGCCTTGCCGGGTGGAAAAGCATGATAAAGAAGGTGCTGGAATATTCTTGGTGAGTCGTGTTTTAGGTTAGATGATTCAGTCTTGAGTGGGATGAAGCCTCATATACTAATACAGTTCTTGGTGAGAAAACGAAGGAAAGGAAACCCATTTTAATCTCTTCATCGTGTTTTTGCACATGTAACAAAAAATGTCATAATGTTCTATCACATGTTAGTTAACTGGTCATAAATAAGCCAGATTACCTACAATCATAGTCTTTTCCAGCTTCTTTGTGTGTTCCTTTAAAGCTCCTATGGTTTGCCACACTGCCTCAAGGAGGAGAGCAGACACAGTCGTTTCTTTTTCATGTCAATGCATTTTTCTTAGTGTGTAGGAGTGCCCTACATACAGGTTCCCTAGTGGTTCTGCCAGATATCTCTCCTTCTAGCATTACAATCTCATGAGATCCGATCCCTGTGATTGACCTAACCAATATGGGGTCCATCAGAGGGTCATGCGGCGGAAGTGATTCTTCCTCTGAGTCTAGAAATAGAGCTTGCCCAAAAGTGTCAGTTCACTGTGCATTTATTTAGTTTGAGAAATCCCACATCCATTACAGTGACCTGGTTATTTGTACCAGTTAGGCACTTCTTCGTCATTACATACGCACAACCCAAATCTTAAAGTAATCCAATCGTAAATGGAGAAGAGTATGCAAGAGGGTCGAGGTGGAAAAGCTTCGTTTTATAATGATAGTAACTAGTAGAAAAGTAGATAGGACTGGAAACAATACTGAGTGATAATTGGATTGGTACATGCAACGCAATCACTTAAATTAAAAAGAAAAAAAAATAGTATCTTGTACCAAAGTCCTTTAAGGCAAGTTATTGAACTTGGGCATCTTTTAAACGCCTCTTGGGCTGCTATTTTAAACAAGCTTACAAATAAATATATTTGACATCACCAATGAAATGTGACAGCTGTCTTATAAATGTTGATTCTTAATCTCAAATAGTGTTAAAAAATGTAACTATTTTTCACGCTAAACCAGTATAATAACAGCAGCTGCAGTGATTCGATGAGTTAACCAATTAAATTACATTTAATTTATGCATTTAGCAGACGCTTTTATCCAAAGTGACTTACAGTGCATTCAGGCTATCAATTTTATCAATTACCTATCATAATTAGTGATTGGTTTATTTATTTATTCAGAAGGCGGGAGTATTCCTCCAAACTGCACATTTCATTTTTGCCATTCTTAACCATTTGACACATACGATCACACTGGTGTGATCGGTCTTGGCTGGTCCATGAAGCTTATGATCACACCGGTCGCACTTTCAGTGCATCATGTCATCAACTGCTGAATTTAAATCCACTTTCGCGCTTTGGCTGGCGCAGAGCCAGATCGGACGCGCTGAGCGCTTGCCATGTTATCACACATATTCAGTATTTTCAACCATTTAATGCTTATTTAAAGCTTCAGACATTTAAATACTCATGAGTACTAGCACGAGTACCCCTTGCCCACCAGTGCTGATGTTGTGCGCTGCGCCGCGCTGGGAGACAGATGCTCAACCCGGAGCATTGCCTTATAACTGCACTCATTCGTCCCCATTACATTGCCGTACTGATCATAAATGGGGATGAAGAGGCGGGTCGAGAAGGGTTTTTACACACCTCGGTGTGCAAATGTAGAGAAAAATAGCAGGCTTTGGCACAGAGGTGGCAGCTTAGTTCGCAGAAAACGCACAAGTTTTCTGTGGTTCAGCCTTTTTCTCAGAAAAAGCCTTTTTCTCTGAAATGCCGAGCCCGCTCCCTGGGGAGAAGTAGCGCCGAGCATGCTTCCGATCCCTGAGAGCGAGCGCTGGATCTGGCAGGTGAGGAAGAAGATAGGGACTCGCCCGTCTCCATTCCCTCTGCCAAATCCAACTGCGAACCCCACGAGTGAGATCGCTGCTTCGCCTTGGTGGAAGCGGGACCAGCGCCGCGGGGAACGCTAGTGATGGCTCCCTCGGGGAACGGAGAACATGCAGATGACTTCGAGAGCCGACTCTGCATGCTCTGCTCCTGGGCAAACAACGCACAAACTGTGTGAAAGTGAAAGTGAAGTGACATTCAGCCAAGTATGGTGACCCATACTCAGAATTTGTGCTCTGCATTTAACCCATCCGAAATGCACACACACAGAGCAGTGAACACACACACACACTGTGAGCACACACCCGGAGCAGTGGGCAGCCATTTATGCTGCGGCGCCCGGGGAGCAGTTGGGGGTTCGATGCCTTGCTCAAGGGCACCTAAGTCGTGGTATTGAAGGTGGAGAGAGAACTGTACATGCACTCCCCCCCCACCCACAATTCCGTCCGGCCCGAGACTAGAACCCACAACCCTTTGATTGGGAGTCCAACCCTCTAACCATTAGGCCACGACTTCCCCACACTGTGTGTATCCCTGCCACGACTTCCCCACAGGGATACTGTGTGTATCCCTGCCTGAGATGTAGTGAGGACAGGAAGGAACACAAATCTGAAACGCTGCTTGCCTTCGTCAATTTTGTGTTTGTTCTTGGAAGGAGCTTTTGGCATACTTTTGGGGGATGACAAACAACACTAAATAAGACTCACAAATGTAAATGTTCTTTGAACAGTACACACACACACAGAGCGCTTGCTGAAGACAGAAGGCTGATGCCGGCTGCGCCACTTGTGCTTTTATGCTTCCTGGTCTCTGATGTCACCTGCCTATGACGTCTTGCCCATTCATTGGACTGATTACACACATGATTCAGAGACGTCACGCTGGGGGCATTCCCCAATCGTTCTTGACGCAGCTCGACTTCCTGAAGAGGAACATACATTTACAGTTTGTAAATGATACGCTGATGTCTGTTGAAATGGCAATAATGATCCTTACAAATATAATCTGACGACATGTTTTTATTGATATCATATACAGATTCTGTACGTAACTAAAATTTACTCTGCTCTTCTCTAGGGGTGCTCCGATCACGATCGGCCGATCGTTAATGCGCATCTCGTCAGTAAAGCCGGTTCTCTAATCAGCCGTTAATTCCATCAGGTGCGTGATTTCACATAGTGCAGCTGTTACTACACAGAGCCGTTGTTAACTGAGAAGATGCGCCAAAAAACGCTGAAAATGAAGTGGATTTGCGCATCTTCTCTATTAACAACGACTCTTCTCCCAGTTTACCTTGGACTTGTGTTTTCAGGAGTTTTTCAGCTCGGATTCAACGTGAACTAACAAGGCATTTTCGTTTAAATTTAAAATGGAAATACAAAGTCCGTTCACAATTATGTTTGCCATATCTTACGAGCTATGAGCCTGTCATATTTAAATAGCAATATTAATTACCACATTTGCCTTTTCACTCTCTCTACACTGCGCATGTAAACTGCCAAAACTCAAATTCAATCGCAATTGCTTGTGCATTTGAATTTCCAACGTCTACACGGAAACCTGTCAATCAAGTGACAGGGGCGTGTTTTTTATTGGGAAGTGGCATCACTCACAGTCGATGGTTATAAAAGAGGCAATTGATATAATATTTAGTTTCATTTGTAATGACTGTATATATACACATTTCCCTGAACTATGTACATTTCTGCCACTATTATTATGTTTAAAGGAGGCAGTGGTATTTCATATCCTTTTTCGTTTTATTGTAAATATACAGTGAGGAAAATTGCAGTAGCCAAGGCGAGCTGACATGTTATCAAGTACGCTACTGTTTGCAGAATGACCGGACCTGCGTCCTAGTAGACATCACACACCCTGAGTCGAATGCACAAAGTCTGAACTACTGAGGATGCAAGTCCGAAATCAGCGTACTTTTTATTGAGAAATGCACGCAGACCTACGTCACCAGTCTATTTGCCTAATCTTCCAGGTGTTACGGTTTAACTGGTTACAGTGTTATCTGGTGACCAACTTCCTGGTTTAGGTCTCCGCTGCAGATGTGCTGGAACGCCGGAAGCATATTCGGTGATTCTGAAAGCACAAACTGACGCGATATTAAGTGTTTAATAAACGCAGACTTGCTCATTGTAGACGATGGAAATTCAAATGCAAAAGGAATTGCGATTCCATTTGAGTTTTGTCAGTTTAAATGCGCAGGGCAGAGAGAGTAAAAAGGCAAATGTGGTATTTAATATTGCTATTTAAATATGACAGGCTTATAGCTCGTGAGATATGGGAAACACAATTGCAAACGGACTTTGCATTTCCATTTAAAATTTGGCAGACACTATGTGTTCGCTTAAACGAAAATGCAAACGATAATGCGCGATTTGCATTTGTGTTTGGATTGTCACATTTTATGCCTCCACAAATTGAAAACGCAATTGCAAATACAATTTGCAATTCCTTTTGAATAATGCCCGGAATAGCATTCCATTTGATGGTTTGGAGTCATGTGGATTACTTGGGAATTATTGTGATGTTTTTATCAGCTGTGCAAACTCTCATTCTGAAGTCACCCATTCACTGCAGAGGATCCATGATGTACTGCCAAATCTCTTTACATAAAGAAACTCATCCATATCTTGGATGGCCTGAGGCAACAGTGCATTTATGTATGAAATATTCCTTTAACCATAAATAAGCATATATGCACTTACTGTGCCCAGTTTAAGGGAAGTATACTCTGCTTTAGGTGTGGAGTGAGAAAGATGCGGGAAATGAGATTGGGGAGGGGTACAGAAGTACATTTACTGCGTTGTTTATTCAGGCCTAAGGTCACATCTAAAACCGCTAACTGCTGTGTGTAAAACTAAATATATATATATACAAACACACACACAGACACAGAGTATAATGACACCAGACTATTAGAGGTCCTAAACTGAGACCCTCTCTAGAGAATTCAAATTATAAGAGTGGCGTGTTAAACTTTTCCACTGTCTCGTTCTCAGCTGTGCTCTCGTGGACAGTCAACACACATGATCTTCTTGCTAAATCATGTGAGTGAAGATGACAAAAATCTTTAGAATATCGGTATATGTGATGCTGATTGATTGGATGATTGCAGCATTATGTAGTCTAATATTTTGTTATAATGACTTCAAAACTGTACATTATACTGCAGTTCCTAGCAGGCAGTCAAGCTTATGGCTCTCATGGCACTTTCTTCTCATTAAATAAAGTAATTTCAACTCATATCAGTATTTCATGGCAATTTATTATTTATTCAGCAAGACATCATGCAAGTATAATGTTCAGTCTGCCGCTCATTATCACAAAATAAACTCCTTCAGGATGATGCAATACTCCTCTGCTTCCGTTGGGGTCCTGTTCACCCTGTCTGGATTTATTTTGTGATAACGACTGGCTCAATGTACATTATTCTTTTGATTATGTCTTTTCCCTGTGAATATATCGCTAATAACATCAGTTGGTTAAGATAAGTAGAGAAATCATTTATTGCAGTCATTGAAATAGTTTTAAATGATTCTTTAATAAGGTGAAGAAAACAGTATATTGCTTCATAATGTGTGGTTTATATTAGGTCATTGCTAGATTCTTATACATATGCTATTTTTTTTTTTTTATATTGTATGGGGAGACATTTTGAGACAGGGGAAGAGAATTATTGGTACTAATAGAAATTGGAGTAAAATGTATTCAATTTTAAAGGTGCTATTACTGTGATTATAAGGAGCTATAAAAGATGCCTTTAATTGATAGGAAGTAGGAAACGTCAAGGATAGGAATGGAAAAATAAAATGGTTTGTTAAACATGCAGTTAAGTACACTGACTGTATGCATCAGTTATAGAATACTTAAGCATACTTACAGCTTAGTGTCTTCTTAGACTTAATTATGGTGTCTTTTTACATTTAATAGCAGTGTCATGGCAAACATATCTTGACAGGTCTGTCATGCACATTTGAATTCTTCTTTCACCACGCATACTTGCAACTTGGCAGTGAGTGACGAACTTTTGTTGTATGGACGAAAGCATTTTTATTATATTGATAGTAATTCTTTTTTAATTCCACAGGGAAAAAATTTATGAGATTTGACGTAAGGGTGGCATTCTGTTTAAATGATTCAGTTATGTGTAGAATGACTGATCTGATTTGATTGTCTAAACTTCTGCCAGAGGAATCTAGACAGCCACATTTTTTAAGCTACAGTAATCATGCAACTTAATTATCGAAGACACAAGGGAGTTGCATTAAAAATACATTGGGCTCAACAATCTGAGACGGCACGTTAGTCAGTCTGAATGGGCATGACGTTTGATGTCTGTACTCTTCAGACAGGCATACAAAGAAAAGTCATCATCTAAAATTCTAGAACGTGATGGGTTCCTTATCTCTTCACTGCATTTACAGCAATACTGATTCAGACTGGCTTGCCCTGAGATCAGCGCCAATGTATGAAGTCATAACCTCTCTTGAACTCAAGACTACTGAAGGGTAACTTTTAAACACGTCTGCACGTGTGGAAAGTCCCCACGTCTTCATAAGCTTTGTGTAACTGTCTCTCGTTCCGTTGCCGATGAGCGACGATGATTACGGGAGTGACCAAACCAAAACAACATTCCTGGTGCAGAGCGATGGCGCAGATTAGCGACGTGCATGTTTGCTCCTCTCCTTTGCCTACGTGCGGTTTGCCAAGCAATGCCCTCTAGAAGACGGACGAGGGTCGTCTCACACTTTCACACCCTCATCAGCTCACTTCCTGCCTACTTGCTGACCAAAAGGAGTTGAGCTAGATGAGTTTTTAGAGCATATTGCAGCATCTCATATCAGGAACAAATGCTGAATATCAACTAAAACAGAAAAAAGGTTCAAATGAGACTTAAGTTACTTAAACTGTAAACTTAAATTTGTTTGTCAGAGTATGTTTCATTTAAGCGATTGACCAGCAAACATCACCTTTCCTTTTTAGCACTGACTTTGTTCATTAGCTCTAATAGTTCTGACTGAGATAAAAAGATATATAGTTAATATAAACTATTTTTTATATCGTTAACAGGAAATCAGCTTTCGGTTATGCCAGTGAGTTGTTGATGTTATAATTTTGTTGTAAACACCTTATTATTATATTTTTTTATTGAGACAGATTATGTTATGCATGACATATGTTATGCTTCTTTCTTTGCATGAATATTTTGGCAGCATTACACAAATATTTTCACATAGTGATGTAGACATGTGGGGGCGTGTGTGAATGAGTCGTTTTAGGCGGGCATGGTAGAGTCTTAACTTTGATAAAGAATATCTCTTTGATTTTGAGACTTCAGTCTTTGCAACTTCAGGGATCTTATCCATGAACAATCAGCTTCTAACACTCCAAAGAGAAAGGAAAACTTGAAATTGCATCATATGACCCTTTTTAATATATTTTAAAATGTAATTTATTTGTTCTAATGGCAAAACATTTTCAGCAGCAATTAATCCAGTCTTCAGTGTAATATGATCTTCAGAAATTATACAACATTATTATCAGTATAAATAAATAAGCAAATCTTAATGACCTAAGACTTTTAAATCAAGTATATAAAAAAAAAGTACCTCTGAGAAGGCATACTTTTAGGCATTGCAGTATTATAGTACAGTATAAAAAATGATATGGGCATTTGGTAATACTTTACTTAAAGCTGCGGTAGGGAGCTTTTGACGCTTTAGCGGTTAATAAACAGAACTGCTTGCGTCTTGCGGGAGAACATTGTAGCCGGAACTACTTCTCTCTGTTTATGTCTATGAAGAATCACAAAGGTACTGGGTTACTCCGCCGCGGTACCCCCGAAGCAATCTAAAATAGTCCGAATATAAACACTTATTATAGGTGCACCCTAGTGATTCAGGACAAGCCAAAAACACGGTTTGGAAAATGGATTCATTTTGTACTCGCTTATTATATACATTTTTCTACATTTTGAACACAAACAAAGTTACGGACCGCAGCTCTGATTGGTTATTTTTTACCGGGAGCGATGGAGTTTCTGCAAATGGCAATAGGACCACTGGGAGGAGCCAGAGGAGCTTGATTTTTTCACAGATTATCTGTCTCATATTCTACTGTCAGGACATAATGAAAGGTTTAAAAAATATGTAAAAAATATTTTTTTACAAAAGTTCCCTACAGCACCTTTAAAGCATTTATTTATAATGCATTATAAAGGGTCATTAAAGGTTATAATTATAATACAACGTCTTATCACAAATAATTATAACTGAATTTAAAATGCATAGTGTATCAATAAATGTAAAAGTGTTATATTGTATTAACTGTGGTTACAATTATTCATGAAATTATACAATTAATTATAAAGTGCACTGCAAGGCATAATGCAAACTACTTTTATAATCCATTATATATAAAGGCTTTGAGTGAAGTGTTACCATGAATTATATAAATCAAGATTAACATTTATTATAATACATTTAAAAATACATAAAATAATACATTTAAATCAGTTTTTAATATCAGTAGTGGTGAATTATTTTTTTATTTACTTTTTTCAATTGAACCAAGAGCATTCATATAAGAAATTAAATGCACATGTCAAGACTTTTCCCCCCTATGTCTCCTGTAAGACCCACAGACTAGATTTACAGTAGGCCCCCTAAATAGGGATTTCTGAATGCCTATAGGTGGACTTTGTCTTGAGGGACAGTCACACTCAGCGAGATGGGCAGTTGTGGGCGGTTTTGAACTCGGACGCACTTTGGGGCCCTTTTTTGACTCCTGTAGCACCGTGGCAGAATTACATGTTTACATGTCGAGCACACCCTCTGAAGATCCACAGGCAGATAAGCAGCTATTTACTGCACAATTAAGGCCAAAAAGGTGCACACCCAACATACGCACTCGTCCAATTCTAATTCAGTTGATAGCTGCCAGTGTGTGTCGATGTACGTGAAGACTAATGATCCAGATGCCCAGAGCCTGCCTGCCATCTATTGGACTAAAATATCACTTGAGGGGGAAAGTAGGTCAGCAAATGTGGAGGAGGAGAGAATTACAGGAGAAAACCCAAGATGTGCGAGAGAAAGAGAGAGTGGAATGAAGGAGACAGAAGAGAGACTCGAGAATACCACAGCTGGCTACATTTTACATGTCTCTTTCTTTTTTAAAACGGCGACACGTTTTTCTTTTGCTTTATCTGTCTCCCTTCCCAGATATTTGCCCAAACCTTGTGACAGAATAGTGTCAGCATAGCTTGAATTTGTTTTAAAGAAAGTTTGTGGCTTTTGATAAAACCTAGGCCTTTTCTGACAGCAAAAAGGTTACTTTATTCGTACATAACAAAAAAAAAAAAAAAAAAAACTTAATTTTTTAGTTTGTTGAAGTACCAACAGCAACAACAACAAAAACAGTTCATTCCTTTAGTTTCCAGTGAACAGGTATGGACATGCAACCTAACTTGTATCCTAAGCAGTGTTTAATTAAATCTGAAAACTACAGCTATTTAACTGAAATCAGGACAGTTTCTCTTCCATTAAATTGCAGATTCATCATCCCATATACTAAATGCATTTGTTTTTTTCTGGTTAATTCAGTCAAGAGAAGGGGTATCTGTTGTTTAAATAAGGATATCTACAGTATATAATGTGTTTATTTATTTGTTGGTCTAAAATACATGAGTTGACAGGACGACAACTATAATTTACATTGAATAGCACAAGGTGGCAGTGTTGTACTGAATTTTTGCAGTGCAGAATTGCATCCTGCGTATAGTAAATAATGTATACTATTTTATTTTATTAAGAATTTGAAACGGTATTGAATACAGAATCATTAGTATTTTTGAATGGTGGGGTGCTGAATTGTTGTCAGACCATTAAATTAATGCAACTTGAGTGCTGTCCATTTATTATCTTAGAAATATAAGTATGTTTGTTTAATTTGAGTCGGATCATATAAAAGGAAGACAATTGTTGATGTTTTTTGGTATTTTCAGTTTATTATTTTAGTTGACAGTATATTTGCCTGACTGAAATGTAAAGTCTGGTAGAGTGCAAGTGCATTATGGGATATAATTCAAAATATTTACAGGTTACTCACTAAATTTAGCAGATTATGTATGTATTCAGTTATGTATTTATTTATGTATCCATTGAAATAACACTTTATTAAAAACAATTCATTTGAGAGGTTTATGTTCTTTAGGTTTTTAATAAATATTCTTGAATCATGAATTAATTTTGACTTGTTGAATTATCGCTTCTATCAAATGTGTATAAAGAAACATTACCTTTCAAGTTTCTGTCTAGTTTGTTAACTGTAGCCTGAGGATTATTTCCCCCATTCACGTCATTGGAGAGTGATATAAATATGCCCCCCGCGCAGTGTCACTGACCCTGGCATGTCGACAGAACTGTATTACATAACCATGATCTTTAATAGGCACATCATGAATCTGCCAAAACAGCCCCAGGAGCAAACCTATCATCATAGACAGCTTGTCGTTTTATTTACATCGGATGCAGTGAAAAGTAGTCAACAGCAGGGGGCAGATTCATTACACTATATATTTACATTTGGATGCTTTTAACCAAAACAACTTCCAGTGCATTCAACATTCATTTTTTGAGGATGAAATCCATGATATTTGTGTTATTACTGTCATGCTTTACTAGTCGAACAAAAATAACTAATTTAAATTTGTAGCAGATGTTTTTGAGTGTTTTCTTTGTTTGTTTCGATTTATTCATGAAGATTCACATGATATCATCTCTGTGTTGTGTTTCCTATACCTAGTTTTATAGTGTATGTGTGTGTTCTGTTGGGTTCTTGATATTGTGTGCTAGTGCTTGTTCTCTTTAGAAAAATAATTGCACTTATGTCCTGCCAGGTCTTTTATGTCTATCTGCTTAAAGTTTCTTTGACACTCTCCATCTCAGTCCCTTTCACCTCTTCATTTAGCACCTAAAGACACAAGATTGTCTCTAAAGAGCCTCTTACTGGATAGTTATTGAAATTACATTGGTGAGGTATCATCATTTTGTGTGTCTGCACAGATGTGTCAGTGTCACTGCGTTCCCTCTCATAATGATGTCTCTGTAGTGCTATTTTTGTATTGCATATACAGTATGTGGAATTATTATTATTATTATTATTATTATTATGATTATTATAATTTGGTGTCAATTTTGCTTAATCCACAAATATGGTAGACATTGGTATCCCATGACTTTTTTGGAAATGCTGGAGGTATAAATTCAACATGAAAGTAAATTACTGTAGCATGAAAAAAGTAGGCAGTAAATCAAATGTTATACCCCTTATACCCCTATACAAATGCCTTAGAGGTCCTGACCTTCCTAATATTGACAATTCAAATCCTACTATATTGTCTGAAAATATACTTGGTTGTATTTCAAATTTTGAACTTATTTTAATTGCCAGAAACTATTTATATATTTAGTCTAACATTCACATGTAAGTGAATTTCTCTGTCACAAAATAGTTTTTGTTCCACAGCTTCTCAGTTATCAGTGTATGAATTCACACTATATAGACAATAGTGAATGAGGTCATAGGTGGTGATTTCGGATACAGCTATAGAGTGTTAATTGTTTTTTGTCTGCTTCATTTGGCTTTCCTCCCTTTTCTCTCTTTTTCTAACATGAGTTATTTATGTGTGTGAAAGTAGGTGTGTGTTTACCCGAACCATTTTACTCTTTCCCACAAATATCCTTTGACAAATATTTTGTACTCCAGCTGGGTTTGGGAGGATGTTGACAGAAGCTGCTGGTTGGTGGTAGATGGTTCATGATTTGTAGCATTTTAAATCATGTTAAATTGTAACCTTGTTCACTGTATATCTAGTTTGGCTACACTGCTGTTTAACAGTTTGGTTTCAGTATTATTATTATTTTTTTCACTTTCATCCAGCAAGGATGCATTAAATTGCAAAAAAAAATATCTTTACATTGTTACATTTTTTAAAAAAAAGGATCCTGAGAAAAATGTATTACAGTGTCCATAAAAATGTCAAGCTTTATATTACATAATCGAAAAATGAACATTATTAAACCATATCAAACTGTTTTCAGCAGTGATGATAATAAGAAATGTTCATTGAGCAGCAAATCAGCATATTCACACAGAATAAAAATTCAGCTTTACCATTGCATGAATACATTTTGTTAAAATGTATTCAAATAGAAAACAGTTCTTGTAAAATATTTAACAAGATTATTAATTTACTATATTTTTGATCTACTAAATGCAGCCTTGGTGAGTATAAGAGACTTCTTTCAAAAGAGACTACTGACCACAGACTTTTGAACGGTAATGCAAAAAATGTAATATGCTGTACGCATAGCAAAATATAAACAGGATTTTTTAAATCTATCTAGAAGTTATAATATTGCACACTGCAACAATATCCATTCAAATAGGTTTCTTTCTGCTTAGAAATACTGTGCTTCTCTATGTAACTCTTTCTCCTGCTGCCCCGTTATGAGAGCAGCCAAAGTCCATTTTCCTTGGCAATATATTAATAATAGTGACAAGCTGAATAAAACCTTGTCAAAGTGAGTTACAGAGAGAAAAAAAGACAGTTTGTGCTTATTTACATTGGGACTAGACCTTAATGCTTTTTGTAGCAACATGTGTAAACACACTGACACAAACACATGCACCTGCACGCTTGAAGGATACGATAGAGTCCACTGGGAGGTGTAGAAGGGCTATAGAGGTGGAGTGGGGGAGGGGGGTATTCACAGACAGCATCTGCTGTAATAGGGTGGTGGGAGTTTGGGTGTGTGTGTTGTGGTAATGCAAACTGTGAGGAGTTGACCACATTTTCAAGATTGAGGGGATGCCAAATGTAATTTAAAACTGACTCTTAACTGAAAACTGGGGTGGTATCCCCATCAAGGATTGGGTCACTATGGCCCTCTATACTCAACTTTTATAAATGTTTAAAATAAATGGCTAGACATTTATGGCCTGCAATGTGTTCAGACATGGGGAAGACTACAGACAGAGGGCGCTAGACACAGATAGTGACAAGAGAAAGAGATGCTCACATGGACCAGAGCATGACTTAGGTGAACAGAGGCTTGAGAATGAAACAGCATATCTAAACTGTGAGAAGAAAAAGAGTGTGTCATGTTGGAGAACAGCCCCACAGAATACACACATTTTTGTGTTTTTTAGTTCTTACGCACACTCAGTTTAAACATCCATATGCGATTATAAATACATTTTATAATCTCGTTTGCATTTTCAGTTCTTCACACAGTGTCTGTCTATTTTGAAACTGATTATAATGTTGTGAAATGTTATGCACCAAAGTCAGCATATTACAAAGATTTCTAAAGCTGAAGCTTTTCCAGCACAAGAATAAATTACCCTATATTATGTTTGATGGAAATAATCAATATAATTTTACATACATATAGTATATTTATACATAGTATATTTATATATAGTATAATAAATGCATTTTCATTTGGGGACTTTAAATATGTATTAAGTATTAAGAACATCTGAATTTTTTCATTCCATCCAACCTTTTTTTTTTTTTTGTCTTTTCATTAGTACGTTAATCTAAAGAGAGAGACCCACCTCCTCATATTAAATGAATCACCAACCCTCACACAAACACAGAGCCTCTCTCTCTCTTCCCCTCCTCCTCTGTCACAAGTCAGTGTATTTAGTGCTGGCTCCTCCCTTCACGGGGCAGCTACTGTTTCTGTCGGATGTAATGTCACATTGATTGATTTGCCACAGAGAGGAACAGGAAAATAGGCAGGCACGGGCTGCCAGCTGAGCCTCAGCGTCACATCAACAAATGTAACCGTGAAGAATCTCTATCTCGGTCATGTTCTTATGGACAGTTTCCTGTATTAAGCACCCAATGCCTCATTAATCCAGTTCTTTTCTGTTCTGGCAGGAGCGGCACGCTGCACCATAACAAGGTAAGTTCTGTGCTTGTGTGTGTGTGTGGGTTCGTGTATCTGAATTCCCAGTGAGGACGCTGACAGAAGCGTAGAACTGCTCCCCATGTGACATGCAGCAGTGCCCACGGGATTGGCTGAGCTGAACGATGACCTCAGCAAGCTTTCCTCCCTCCCTTTCTCTCTCCCTCCCTCTCTCTCCCTCCCTTCTTCTCTCTCTGTCTCGATCCACTCTGCTTTTTTTCCTGCCCTCTTTTGAGCATCCTTTGGTAATCGTGTAGACCACAGCCGCAGTGGCTAGCAGCAGCATCCATGGCCTAAACACGGAGACCTTAAACATCCACCGGCCTGTCGTACCAGGGACACGGGGACTTTAAAGCCACGGCTTGAAGTGTGCTCTGTATTTATTTTTTTACATCTCTCCATCTGGTAACCAGGGGCTTCTCTTCTGCCCTCCTCCCGATTCAGGCTCCTTGGAGATAGAGGAATGCAAATCTGCAATCATGATGGAAGGTGAGAGCTTGGTCTATTTTTATCTTATTGCCCCTTGTTGCGTGTACGGCCCGGTGTGCACTGGCTTTAAATGCCATAAGCTGTCCGCCTATTTTGAGTGGCTTGACATTCTGGTAACTCAGTATAGAACTGAAGGTGCTGGATATCTCAAATATAGACACACATAATCACATGCACACACATCTCATATGTATTGTAAACACACTAACATATATGTATTTGTACTCTATTGTACAGGCATATATCCTGTTTTTTTTTGTTTTTTTTTGTGCTTTTGCCTCACCCCCCTTTAGATGGCTTGTCTTTGTAAGGGATTACTTGGATTTTGCAGTTACGGCTTATGTGCCCAGCTGGCCGCCTCTGAATTCTCTTTGTATGTAGAGTTCACACACATACTCACGTATACATCATACTGTAACGCGGCACTTGTTTTTAAACGTGTCTGGTCAAGGCCATTTCTTTAAAGGGAGGTGTTCATGTGTGTAATTCAGTGTGTGCATGTGAACGCCACTGTCAGCTGTGTTTTGGAGGGAGAAATGGAATGGAGATTTTTATGTAAGAACATATCATTTATTTATAACATTAGATCAGATAAACCCAGTATCATGTCGCCTGTTCCCAAACACTGTTGTCTGTCCTTTTGCATGACTGGATCGTGTCGTTTCTGATGTTAATGCTGGATCAAATCTAATGGTTGAAATCAGAAGAATAGTGATCATTAAGGGAATCTGAGAATTAATAGTTTGTACAGTTTACCCTGACTAGAGTAAAATGGCACATATTCTTTGTGACATCAGATTGTGTGTGTGTCATCCACCCCTTTTATTTGGATTACAACTTGTGTTATGCAATTTATTGAGGCATGTGGAGAAATGTCAGAACAAACCATTTGCTACTTCCTCATTCACTCATTATGTATAACATTAAGTGTAGGTTGTGTATGTATAATATATATTTGTATATATAATATTTTTAATGCACAATATATTATGGCAAAATCTATTATGCAGATTTTACCTGCATTTTGTTACCATATGTTCCTATAAGGACAGTTAAATTACTAATATTGAGAAATCGCTCAAAGGGGTCATATGACGTTGCTAAAGAAAAAACGTTATGTTTTGTATTTGGTGTAATGCAATGTGTTTATGCGGTTTAAGATTTTAAAAAAATTCCACATAATGTATATTATTGTTGCTCCTCTATGCCCCGTCTTTCTGAAATGCGTAGATTTTTTCAAAGCTCATCATTCTGAAAAGTGAGGTATACGCTGATTGGCCAGCTATCCAGTGCATTGTGATTGGCTGAATTCCTTAAGCGTGTAACGGAAATGTTACACCCATTACCATGCTGTGATGTCATCACCTGGCACGACCAGAAAAAACAATAAAACCCATTACAAACAAGTCATTTGTGGGGACATAATTACTGATTATAATGACTTATACTATGTTTTTATGCGTTGTGTTGCGTCGCATATTGTGCCGCAAAACATAAAACCATGTCTGCATTTGTTATCGTAGAAACGACAAACAACAAGCGCTACTCTACACTGCTTAAAACTCGAGTTTGAATCTTCAGTGGCAAATGTAATAAAAAAAAAATGTACTTACAGTACTTAGAGTCAGAAACACCAGACTGTCCTTGCCAAGTTATAACTGCCCCACTTTATAAAACAGCCTTTGATCACAGACCTGTAGGCTAGTCTGCAGGCTCAGGAAACAGTCCTGCATAAAATGTGTCACACAGCATCACACATAGCAGGCTTGAGAACGGTGTGGCCGGCAGATTCGATGAAGGAGGCCCGGGCTGGACTCCGCATCGTCCACGGTCCCTGACAACCAATCCGGTGATCCACAGCACGAAGCTGATGCATTTGCTCAGCGACTAGCATGGATCAGCTCTAGGC